>NC_090445.1:944959174-945266362 GCF_031143425.1 Pleurodeles waltl
GAAGGCCCCAAGGAATAGTGGGTGCATCGCAGATGGTCATTGCTGTCATGTAAAGACCAGACCAGTGTAGGGAAATACCCTCATTCTTGGAATGGTAACACCCATTTTCTGCCTGATGTCAGTGTGTTTGACTTATGCTTTCTCTCCCAAAACTCTGTATTTCATCCCACAATTGGCATACTGGTGCCCCCATGTAAGCCCCTAGTATATGGTATGCAGGGCATTGGAGTTCCAGGGGATCCCTATGAGCTGCAGCAGTTATTCTGCCACCCTAGGGAGCCCATGCAAAGGGTTCTGCAGGCCTGCCATTGCAGTCTGCGTGAACCGGGTGCCTGCACCCATTTTGACTATATGTCACGGCACCAGATCACTATATCACCCTTATAGTAGACTCCCTCAGCCCAGAGGGCAGGGTGCAGGTACCTATGTGTGAGGGCACCCCTGCAGTAGCAGAGGTGCCCCCCCCCAAAGTCTGGATCCATTTTCCTGGACCTTGTGAGTACAGGGATGCCATTTTATGCATGTACTGGACATAGGTCACTCCCTAAGTCCAACTACATAATGGTAACTCTGAACCAAGGCATGTTTGGTATCAAACATGTTAGAATCATACCCCAATATTTTTGCAAGTATTGGTTGTATGATTGCATGCACTCTGGGGGCTCCTTAGAGGACTCCCAGCAGTGCTCCTACAGCCTTCTGAGGTTTTCCAGGCAGCCCAAGCAGCTGTCTCCTTACACACATGTTTCTGCCCTCCTGTTGCTTGAGCCGCTCAAGTCCAGGAAGGCAGAAAAAAGGATTCCCTTTGGGAGAGGGTTGTTACACCCTCTCCCTTTGGAAATAGGTGTTACATGGCTTGAAGGGGTAGCCTCCCCCAGACACTGGTATGCTTTAAAGGGCACATTTGGTGTCCTCCGTGCATAAACCCGTCTACATCAGTTCAGGGACCTCCAGTCTCTGCTCTGGTGCAAAACTGGACAATGGAAAGGGGAGTGACCACTCACCTGTCCATCACCACCTCAGGGGTAGTGCCCAGAGCTCCTCCAGAGGGTCCCTTGGTTTTGCCATCTTGTATCCAAGGTTGCCAGGGAACTCTGGGAGCATCTGAGTGGCCAAGTCGGGCAGGTGATGTCAGATCCCCCTTCTGGGGACCCAGGTCACCCAGCTAGGTGGCCAATCCCCCTTTCAGGGCTATTTAGAGTCTCTCTTTTGAGTGGTTCCTTAGATTCAGCTTGCAAGATTCCAGCAGGATTCCTCTGCATCCCTTACTTCGACTTCTGCTCAAAGAAACTGCATCTCGCCTTTTCAGGACCTGATAACCTGCAACAAAGACTTTGCCTGCAACGTTGTTTCCATGGCTCCTTCCAGCTTCTGCAACATTTCCCCAGTCATGCATCCTCTGAGGATAGCTCGTCTTCATTCTGCGCAGGAAAAAAGAAGGACTCTCCCTTGGAGTGAAGGAGTCACTCCCCTGCATCTGCAGGCACCAACAGCAACGACGACCAGCTGCGTGGATCCCCTCTCCTGCTGATCTGCGTGGATCCTGCATCACGGGTGGTGGTCAGCTCTCTACCGGCTGTCCAACTTGGGTAGAAGTAAGCCCTTGCCTTCCCACGCAGGACAGTACCCCCATGCACTGATTCATTTGCAGCTGCCAAGGCTTGTTGGCACTTCCTCCAAGGGGTCTTCAGGCATTGTGTAGCTCCAGCCCCCAGCACTCCTTCCTGTGATGCATGGCTCCCTGAGTGGCTCTCCTGTGGCATGGGACTCCTTTTTGTAATGCTGCATGGGCTCCTTGACTCCTGTCCGTGCTGCCTGTGCTTCTCTGGGCTCTCTGCAATGCTGAGGGTCCCCTCTGCCTCCCCCTCCTGGGTGGAGTCCCCCTGGACCTTGCTGGTCCCCGGCACTACTACTTTCCGCTACCTGCAAGTTTTGCTTGTGCCAAGGCTTGTTGGTGGAATCTGAACCCTCACACCTGACTGAAATCCTCCTTCCGGCATGGGTCATCACCTGCATCCTCCAGGAACTCAACTCCGACTCCAGGGCTGCAGTGCTGACTCTTCTTCCTCACCGTCGACCAAATCCTGCATCCTCAGCTTGGTGGGTAGGGGCTCCTGCCCCAATGGACTTTGCTGTGTCTTCTGGACTTTGTCTCCTCTTTCCAAAGGTCTTCCTCTTCAGGAATCCACTGTTGGTTTCCTGTAGTCGTCTATAGGATTTGCAATTCTCTTATTTTCTTCTAAGTGGGTGTTTTTCGGGAAATTCAAGTGATTTACTCCTGCTCTCCTGGTCGCTGGGGGTTGTTGTGGTACTTACCTCTGTGCACCCCTCTACACATTCCACTTACCTAGATGGAGGTTCAACTCTTGCATTCAATTTTTGTAGTATATGGTTTGTGCTCAGATTAGGGCCACTATTCTTTATTGTGTCTTACACTGTTTTCTAACTATTCTTATGCCTATTTCTGACAGCTAGTGTATATAACTTGTCTATTACTTATCTCCTAAGGGAGTATTACCTCTATTGTAGTTTTGGTGCTGTGTTACAGTAATAAAATACCTTTATTTTTGTAACACTGAGAGTATTCTTTCATGTTTGTAAGTGCTGTGTGACTACAGTGGTGTTGCATGAGCTTTGCATGTCTCCTAAATAAGCCTTAGCTTCACATCCACAGCTACCTCTAGAGAGCCTGGCTCCTAAATGCTGCCTACACTAATAGGGGATACCTGGACGTGGCATAAGGTGTGAGTACCTTTGGTACCCACCACACACCAGGGCAGTTTCCTACAACCAGGCATCAGACGATCAACGCTATGGTGCTAAGATACTGTTGGGTGTCACAGACAGCCGTTGCTGGAGATTCACATTGACGGTCACCGTGACCTGTGGATGCTGTAGTGCAAAGTGCAGCTCGAACATTGCTGGTGGTCACTGTAGCGCGAAGAGTCTGGTTCACTGGAGCTTTGTGTTGCCATTCGCTACGGGCAGTAAGATATAGGCATGAACTGGCCTGCTTGCGGTTGCAAAGAGCCCAAAACTTCAGGATTTCTCCCTTCCTTCAAGGAGGAGGTCAACTGATGCCACACCAACGGGCATATTTGCAAGCCCCTAGCGCCTACTTGTGCCACCCTAGCGTAAGTTTTTTTACACTAAGGAGGTATTAAGGTGGCCTTTCTCCTGCTCCATATTTACTAAGTGGAACAATGTTTGCATTGCGCCACTATGTAACTCCTTGTGACACAGTATGTCTGCGCCATTAACAACATTTCACTGCATCATTTTTTCTGTTATTTTTAATGCCTGCTCAACACAGGCATTAAAATGACTCACCCATTTCAATCAATGCCCTGCCTGTGCTTTGATGGACCAGCATCAATATTTTGGGCGCTAGTGCAGCAAAGCGCCACAATAGCGAAAAAAATGTTGACGCTATTCTCCTAACGACTGCCATGGTGCGCCATATTGTAAATACGGCGCAACCATGGTGTTGTTAGGTCGGGCGGGGGCAACACAAGAAAAGAGTCACATCGTGTCCAATTCACCACTTTCTTGTAAAATATGCCCCCAAGTGTCCAGGACCTGAAAGACACCTCAAGGGGATCAGGAACTCACTGCAGCAGAGACCAGCAGAGCTCAGGAAAGTCCAGTTGCAGAATCAGGCAGGTTAATTTGCAGCAGGTAAGCTGGACAAATGCAGAGAGGCCTCTGGAGCTTCTGGGATCCCTGTGGCTCAGAACACAAGGTCAGCCAGCTGGCCTTTGGATTCACATTAGCCTTGGATATAGGGTGTAGGCCTAGCCTCACTTCTCAGACAGTAGGGCAGGTTTTAGGCAGCAGGGCAGTCCTCTGGCAGCATGGCAGTCCTTCTTCTGTAGTATCCACAAGTACAGGAGTGAATGGCAAGTTACATCTGAGAATCTAATTTATATACCTGGTACCACCTTTGAAGTAGGAGACTTTTCTGGAGTTTACCCCCCAAAAGATGGTTCTGGAATTTCCTTCGTTCCTGTCCTGATCCAAGAATGTCTGAGGCAACAAAAGTCCTTTGTGAGTGTGCTGGGGAGGCTCCCTTGACATGCAACTGTGGTAGATAACAGTTCTGCCCCATCCATCTTGTCAGGGTGGCTCATTCTGCCAATATCTAGTACCCCTTTGTGACTCTTTCTCGGAGGAATACACAAAGGCCAACTGCCAACTACACCTAGTCATCTGACCCAGGATACAGACTGCAGGCACCAAATGGTTAGGACAAGAAAATTTGTCATTTTCAGAATTGTGATTTAAAATCCAACTTTACCGTTAAAGAGGGTTTAAAATTACAATTCCTTACACACCAAACATGATATTTCTATCTGTTTCCAAACAAAAGTTATCGCTTATTAAATGTAATAAGGTAACCCGTTGTTATCATATGGGAGAGGTGGACCTTGCAGTGGTGAAAAATAAATTCAAGAGTTTTTCCACTACCAGGACATGTAAAACTTAAAAGTACATGTCGAACATTTTAAATACAATGCACCCTGCCCTACAGGTTGTTTAGGGCCTACCCTAGGAGGGGCTCACAAGCATTATAAAGAAAGGGCTAGGTCTGGCAGTAGGTTTATTTTGCAAGGTGGAAACGGCAGTTTAATACTGCACACAGACTGCGGTGGCAGGCCTGAGACATGTTTAAAAAGAATACTTGAGTGGGTGGCACAATATGTACTGCAGGACCACTAGTAGCATTTAATTTACAGGCTGTGTGTACATGTAATACCCCTTCAGAAGGGACTACAAGTAAATTAAATGTGCTAACTGGGTGTAATCCAATGTTGCCACACTTAAAGGATGAGCTCAGGCACTTTAGCACTGCTTAGAAGTAGTAAGGTGCAGAATACTAAAAGCCAACAAACACAGGTACAGAAAACAGGAGGATGAAGGAAAAAGGTTGGGGTAACTACCACCCTAGGGTGTCAGGCCTCCTGATCATGATGTCTGCAACCCGTCCAACAGGAAGTATCTTCACTGACAAAGCAACTCTTCTATTGCTGAACATAAGGCTCTGGTACTAAATTATGGGCAGCAGCCTAAAATAAAGTCAACCCAGGTTTTCAGTGGGGCAGAGTCATGGACTGTTCTTGGACTACAATACATTTGTTCTTCACTAGTTGATTGAAAGAGTGATGGATGAGTACTAAATTATGGGCAGCAGCCTAAAATAAAGTCAACCCAGGTTTTCAGTGGGGCAGAGTCATGGACTGTTCTTGGACTACAATACATTTGTTCTTCACTAGTTGATTGAAAGAGTGATGGATGAGTTTGTACATGGTTGGATAACTTAGTAATATAAGTGAGTGAAACGGTGTCAAAGCCATTGCAATAGAAGTATAGACCATGCCACTGGTGACTGGAGGTTGCATTGGTATACCAAGGCTGGTTCTCACTCACTCACTCATTTTTCCATCGTTCTCTCAGTCACTCGTTCTCCCAATTCAAACGACCATTCATTCATTCTCATATTTATTCAGTCACACTTACACAGAGAGGCAAATCAGTAAAGAATCAATTCAGACATAGAATGCTTGATCAGTTGCATTTGCCATTATTGGTTTGCAAACGGAACATGAATCAGGAGAGGCACCTCTGCCACCACCCTCCTATACTGCACAGCCCGTTAGAGCTGGCACTGCATAATTGTTAACTGCGTAGAAACCGCGGCGCTATAATGAATGCTAAACTTGAGTTTTTTATACTTTGAAGATACCAGCCTAGAAGCAATTACAGAATCGAAAAGTGGGACGCTGCACGAAGAACATAATGAATTAAGTAAGGGCCTTAGCATGAAGGAACGAAACATTGAATGCAGTCCAAGCCAGTGAAGTAGAAAGAGCGCTCTGGGCCCCAATGTAAGCAAGATCCCCGAGTGAAAAAATATGTAATTGGGGTGCAGTGTGCCCCTCACACCCCGATCCTCGCTGCCAGTGCACGCGCTTAAATATTTAGCGCGACGTCCGATCAAATCGCCAAGCTAACTATTTATCGCAACTTTTAAAAATGTGAAGAGTGTTGTTTATGTTAAAGTGCAACATCACTTCTGAAAGCCCTATCAGCCTGGATTTCAGGGCATGTCTGTTGAAATGGAGGTGACCATGTATTCCTTACGATAACATGAGTCGCACACGGAGGCAGCAAATGATGTATTGTCGGGTAAAAATTACTGAAGTCGACTGACCTTCAAGGCATACAGCAATAGAGAAATCAAATGTGATTTACTGTTCTGCTCCCAAGTAAACCTTCAATCATCCAGCACCGTTTCTGGAAGGTCAGGGATCTCAAACCTATTTCTGGGTCTCCTTTTGAAGGACTAGAGACCGCTATTCTGAGTGTATTAAGACATATTCTTAAAGGGATTGCTAGAAAGACTGCCCTGTTCCTCATATTTTACTGGATTACTTTCTGCTAACGATTGAATCCGTTTCTCGTTTTCGTAGAGCCGTCAATATATCTGTTTCTTAGAAGGTTTTCAAGAGACAGTGAGCACAAAATACATTTTATGTTCTACTTTCAATTATAAAAATTGAATCATCCAGTAACAATGGCAATAGTGCAACGTGAACTACGTTATTGAGGTATGATTGATTTTATTTTGAACTACAAAGACCTTCACGTTCTATCAAAGAATAAAAATCAAGTTACTTACCTGTACACTCTAGTTCTCCAGCATTGACATCTTATATTTCGCCTATGAGATTAATAATACTTTATGAGGTGTAGGAGCAGTGTATAAGTGCAGGGAGAATGGCTCGAGTGTTCTCTGTGCAGGGTGAGTTGTGCATGAATGAATATTGATAAGTGCCTGAACGCAGGGTGAAAGTGCCTCAATGCATGGTAATTGATGTGTTTTCAGTGCAGAATGAGAATTGCGTGAGTCTACAGGGTGAGAGATGTTACCCTGTACAAGGTAAGAGGTGTGCAAGTATAGCGTGAGCGGCATGTCAATAGTATCAGTGCAGGATGAGCGGTTTGAGTTCTCGGTAAGAGGTCTGGGTGGAGGGTGAGAGGAATGTGAGTGCTGAGTGAGAGGTATGTCAATGGTTTGTGAGTGCAGAGTCAGCACTGTGTGAGCGGTGGGTGAGCAGTATCTAACTGCCAGCGACAGAGTAAATGGCAGGTGAGTGTGCAGGGTGAATGGCTTTCTGAGAGTAGGTGAAAGGTATGTTAGTGTTGTTTAGCAGTTGTGCACCCAGGCAGCCTCTTAGCATCTGTGAAGGGAGGGGCCTTTGGACCCAGGCACTCTCCATACAAGAGCCTGCCATGAAAAGCCCTAAAAAAACGTTTATTTGCCTCTGTATAAACCGCTATTTCAAGGCCAAGAGGATCCCGATTGGAATGGGTATCAAAGACCCCAGACCCTGACAACCTCCTTGCCATGACCTGACGGTCAAAAGAACAGAAAAGAAATTAGAAGATTGGTTGGCTGTCAGCCACCCTCCGAGGACTTCAATAAGGTTATGCAAAAGAAAGCACTCGTGCAACAACGCTGTAATCTCTACACACACCATTCTAAAAACGCAAGTATTAGAAAATAACTGGATTGTATTTTATATTTCAACTGCATCTTTAATAGACGTGTGTGCTCCACAAGTAGGTTGTTTTCAACAGATTGTGACACTTACTTTTGTTTTTTAGGAAACCAAAATATTGTTAAGCGTGGGATCACGTTTTTAATGTCTACTACAGTGTCAAAAAGCAATATACTATTGCCACAGGAAGCGCTGCACAACGTGGCTTTACTTACTACACAAAATGCCGTTGTTTTTTGCATAATCATGGTAACTTTGTTGCATAATTTGTCCCTCCATTGCAGCTTCAGAAATCAACAAGATGAAATCATATTTGTTAAATGTCCTGTCTAACCTTATGCACCCACCTAATGTAAGTAAGATAATATCTAATAGAGACTTCTAGTTGCAGATTCCTTACCTTTTGAATTCCCCCAGGCGTCAGACTGGATACGGAGAATTTTTCTTCGAGCAGTACCTCTGCGCGCCGTCAACTCCACAGGCACAGGGTTTGCCGTGATGACATCGCTTTCGTATATAGGCGCCTCCCCGGCGCGCTGATGTCAGTTCCTTTCTTTCCGCCCCAGCCTATGCACAGATCCAGAGAGGAGCTACCTCAGTCACTTTTTGACTCCAACATTTTTTTCGAACAATTTTGCTGAGTTTGTGGATGCGTCGAGGGATGTCCCGCAAGACCGGTTTTAAGCGATGCTACTCCTGTCACCGAATGATGTTGGTGACGGATCTGCACCTTGTGTGTCTTTGGTGCCTGGAGTGCGATCACGACCCGAAGTCATGCGCAGAGTGTCAGGCCATGACCCCGAAATATTTGAGGGCGCTGTCCCTAAAGCTAATGGTGGGCCTACACTCGAATCAACCACCACTCTTCATCCTCGAAGTCATCGGGACATTTGGGTCACAAGAAAAAGAAGTAGAAGAAGCACAAATGTTCTTCGACTTCACCCCGTCCCTCAGATGATGCGGTCAGGGAAGAGCATCAACGCTCTAGGCCTCCATCCACGGAGCCTCCACCTGGGTCTGCCCCGCACTTCCTCGACTTCCTGGGAACCGGAGCCACTCCTGCCCAGCTAAAAGACTTTTATGAGGCAATGCGCCTCATTTTTGGGCAGACCGACCCACCTTCGGCGCCCTTGGGTGAGTTGTTGATGGCCCCATCGGGTTTGCAGTCGTTGGCTTTGGCCACAGCGCCGGAGGTCTCCTCCAGATCCAATCTCAGATCCACCCCAATGCCGGTCATGCCACAGCGACCTTCCCTGGCTTCGGGTCAGACGCCAACGCGCCCGATGATCCAGGGCCAGAACGACGTCACTCTATGCAGATTCCATTCTCTATGGGCTCTCCTGGGCCCAGGGTTGATCCAGGCCCTTATACTTAAACGTATGGATACAGGGAGAATTTAGAGGGGTCGCTGGACCCTTTAGAATACCAGCTTGACCCCCAAATGGACTGGCTGCAGGATTTGGGTTAAGCCAGTGGTCTAGACACCTCCCCTGACACTGATATGCTCCTTCCCCCTACCGTGGCTACGGAGGAGGGCGCCACATACGCCTTGGAGGTGAGAAAGGCGGCTGAGGTCATTGACCTTGAGCTACCTTCTGTGGAGGTTAGGCCTAACATCCTAACCGACGTGCTTCAGCCGGGTCTTCCACATGACACCCCCTTCACCCCTTTAATGAGGCACTGACGGACATCCTTTTGGGAACTTGGTCCCGACCCAGCACAGGAGCTCCTGTGAATAGGACGATTGCCCGCCGCCATCGGCCTGCTCCAACAGAACCGAAATTCCTCACCCAACACTCCACGCCTGAGAGCCTTGTGATCCAGGCTTCCTGTTTTTCTTCCTCTGGCACATTCCATACTGCCCCCCAGACAGGGGATCAAAAAGACTGGATAATTGGGGAAGAAAATGTTTTCTTCTGCCAGTCTAGCACTGCAGACGGTGATCACCGCATGCCTTTTGGGCCGCTATTCCCATACTGTCAGGGATATGGTCGCACAGGTGCTGCCTACAGTTCCGAGGAGACCCGGACTGTCCTCTCCCAAGCGCTCGCAGATGGGAGAGATGCAGCCAAGTTCATCATCCGCTGTGGACTGGATACGACAGACTCTCTAGCAGATTGGTTGCATCAATGGTGGCACTAAGATATCACGCCTGGCTGAAAACATCGAGCTTCTCCGGGGATGTCCACCAAATGTTAATGGACATGCCCTTTGATGGCACCTCTCTCTTCGGAGACAAGGCGGACTCGGCGCTCGAGTGCTTTAAGGATTCCCAAGCCACGACCCTGACCCTTGGCCTCGCACTTGCCCCTAGACCCCACCAGCCTACCTTTTGCCCCTTTCATCGCTTTGTAAGGGGCACCCAACAGCGTCCTTTTCCACCGAGCCATCGACCCGCACATGCTGTACAGCCCCTGCGCGGCCGCAGATGCAGGATCCCATGATCTCAGGGATCAGGGAGCGGGCTGGTCGCCCAGTCCACCCCCACCCCCTTCTCCTCGGTCTCCAAACCTTCCTAGTCCGTTGGAACACCTGGAACCAGTTGGAGGCAGGATTCACCATCGTCTGCCCCACTGGAAATCCATTACCACAGACAGGTGGGTCCTCCCGATTGTCTCCCTCCCTTTTGAGTCTTCTCCTCCAGCCATGCCACCTTCATTCGACCACATATCGGAGGTTCACATTGCACTTCTCCGTGAGGAAGTCAAAGATATTTTGGTCAAAGGAGCTATAGAGAGGGTCCCTGCGTCAGAAGTAGGTTGTGGTTGTTATTCCCACTATTTTCTGGTGCCAAAGAAGGACAAGGGACCTTCGTCCTATCTTAGATCTTCGGTCCCTCAATCTCTTCCTCAAGAAGGAGAAGTTCAAGATGCTGACATTGGTTCAGGTCTTATCTGCCCTGGACCCAGGAGACTGGTATCGTTGGACTTGCAAGACTCATACTTCCACATCCCTGGCTTGTCGGCCCACAGACATTACCAAAGATTTGTGGTAGGCCACGAGTATAGTTCACCGTGCTCCCCTTTGGCCTTACCAGTGCCCCTCAGGTGTTCACGAAGGTGATGGTAGTGGTTGCAGCTCATCTTTGTAGGTGAGGGGTTCCAGTCTTCCCCTACCTTGATGACTGGCTGTTGAAGGCAGATACGCCCCAGAATGTCGTCTACGGCAAACCTCTTGCATTTGCTGGGGTTCACTATAAACATGCCGAAGTCACACCTGACTCCTTCTCTGATGCTCCCTTTGATAGGAGCTGTTCTGGACACAGTGCAGTTTCAGGCTTATCCTCCTATAAAGCGAGTCCAGGATATTCGGGCTGTGATACCGATGTTTCAGCCTCTGTCCTGGATTTTGGTGAAAATGACACTGAGGCTGCTGGGCCTCATGGCCTCCTGCATCCTGCTGGTTCAAAAGGCTCGATGGCATATGTGGGCTCTGCAGTGGGACCTGAAGTTCCAGTGGGCGCAGAATCAGGAGAAACTCTCCGACAAAGTCCAGATCTCGGAAGGAACTGCGAAAGACCTTCAGTGATGGCTAACAAATCAAGATTGGGTCAAGGGCAGATCCCTCTCCTTTCCCCTACCAGACCTCACAGTAGGGACAGATGTGTCACTCTTGGGATGGGGCGGCCACATGGGGGAGGCAGAGATCAGAGGCCTCTGGCGGAATCAGGGCTTCAGATCAATCTATTGGAACTCCGTGCGATTTGACTAGCATTGAAAGCATTTCTTCCCTCTCTCAAAGGGAAAATAGTGCAAGTGTTCATGGACAACACCACTGCCATGTGGTACTGCAACAAACAGGGCTGAGTGGGGTCATGGGCTCTTGTCAAGAGGCCCTTTGTCTCTGGACTTGGCTGGAACATCAGGACATTTCCCTGGTGGTTCAACATCTGGCGGGTTCCTTGAATGCCAGAGCAGACGAACTCAGCAGACGATGCATAGTCGATCACGAATGGCGTCTCCATCTGGAGGTGACGCAAGGTCTCTTTCAGCAGTGGGGAGAGCCTTGGTTAGATCTCCCCGCCTCCGCAGAGAACGCGCAATGTCAGCTGTTTTGAGCTTTGGAGTTTCCAAGATGGCATTCGTTCGGCGATGCCTTTCGTCTCGAGTGGAGCTCAGGCCTCCTGTACTCCTTTCTGCCCACAGTTCTTTAGAAGATCAGGCAAGACCAGGCCCAAGTTTTTCTGGTGGCTCCAGACTGGGCACGAAGAATCTGGTATCCTGAGCTCTTGAGCATGGCCATAGCTCCTCTGATCAGACTGCCCATTTGGGAGGATCTTCCTTAACAGCAGCAGGGGAGGGTCATCCACCCGAACCTGTCCATCCTCTCCCTCCTTGTGTGGAGATTGAACGGCGACAGTTGACGGCTTTTGACCTTCCAGCCGAAGTCTGTAACGTCATCTTGGCAGCCAGGTGTCCCTCCACCAAACAGTACACGCCTGTCGGAAAACATTTGTGGCATGGTGTATCGACAAACCTGTCGATCCTCTCTCTGCACCTCTTTCTGAAGTTCTGCCCTTTGTTCTCTCTCTTGCCCAACTGGGTTCTGTCGTGGGCACCCTCCGGGGCTATCGTTCTGCTATCTCTGCCTTCCTGAGATTACCTGACCAAGCTTCTTTATTCAAATCTCCCATTGTAGGGAGGTTTCTCAAAGGCCTCACACATCTCTTCCCACCTATCCCATTTATCATGCCCCAAAGTGATTTAAATGTAATCCTCACATATCTGGTGTGCACTCCATTCAAGCCGCTTCATGGCTGCCCTTTATGGCTCCTAACCATTAAGACTGCCTTGTTAGTTGCCATTACCTCTGCTCGCAGGGTAAGTGAGCTCCAAGCTCTCTCATCTAAACCACCTTCTCTGGCAGTACATCCTGACAAAGTGGTACTCCGCACTAGGGCTTCTTTTCTCCCCATAGTGGTAACACCCTTCCATGTAGGTCAATCCATCGCCTTGCCTACTTTTTACCCACCCTCACATCCCTCACATAAGGAGGAGAGACTCCACCTCCTGGACCCAAAAAGAGCATTGGCCTTCTATCTTGATCGTACTAAAGACTTCCGGGTGGATGATCAACTCTTTGTGGTATATGTGGGTAGTGAAGACAGGGAAGGCAGTGCAAAAGAGAACCATTTCACGACGGGTCCTCCTATGCATCAAAATGTGCTACCCTTTGGAAAAGAAGCAACCCCCTGAGGGTTTGCAAGCTCACTCAACTAGAGCAACTGCTGCTACCACAGCGTTAGCACAAGGCGTTCCAGTCCTGGATCTCTGTCAGGCAGTCACGTGGGCATCTCTGCACATGTTCACCAAGCACTACTGCCTGGACAGTCTGGTCCATAGGGATGGCTACTTTGGTGATTCAGTCCTACAGGACTTCCTGGTGTGATCTTGGTTCGCAGCCTACCTCCAGGGATGGTATTGCTCAGGTATCTATTCTAAAGGTAAGGAATCTGCAATTCGAAGTCTCTATTAGATATACAAGTTACTTACCTTCGGTAACAATATATCTGGTAGAGACATATTCTAGTTGCAGATTTCTTACCGACCCACCCATCCTCCCGCTCTACAAACTGATTTCTATGGGCAGGAACTTTCCTTAAAGGGCCCTAGCTTTGGCGCACCACTATCAGTGTTCTTCATGGCTCTGCGCTTTTGGCGTGGAAAGTAGTGAAAAGAAACGGACGTCAGCACGCCTGGGTGGCACCTATAGACGACCGCGACGTCATCACGGCAAACACGACGCCACCGATGCCCACGGAGTCAACCGACTCCACCTGACGGCACGCAGAGGTACGGCTCGAAGAAAAAGTCTCCGGATCCAGTTTGACGCCTGGGGGAATTCAAAAGGTAAGGAATCTGCAACTGGAATATGTCTCTACCAAATATATTGTTACCCAAGGTAAGTAACTTGTACAATAATGCAATCTTAGCAATGCTTCTTGGTTGTTGCATGGCACTTGAGCAGCCAAGTCTAGAGGACCTGAAAACTGAGGAGTTTCTATTCACCTTCTCAGTGACACTGATTGTATGGAGGGAAGAAGGGATGAGTATACATCTTAGCAATGCGGAGATCGGCCGCTTCTTAAAGAAGCAGTTCCCTTTTGCATAAAAAGCCTTGTAACATTTTATTGCTTCCAGTCTTTGATAGTGTGTGTGTGTTTTTCAATATTTGATCACAGCAGGCTTGATTTCTTGCAAGTGACATGATTTAAGTTAAAGCCTGGTTATGTGCAATAAAAACATTCTAGACCACATTGTAATGTATTCTACAGTGTTTTATTGATCATGCCCCAGCTCGTACAGGAATGTTTCTACCTTCCCCAAAATAGGCTTTACAGTTTGTATGTACAAGCAATTCAACAAATGAGGTAACGAAATATGTGATAAACTATCTACTTTAGGGGAAACATTCCTACTCAACACGAAACGCCTATCGTGTGATTACCCATACAGGCCACGAGGTTGCAGTAATTCTTCACTGGGTGCTGCTTTGAATCCGCATACTAGTGAGTGAGTGTAAAAGAAGGCTCAATGCTTTAATTACGGACACACATTCCCATACATTTTTCCGGTCCCCTTTCTCATGAAGATACCGACTGAGTGTTTATGCTCAGTGGAGCCAGGAAAGGTTTGTGTGCTGGTATATGGATCGGAAGGCGAGGATGAGTCAAGGTGAAAGCCAGATCTTTAACCTCTTCACTGCTAAGCCTTCATTCTTAATCACCAGAAACTATATTTTACAACAAACTACCTCTATAGAGAGGTAACTGTTAGACGTTGTCGAACTTGAATCAGGGACTCGCTGACAGATCGGTCGCAGTTGCACAAGCAACGAGTAGTGTAAACAATTGTAAACAGTGCAATCAAAATATATACATATATATATATATATGTATATATATATATATATATATATATATCTCAAAATAAAACCCTTTCAGGGTTAGAGTGACGCACAAATTAGGCAAGACAAAATAGAGAACTCTGGGTAGTTCCCAAGTTTAGGTGGAGAGCAGCTCCGGTAAAGAGCACCCTTCATCACCAGCGACACTCTGGATTTGCTCACCCTAAATGTCTGTTTTTCTATCAAAGTTTTTAGGTATAGGATTGGCACAGTGCCATCCACGCCATGCTAGAAAATGACAAAGTCTTTTCCCATGTGTGCAGCAAAGTCTTTAAGCATAGGATTGTATATATATATATCTCCCTCCACCCCCAACAGAGCTAAGCAGTATCTGTGTACCTGAAGCATGCCACAACATTAAAGGTTAGCATTGTTTGTTAATGAAACTAATTGTTTATTTAAGTGGTAGGACTAGATGGAACAGGGCACAAGTCCTAGCTAGAGTGAATGCCTGCTTCGGTCCAGTGTTGCCAGTTTTGAGACCCATCCGAAGCCCAAAGCTGTCCAAGTACAAACCCAAATTCAGCCCAGAGTAGAGAAGTATCAGCCCAAAAACCAGTCCAAAGATGCAACTCTGAAGTTAGGCAAAAATAGCTTTTAGAAAACATCTGAAGTATAAAACTAAAGTCTTTCCAACATACATATGGTTGAAGGAGGTACAATGGGGACCAATGGACTTCTGCAATAATTCCTACATTCTATTAAAACACTCTTTTTGAAGTCCAGTCCTCACTGTGACCTTCTGATTGGCACTTCTGTAACCACAAATCCCCACTCGAGCCTGGCTTTCATGAATGAACTCTACAACAGAAGATTATAATCAACCTTACCGAAATTTAAGAACTGGAAATTCAAAGCTATTTCAGCAGTGTGGCTCTGAAAAAACATAGAATGGATCTTGCAGAAGTAGCATCACACAATGATATTTATTTTAGGAAACAACCCTTGCTGTAAAATAATTACAGTAGGACTTGTCTGGCAAAGGTTTGCATTCTATCGATGTGCCTGAAGATATTTAAACAAGAATGCCTCTTTTACAAGGCATTCATCACAAATTGGGACAACAATAAAAATAAATATTGTGGCAGACAATTAACAAGTGTACTTAAATATGAAGTAACAGTGTGAACGCATAAAAAAACCTCAAAAGAGAGGGGTTCTGTTTGACAGCTGCTGGGGTCACCACAGCAAGATGATGGGCTCACACTCTTCAGTTAAAATGTCATGAAGAGGCCAGAAAAGAGACACTTACTCTGATCAATTCCCTTCTTTGCCCTCAACTCCAAATTTCTTCGCCATGACCACATAATCTGGCACTGAAATTAATACAGTACCTGTGTAGTTACCCTCATGTTGCAGCAAAAAGTAAACTAAAGCTCCTAATCTTGGCAGAATAGTTGGGTTTTTTCAGATGATGTTTCTGTAGTTTTATTTTCATGCGACATATGATTATTGTATAGTACATACTATGAAATGAGTCTCCTTCTGGTATCTGGATGAGTTCAGATTGTGGGTTGGTGTAAATGATGTGCAAGTCTAAGAGCCCTAAAGCTGAAAGTGGTAAAAGTTTCTCACAGTGCTTTCCAGTATGTCATTAAGGAGTTCAGACTAAATGCACATGCAATCTTTGGCCACTCTTCAGAGCACACAGATCGGTGGTCACATATATGCAAAAGAAGAAATCAGCATTACATGTGTGTAGCAGGATGCTGGGTCATGACCAGTTTTGAAAGCCCTTCTGGGCGAGGTGAGGCTAGGCTTGTAGAGCCCCTTTTAACCCCACATCTTTCTGAAATACTCCATTTCCATATCTCACATGTCATCTCTTACCTCTTCATTACCAGTTTACACTTTCACCTTCTGTACTTATTTCATGTAATCATTGCAGGAAATGAAGGTTATCTGGCAGCTATTATTGAATTGGATCTGGGATAGAGGGCAGCATCTGTGAAATAAACTGAATTTGTCCTGGTGTAATTTGGTGACACCATGACTCTTTTAGCAAAAGACGCACAATGACTGCTTTACTTTCAGAACAGCAACCTGTAGGGGGTTTCTTATTCTGACTTCCATCTGGGCTGAAAATAAAAGCCTCAGTTAAAGAGCAATCAGGCCTTCCTTTTGTTTGACTCCCATCTTGGGTCAGAGGATTCTGAAGCCTAACACCTAGATATCTATGCAATGGATGGAAACAAAGACACTCAGCTTATCACTTCACGAGTGCTTAAGCAACACTATGATTTGGAGGCAGGTTTTTTACTTTGTTCATCACCTCTTTACAAGAGACATGCATGCAAAGTAAGAATGGCAAATGTATGTCTGCATGAGTAAATACACCACTTATTAATCTATTTTTCCATTTAAATTATTTTATAGTGCTATTCATCCTAATGTATATTGTCAAACTACTTTACAACATACAAACATTTGCATAGACAATAAATCAATAGTGTGTGTAAATCAATGTACATAAGGTTTCTACATATGGTAATGGGTGATATAAGGTGTAGAAATCACATGTCCTCCATACTGGTAGGCATTATAGGTCACAAATACATGGTCTGGAGAAACACAAAGTCTCAAGTTTTGCTGTGGTTGCCTGTGCTGATAAGACTTCATTACTACCCAAATTAGCCCTTTTTAGAAACCTTGGAATAATGAAAGGTTGAGGAGAAAAAGGTCCAAAGCTATGCTTTTCAGTTTACATACAGCGCCTTGGTGCCCATTCTTTGCTCACTGTGCTATCTTAGAAGAACGTTAAATTATTAACTGCTAGTAACTAAAGGATCTCTGTGACAAATGCAGTAACTCACTGAGCTGTATACAATACAAATCCAGGATATGCATGTTACAAGTAAGATTGCCACCTGGTCGATTTTGTACCTGCATGACCTGTATGGCAGGGTCCCAGTGAGTAGAAAAATTAACAAAATCACCTAGATCCAGTATTATTTTACCTCCTGCTGAAAATGAATGCAAGGGATTTCATGTAAACATACATTTCAGGATCATGCCCAGGCCTTTACAGAATCTTCAAAAGTGAAAATATGGCCATTATTTTGCTATGGGAAAGGTGGAAAGTGGTGCTTTGCAGCAGACACAATGACCATCTGTGCTATTTTATGGCGAGGCAAAACTGTGACTAAGTAAAATAAAGCTCTCTGGACAGATACTTAACCACAAGTTGTTTTACTTTATTTTTAGCCCTTGGAAATCACAGGACACGCACAGCCTCTCAGCGTAGCATCAAACAGAGACAGACAGGGCCTGCCCGCACCACGAGGAAATTCATAAAGAAAAAAAAAGAAATAATAACAGGCCTGGTGACCACATTGGTCCAGTCACTCTGGGGGCAGGCCAGAAGCATTTAGCAGAGCCGCTATGAATGATTAACGCTTTGCTCTGCTAACTCCAGGAGCTCAGCAGTATGTTGATTGGCGGCGCCGCCACATTCGTGAATTTTGCGCACACAGGGCCAAATAAAGCCCAAATTTATGTACCCCACCTTGAGAGTTATGAAAAATATCACCAATTTGTGTGGGAAATAGCCCACTCGGGCATCACCGCTTTGGCCCCGATTGGTGGGGGGGGACTGGTGAGTGCCGTTGTGATCCAAAACCAACATGGATTAACACAATACATGTACCTCAGGACACTGATGAGAGCAAACACACGAGGAACAAGTATAGGTAAATGCAGGAAATAATGCTACAGCCAATAGAAACAGAGGAAAAGCAAGTGGCAAGCACAGGAACCAATCAAAACCAAGGAAAGCAAGAGGGTGGGATATAAGCCCCTTTATGATTTATATTAAACACAATAGATTTCAAAAGCACAGTGCAAGCGCTGTGCAGGCAAAATCTACAAAGGGTCTCCTCAAAGAAAAAGAGGTCCATGAACAGCCGGTCCCGCTTCTGCATCTTTTCTTACTGTTGAATTCAGACACAAATGCCTGGTAAATGTAAAATTTCCTAGCTAAGGTATCAGAAAGTTTCAATTCTATTAAGGGCACAGAGGCAAGGATTATTCTTATTTTTCTTTCCTTTTTTATTATTCTCCTTTTTTATTACATCTAGCTGTGTTTAAAGAAGAAAAACATATTTACCATATCTCCACAGGAAAGGACTACAAAAACACAGCAACCAATGAACAATCCACCAAGCGTCCATATAATCTGACTCCTTTTTAGGCACTTCCTCTTTCTTGGCGCAACAGAAAAGCACCATCAGCGTTTCTCACCTTTAGTGGAATCATTACCTGAAGACACAGACTGATTCAGCATAAATTCTCCCCAAAGCGATCCAAAACAACCATAACAGGAGCATAATCATTGATAGAGCACCATTCCAATAAGGCAATAATAGAACATTGCATTAAAACACGAAAAGAAACAAGAATACTTACTCTTAACCGTGTAAAGAGAAGGGAGAGAGCATGCAATGCATGGACGGGAAGAATCTTTGCCTCCGTGTCCTTAATAGAATCGAAACTTTCCATTACGCTAGCTAAAAAAGTTTACATTCTATGTCGGAACCAGAGGCAAGGACTCTGCACATTTAAACCTTATTCACCACCAAAGATTCCATATCCATCAATAGTTTAAAGTAAAACCTTTTAACGTAGAGTCTGATGTCCAATCGGCTGTAGTAATAATGTTCTCCAGTTTTACCTTTTCCTCCTATTTCTGACCTCGTTCTTGATGGCTCTCTTTTTTAAAACATGATAACATTGGTGTATACACAATTGGCAGCTCATTTAATTTACATGTAAACCCCTTGTAAAGTGGTATACCATATACCCATGGGCAGTAAATTAAATGCTACTAGTGGGCCTGCAGCACCCACACAAGCAGCCTTTCAAACCTGTCACAGGCCTGCCATTGTATTTAAAATGACTTGCCAAGCCTTAAAGAACAAGTTACTTACCTTCAGTAACACATTATCTGGTAGAGACTCTATCTAGCTGAAGATTCCTTACCTTTGAATTTCCCCAGGCATCAGGCTGTATCTGTAAACTTTTGCTGAGCAATAACCCTTGTGCGTGCTGTCGGGTGGTACCGCGTGGCGTTGTTGACATCAATGGCGCCCAATGTGACATCACTGTCACCTATATAGGCGCCACCAGGTGCCAGTTACTTTTATCATAACTTTCTACATCAGAAGCGCAGAGCCATGACAAGAACTGGTGCAATGTGTACCAAAACTAGAGCCCTGCAAAAGGGATCACCCTAACCCTAGTAACAAGCCACAGAATGGGAAAGCATGGGTGGGTGTATTTCTTATCTTTGATTAGATACCCAAGCCACCCCATCCTGGCGGTGGGCTGTGGACAAAGTTTCAGACTAAAAAGTCCTGCAGGACCAAACAGGCAAAATGCCCAGCCCTGCGAACCTGTCTGTCCAGCAGTAGTGTTTGCCAAACATGTGCAGTGATGCCCATGTTGCTGCCTGGCAGATGTCCAGGACTGGGACACCACGTGCTAGTGCCATGGTCACAGCTTTTTCTCTGGCGGAATGTGACCTTACCCCCCGGGGAGGCTGCTTCTTACACAGAGTGTAGCAGATCTTAATGCAGAGAATGACCAATTGCGAAATGGTTTGTTTCTGTACTGCCCTCCCCTTCTTTGTTCCCAAATATCCCACAAAGAGTTGGTTGTCCACCCAGAACTCTTTTGTGCGGTCAAGGTAGAACGACAACGCTCTTTTTGGGTCCAGCCAGTGGAGTCGATCCTCTTCCTTACAGGAATGTGACAAGGTGCTTCCAAAATTGAACTTCAAAGGCCTTGCCGCCTTGAAATGTGACCCATGCCTCTCCAAATGTAGAGAAGGCCGACCCCCCAGTTCCTGACCCAACTTTTGGTGGCAGGACTGGTGGGAAAATTAGTAATATTAGGAGGAGTGTCCACTTTCTGCCAGTTCCACCCCTAAGGTGGATGTGCTGAAGTGGACACTACTTTTTAAATCCCTCCATCTTGTTTGGAAGGAATTAGGCCAATAGTGTTAGGGCTATGCCTGCTTCCCAAAGGAAGTGATCATAAGAAGGGTGTAGTCACTCTGAAGGTGAGTAGCTCATTGGCTACCACATGGCACCCCTGTAATGCCCCTAAATTGAGTATTTAGGTGGCACCCCTGATCCCTAAAAATCAGATTCCGATGACCTAAGAAGAGCCGGACACCGCAGCACCGCACCAGCACAGAAGACTGCAGATACCAACTGACCTGGCCCCAGCCCTACAGGCCTGTGTACAGCCCTCAACGATTCTGCATCAAGAGATGACCTGTCCTGCAGCCCAGCAATCTCCAAAGTCCTGGGAGGACTGCTTGCCTTCAACAAAGACCAAGATCTCCCATGAACAGCGAACCTGACCAGAAGAAACCAACTTTAAAGAAAAATAACTCTGCCCTAAGAAGCTGTGAAACCGCACCCAGACCCACTTCTGTACCTGACGTCCACAGCCCAAGTCTAAGTGCCTAACTGGACTTGTGAAGGTTCTCCAGCGATTCTGAGCATGAGCCCACGGTGCCACACTCTATCTCGAAGCCTGCAGCCTCAATCCGAAAAACTCACCCTGACTGCGACCACCCAGTAAGCTGTTTTCTGACGCCAAAGGGCACCCCTGCATACGGAGCTCCTGGACTTTGGGGAGATGCACCAATAGTGTCCCTGAGTCCCTCAACATCCGAACTTACCTGGGCAGCTGTGGGTCTTCTTCATTCAGCCTCCTGACCAGAGTCTGAAGCCCTTTTTTCAAAACTGTTTTCCCCGTTGACTTACATTGGGCACCCAACGCTGTGTTGGCACTCTGCACCCGGCTGCCCCTGTGCTGCTGAGGGTGTAAGTTTGGGGCTGCCTTGTGGCCCCCTTTTACTTACCTCAACTCCAGGAAATTGACCCCTGACCCCACTTTTCTCACCTGTGAGCAGCGCATCCTTGGTACCCCCTGTCTCCACTAGTTAACATTGGGTGCCCAACATTGTGTTGGCACTCTGCACCCAGCCACTCCTGTGCTGCTGAGGGCGTGAGTTTGGTGCTGCCTTGTGGCCCCCAGTGCTTACCTCAAACCAATGAGACCAACATCTGTCACCGCTTTACTCACCTGTGAGCAGTGCATCTTCGTTCATCCTCAGTCTCCATTGGTTAACATTGGCCACTCAGCTCCAAATATGACCTCTGCACCCAGCCGCTCTTGTGACGCTGTGGGTGCACTCTTGTTAATTATTTGAACCTTGCCTTATGTTGACCTAAAAACACGAAGACTGGGGGCCATGTTTATACTTTTTGACGCAAAACTGCGCTAACGCAGTTTTGCGCCAAAAAAATTAGCGCCGGCTAACGCCATTCTGAAGCGCCATGCGGGCGCCGTATTTATTGAATGGCGTTAGCCGCCGTTAGCCGACCGGCGCTGCCAGGTGTGTGTGAAAATAAATGACGTACACCAGGCAGCGCCGGCGTAGGGAAAAATGGCGTTTGGGCGTCCCAAAATGGGGCAAGTCAGGCTGAGGCAAAAAAATCGTCTTAACCCGATTTGCGCCATTTTTTTTGGGCGCCCAGATGCCATTAACATGACTCCTGTCTTAGCAAAGACAGGAGTCATGCCCCCTTGCCCAATGGCCATGCCCAGGGGACTTATGTCCCCTGGGCATGATCATTGGGCATAGTGGCATGTAGGGGGGCACAAATCAGGCCCCCCTATGCCACAAATTGTTTTTAAAAAAAATACTTACCACAACTTACCTTTTCTTCCCTGGGATGGGTCCCTCCATCCTTGGGTGTCCTCCTGGGGTGGGCAAGGGTGGCAGGGGGTGTCCTTGGGGGCAGGGGAGGGCACCTCTGGGCTCATTCTGAGCCCACAGGTCCCTTAACGCCTGCCCTGACCCAGGCGTTAAAAAGAGGCGCAAATGTGGAGTTTTTTGCCCCGCCCACTCCCGGGCGTCATTTTTGCCCGGGAGTATAAATACCACGCACATGCCTGGGAGTCATTTTTTAAGACGGGAACGCCTACCTTGCATCTCATTAACGCAAGGAAGGTGTTCACGCCAAAAAATGACGCTAACTCCATGAACTTTGGCGCTAGACGCGTCTAACGCCAAAGTATAAATATGGAGTTAGTTTTGCGTCGAATTTGCGTCGAAAAAAACAACGCAAATTCGGCGCAAACGGAGTATAAATATGCCCCTGGATTTTTAAGTCAAATACTTACCTGTCAAATTGCATTCTTGGTTAACATTGAATACACTGAGATTTGCACTGTGTTGATTCTTGAAAATGAAAAGTATTTTGAATTTCAAAACTGCTTACCTTATAACGAAGCTCTTCGGTTCAAAGCATATATAAAAGAACATGTTATTTTTCTAATTTGGCCTCTGATTTATTCTTTGTGTGTGTATCTCATTTATTGCCTCTGTGAGTACAACAAATGCTTAGCACTACCCTCTGATAAGCTTAACTGTTCACCCATACCACCGTAATTAGAGCGTTAGTACTATCTACCTTTGCCTCTGCAAACCAATTGGGGATCCACTAGACTCTCTGCACAGTGTACTTCTTTTTTGTGCACCATATAGAGAGCCATCTTTCTACATTGGTGGAACAGCCATGGGGTCTGCGACTTTGCATTCGCTGATACCACTTAGTCAATAAGTGACTGCATGAACAAATCCAAAAATTGACTTTACATAAATTGCATATTTGGTTAGTTTTTCCAAATTCATAATAGTAACTGTAAGGGCCCTGGTTAAGTCCCTGTATTTTAACAGTTTAAAACTGTCATCAGCTTACTTTAGTTAGGACTATAAAATCTGTGTGAATTTTTGTCTAGCTCCAACAAGTTTCCAACTTTAGTACAATTAGGAGTACCTCAGAGGGTTTAGATAAGGAGCTCAACCTTACCCCCTTCCCTCCAGATTTCCTATAAGCAGTTAAAAGATCCTCTGCAAAGGGGACAAAATTAAGACTGGCTCAAACCCTACCACTGAAAAGATCCAGAAGCTGCTGGCAGAGTATGAGCAGGCCCATCCTACTGATGGGGTCACTGACCCAGATGATCAGGGCAGATTGAGTGAGGAGGAGGAGCTGGACTTTCCACCGCTTGAAAGAGAGGTACATGCACCACACAGATAACCCATGGTTTCAGGAGCATCTCCCTCTAGTGAGGAAGGCTCAGGTCCCTCAGGGTCCAGTAATGAACTCTCTGAAGAAGAGATTCTTTTAGAAAGATTGGCTCAAAGAATTGCCTTGGAGGACAGGATACTGACCAAAAGAAAGGAAAAGAGCAGAAATTGGTTTAGCACCCATGAATGGTGGCAGTAACTTTAGAACTAGGGACAGAGCAGGATACTCTGACCCTAAAATCCCCAAAGGGATTGTCTTCAAATACAAGGATGATGATGAAATCGCCAAGTGGTTCATAGCCTTTGAGAGAGCCTGTGTGTCCAGAAACCTTAGCAAACAGCACTGGGGCTCTCTCCTTTGGGAAGTTCCCTCAGGAAAATGCAGGGATAGCCTCCTGGCACTGAATGAGGCAGATGCTAGGTCCTATCACCTCATGAAGAACACCCTGATTGAGGGCTTCGGATTCACTCCTGAAGAGTACTGAATAAAGTTCAAGGAGACTCAAAAAACCCAGTTCTGGGAACATTTTGGAGAATTTTCAGTAAAGACACTAGGTGGCTGTTTAAAAGTTAACACTGTGCATGATTATGAGGGGCCTTACAATCTATTGATGAAAGAGCATCTGTTGAGTAATTGTGATTAAGTGAAGTTAAATCAGTACCTGAAAGACTTAGGTCTACTTTCTCCTCAAGAATTGGTGAAGAAGACAGACCATTGGATCAATACAAGGGTGACCAAGATTTCCACGGGTGGGGGAGACCACAAAAAGAAGGCCACAAAGCTCCCCCAAAAGAAGGAGAGTAACCAGAACAGAGACAAAAGCAAAGAGTCTTCTAAAGGCACCCAAATACCTGCACAGGAGAGTGAGCCCAAGATTCTTCACATTCAAAGGGTGGGTACAAAGGTAAAAACTGGGATCCTAAAAAGGCTTGGTGTCATGACTGTAAAGCTCATAGACACCGTACTGGACACCTTACCTGTCCCAACAAAAAGAATGCCTGTAGTGCACATGCAGTAAATGCAGAGGTAAGGTTCCAGATGAGATTCCAGGTAGTAGGCCCTGATCATGTCAATGAGCCTACTTAGGCAACTGTAGTCTCAGAGGGTGGGGTAGATGTAGCTGCCCTGGCTGTCTGGCCCAATAATATGGAGAGATACAGACAACAGCCACATATTAATGGGATTAGGGTTGAAGCACTGTGAAACACTGGTGCCAGTGTCACCATGGTGACTGAGCAACTGGTGTCCTCAGATCAATAATTGACTGGTGAGACATACAGTCCTCAAAGCTGATATTAAAGTTAAGGTGCATCCCCTGGTAATGTTATCCTTAGAATAGGGAGGGGTTACTAGCCAGAAGAAGTTGATAGCATCTCCTGCAATCCCTGTACAATGTTTTCTAGGCAATGATTTGGAGTCCTCAGCATGAGCGGAGGTCTTAAGAAAGACCCATGCAGCTATGCAGGGTAAACCTGAATGAGTGTGCATCAAAACCAGAGCGCAAAGCCCATGGTGAAAAAATAGAGTTGGAGTCTAGAATAGTGGCCAAACCTATGAAGAGAAAGGGCACGAAACCTGGGAAACCAGCTTCCAAACAGATGCCAGATCAGGTCCCCTCTCCTTGGGGAGAAGACCTGTCAGCCCCAGAGGAACTGAGTCTCAGGAGCTTGGGTCTTACAAGGCAGAGCTCTTGGGCCTCGGGGGACCCTCTAAGGAAGATCTGTGCCAAGGGCAGAGGACCTGTCCCACTCTTGAAGTCCTGAGACAGCAAGCTGCTGATCAGGAGAAGGGAGACATCAGCGGCTCCCTCAGAACCTATTGGAAGGAGGGACTCAGTTTTACTGAGGCCAGAGACCCCAAACCTGGTACTACTAGGAGAATGATAGTGCCTCAGAAGGTTAGAGAGTTTGTCTTCACTTTGGCCTATGATATCCCCCTAGATGGGCATCTTGGCCAGGCTAAAAATAGAGTAGGTCGGTGAACCACTTCTACTAGCCAGTATGTCCCAGAAGGTGAAGAAGTTTTTTAACTCCTGTGGAACCTGTCAAGCCAGTGGCAAGACAGGTGGCCACATGAAAGGTCCCCTTAATTCAACTTCTAGTGGTTTGGATTCCCTTTGAAAGGGTAGGAATTTACATTGTCGGTCCCCTTGACCCTCCAACTGCATCAGGAAATAGATTCATATTGGTTGTAGTGGATCATGCAACCAGATATCCTGAAGCAATTCTCCTGTGTTCTACTACTGCCCTTGCAGTAGCTAGGGCCCTCATTGGTATCTTTACCAAAGTGGGCTTTCCAAAGGAAGTGGTGTCAGACAAAGGTACAAACTTCATGTCTGGAAACCTGAAATACATGTGGACTGAATGTGGTGTGACCTATAAGTTCACTACCCCATAGCACTCACAAACCAATGGCATTGAAAGGTAAATTGTGTTTACTCCCTGAAAACTTAGAAGGAGATGGGATGTCTTACTTCCATGCCTGCCATTGCTTACACGGAAGTGCCACAGGAGGAAGTAGGTTTTTCCCCTTTTGAACTCCTGTTTGGGCATCCTGTAGGGAGACCACTTTGCCTTGTGAAGGAGGTATGGGTGAGTGTTTTGCTTTCCTTCTCTTATCTTATGACCGAGCTGACAAAACTTCTCTGGAATGCACATCTTAGTTTAAAGAAGACATTTATTATTATTACTTCACCACAAGGTTCCTGAGAGACGAGATTAGTAGGTTGGAATCACACGTTTAAAAGTAGTTGCAGCAATGAAAGCAAAATATATCAAAGTACTTCTCAATTGCAATGTACACAGCAAATACATGTGATTATAATATAGCATAACTTCAAAGCAAAGAATAAAAGTCAAAATTGCATCACAGTAGGGCCCTTCACTGCTCATCATCCTTCTCATGCCTGCAAGTTGATGACTCCTGTTCAACTGCGAGAAGGATATTTTCCACCCAAACGGGAGGCCAGGCAGCTGACGTCCACTCCTGACTGAAGTCCTGGAGAATCTCCCCTCACTGCCACCCAGGGACACCGTTAAAAAGCCTGGCCCCTTCCTCTCAGACCCGGGAAATAAAACAAGCCATTGGAGATTGGCCAAATCTCCTAAGCCTCTCCTCTTCCCAAGGCTGAGCAGAAAGGAAAACACCAAATATACACTCTCTTATCACGTTAGGGTTCGTGTGAATTCAATTTGAAAAACACAGCTTGGTCTACCATGTGGAAAAACACAGCTCATCTGCAATGTCTCAACTGCAATGTTGAACTCCACGTTAAAGCCAATAGGCAGCTAACCTAAATGTAATGTCTAATGCCATGTTAAAGCAAATAGGCAGCTAAACTGAATACAGAATGTAATGTCTAATGCCACGTTAAAGCCAATAGGCAGCTAAACTGAATACAGAATGTAATGTCTAATGCCATGTTAAAGCCAATAGGCAGCTAACCTAAATACCAAATGTAATGTCTAATGCCACGTTCAAGCCAATAGGCAGCTAAACTGAATACAGAATGTAATGTGCTCCTGATGAACATTGAACAACTAATATGCGCAGTGGTGAAACACAAAGTCATTGGTCAAACACAATTAATGGCATAACAGTGAGATCTCTCAGAGAACCCAAACATGATATTGTGGACTATTTACTTGGCTTTTGCTCCAGAATGGCTGAGTACATGGAAAAAGCATCTAAAAACTTTGAGGCCAGTCAAGAGCTCCAGAAGCTCTGGAATGGCCAAAAGGCTGCACTAGTGGAGTTTCAACCAGGGCAGAAGGTGCGAGTTTTGGAGCCTGTGGCTCACAGAGTCTTTCAAGACAAATGAAGTGGATCCTACCCTGTCCTAGAGAGAAAAGGGTAAGTCACCTACCTGGTTTTACATACCTGGTAGACCTTGGTTCTTGCAGGGTTTTCCGAGTCAATTATCCTAAACCCTACCATGACAGAACTGAGATGACCATGCTCATGGTCATTGATGCTGGACAGGAAGCTGAGAGTGAACCTCTCCTGATCTCCTCTCCAATAACCCAAAAGATGGCTCAGTGGAAGGGGTGGTCTTTGCAGACACCCTCACTGACCACCAGCAGTCTGATTGCAAGCAAGTCTTGCAGCAGTATGCTGAGCTCTTCTCTTTGACCCCTTGTCAGACTATCTGGTGTACACATGATGTGGACACAGGGGACAGCTTACTTGTCAAAAATAAAATTTGCAGACAGTCTGATTATGTCAAAGAGAGCATCAAACCTGAAGTCAACACTATGCCGGAATTGAGAGCCATTGAGCACTCTGAGAGCCCCTGGGCTAGCCCAGTTGTCCCCAAGTCTCATTCCCAGGGTGGAAAGAAAGAAACGATGTTTTTTGTGGACTATATGGGCCTCAATGCTGTGACCAAAACATTTATGCACCCAAGTCTTTGGGCTCATGAACTGATTGACAGGTTAGGGGCAGCCTAATATCTCCGTACTTTTGATCTCACGTCAGGGTACTGGAAGATAGGTCTGACCCCTGGAGCAAAGGCATTATCAGTTTACTGTTATGCCCTTTGGATTAAAAAATGCCCACCACCTTCCAAAGGTTGGTGCATAAGGTCCTTGCTGGGTTAGAAGACTTTAGTGCAGCATATCTTGATGATATTGCTGTCTTTAGTTCAACCTGGCAGGATCACCTGATCCTCTTTGGAAGGGTCCTAGAGGCTGTGAAAACTACAGGCCTCACTACCAAGGCAAGCAAGTGCCAGATTGTATACTTTGATCACCTTGTAGGTGGAGGCCAAGTTCAATCACTAAAACCCAAGATCCAGACAATTCTAGGCTTGGTAGCTCCAACAACCTGATACCCAAGACAGAGCATTCCTTGGCTTGACTGGGTACTACACGAGGTTCATGTAAGAATATGGCACCATTGTGGCACCTCTCACAGAACTGACCTCCAAAAGGATGCCCACATAAAAGTGAACAGGACAGTGAGTTGTCAAAAGATAATTGATACTCTGAAGTAAGCAATGTGCTCAGCACCTCTTCTAAATGCTCTAGATTATACCAAGCAGCGTAGTATAGTGCAGACAGAGATCTCTGAGCATGGGATAGGAGCAGTCCTGTCCCAAATCAATGATGATAGTCATGACCAGCCTGTTTTTTTCATTATCAGGGTACTGCCCAGAGAGCAGCATTGGAGTGCAATTGAAAGGGAAGCTCTAAGGAAATGCCTTCCTTGGCATGGTTACCCCCAATCATTTTGCCTTTTGTTGATGCCAGTTATGATTGAAAGTGTGCTGGGACCTTGCTAACCAGTCCCCAGCGCCAGTGTTCTTTTCATAAACTGTACCTTTGTTCCCTCAAAAAGCATAGCCTTGGCACACAGATTAGTCCCTTGTAAATGGTACCCCTGGTACCAACGGCCCTGTGGCCAGGGAAGGTCTCTAAGGGCTGCAGCATGTATTATGCCACCCTGGGGACCCAGCACATGCACACTGCCTCACACCTTGTGTGTGCTGGTGGGGAGAAAATGACTAAGTCGACATGGCACTCCCCTCAGGGTGCCATGCCCACCTGTCACTGCCTGTGGCATAGGTACGTCACCCCTCTAGCAGGCCTTTCAGCCCTAAGGTAGGGTGCACTATATCACAGGTGAGGGCATAGTTGCATGAGCACTATGCCCCCACAGTGTCTAAGCAAAACCTTAGACATTGTAAGTGCAGGGTAGCCATAGAGAGTATATGGTCTGGGAGTCTCTCAAATACGAACTCCACAGTTCCATAATGCCTACACTGAAATCTGGGAAGTTTGGTATCTCAGGACAATAAATGCACATGGATGCCATTGTGGAATTTATTGTAAAATACACCCAGAGGGCATCTTTGAGATGCCCCCTGAATACCAGTGCGACTCCTAGTGCTAGGCTGACCAGTTTCTGGACGACCACCAGATGAGTTTCTGGACACATGGGGTGAGTGTCTTTGTCACTCTGTAGCCAGGAACAAAGCCTGTACTGGGTGGAGGTGCTTCTCACCTCTCCCTGCAGGAACTGTAACACCTGGCAGTGAGCCTTAAAGGCTCATGCCTTTTGTTACAGCACCCCAGTGCATTCCAGCTAGTGGAGATGCCTGTCCCTCCGGCCACTGCCCCCACTTTTGGAGGAAAGGCTGGAGGAGATAATGAGGAAAACAAGACGACAACTGACTTGGCCCCAGCCCTACCGGCCTGTCTCCAGACTCAAAGAACGTGCAGAGTGACGCATCCAACAGGGACCAGTGACCTCTGAGGACTCAGAGGACTGCCCTGAACCCAAAGGACCAAGAAACTCCAGAGAACAGCGGCACTGTTCAAAATCTGCAACAAGGAAACAACTTTTAAATAACTCTCTTTTCCCGCCGTAAGCGTGAGACTTTGTACTCTGCACCCGACGCCCCCGGCTCAAGTTCAGGAGAACCAACACTGCAGAGAGGACTCCCAGGCGATTACGACAATGTGGATACCCTGAGTCGACCCCCCTGCACCCTCTCAGCGACGCATGCAGAGAGGATCAAGAGGCTCCCCTTGACGGCGACTGCCTGGTAACAAAGGAACCGACGCCTGGACCAAGCACTGCACCTGCAGCCCCCAGGACTGAGAGGAACCACCTATCAGTGCAGGAGTGACCAGCAGGCGGCCCTCATCCTAGTCCAGTCGGTGGCTGGCCGGAGAAGCCCCCCGTGCCCTGCCTGTATCGCCTAACTGACCCCCGGGTCCCTCCATTGCTTTCCATAGCAAACCCAATGCCTACTTTGCCTACTGCACCCAGCCGCCCCAGTGCCACTGAGGGTGTATTTTGTGGGCTTGTTTGTGTTCCCCCCAGTGCTCTACAAAACCCCCCTGGTCTGCTCCTGAGGACGCAGGTACTTACTTGCTAGAAGACTGGAACCGGAGCACCCCTGTTTCCATAGGTGCCTATGTGTTTTGGGCCCTCCTTTGACCTCTGCACCTGACCGGCCCTGTATTGCTGGTGCTGTGGCTTTAGGGTTGCCTTGAAAACCCAACGGTGGGCTCCCTATGTGCAGGAGAATGACTGTGTAAGTGCTTTATTTATCTGAGAAAACTAATCAAACTTACCTCCCCCAGGAACTGTTGATTTTTGCAGTGTCCACTTTTAAAATAGCGTATTGCCATTTTAACCTAAACTGTGTGTACTACTGTTTTAAATCAAAGTTCTATAGTTACCTGTGTGAAGTACCTTGCACTGCATTTTATGTACCTACCTCAAATCTTGAGTCTTGTGGTTCTAAAATAAATTGAGAAAATATATTTTTCTCTATAAAAACTATTGGCCTGCAGTTAAGTCTTTGAGTGTGTGTTCATCATTTATTGCCTGTGTGTGTACAACAAATGCTTAACACTACCCTCTGATAAGCTTACTGCTCAACCACACTACCACAAAATGAAGCATTAGTATTATCTAATTTTGCCACTATCAACCTCTAAGGGGAACCCTTGGACTCTGTGCACACTATCTCTCATTTTGAGATAGCATATACAGAGCCACCTTCCTACAGAAGCCTTTGCTGTGGTTTGGTCCCTGAAGAAGGCATACTTATTTGTTTCTCACTTCCTGTTCAAACTGACCACAATCCTCTCAAATGGCTTATTCAGATGAAAGGTGAAAACCTCACACTGTTAAGGTCGTCCATATCCCTACAAGGAATGGACTTTTCAGTGGAACATAGACCTGGGACTGAGCACGCCAATGCAGATGGCCTTTCCAGGTTCTTCCACTTAGAAGATGAAGACTTCGTGGGAAAGATTAGTTTCATTCTCTTTCATTTGGGGGGGGGGGGGTCATGTAGGAAATCACCCTTTTTGGCATGGTTAGCCCCCCTTTTGTCTTGGTGCAGACAAAAAGTGAAAACACAACATGGCACACAACCTGGGTGCCATGTACCCTAACACTGCTTGCAATTTATGTGAGTCACCCTTCTAACAGGCCTTACATCCCTAAGGCAGGGTGCATTATATGATAAGTGAGGGCATATCTGCCTGAGCAGATATGCCCCTGCTATGTCTTTCCCAATTCTCAGACATAGTAAGTGACCAGGGAAGCCATTTTAAATGCATTCCCTGGACAATGGTCACTACAAGCTCCCCAGCTACATGATGGCTTCATTGAAGATAGGGATGTTTAGTATCAAACATCTAGCACTGGGGAACCCAAACTGATGCCAGTGTTGGATTTACCAATACATGCACCAGAGGGCACCTTAGAGGTGTCCCCTGAAAACCTACCAACAATTGATATGTTAACTGACTGGTCCTGACCAGTTCAGCCATCTTAGCCACATTTCTGACCCCCTAAAGTGAGAGTCAGCCCTCTCAAAGGCCAGAGACAAAAAAAAACCTGTACTGTGTGGGGGTGATGACACCTTCTTCAGGAAGGATGCACATTCCAGGGTGGGAAGCTTTAAAGGCCTAGCCACCTTTGTAATGCAACCTATGTTTCTCCAAATGGCGGAGATGGACCACCCCCTGTCCTGACCCCACTTTTTGGTGGCAAAAAAGACAGGAAAATTAGTCAGATTATAAGGTGTGCTCACTTCATGCCAGTCCCACCCCTAAGATGGACGAGCTGAAGTAGACATCACTTTTTAAATTCCTTTATCTTGTTTTGGATGGAATTAGACCGGTAGGGTTAGGGTTATGCCCACTCCAAAACGGAAGTGGTCATAAATGGAGTGTAGTCATTCTAAAGGTGGGCAACCAATTGGCTGCCACCTGGTACTCCCTGTAACAAGACTAAATTGAGTATTTAGATGTCACTCTTGAACCCAAGAACTCAGATCCTGATGACCTAAGAAGCCCAAAGATAAAGAAGAGTCGCAACTGCAGAAGAGGAAAAAAGAAGCAGCTGACCTGGTACCAACCCCACTGGCCTGTCTGTAACCCTCAACGGACTCTCCACCAAAACATGGCTCATCCTACAGCTGAGCCTCCAGAAACCCAGGAGGGCTGCCTGCCTTCGACAGACTCAAGACTCCCTTGAGCAGTGGACCTGCTCCCCAACAAATTTTAAAGAAAGTACTCTGCAGCCTCTGGAACCGCAAAGACTCGACACCGGAAGTCACCACTGCACCCACCATCACCAACCTGAGTGGGAGTGAAACTCCAGTGCCAACAAAATTCCCCAGCTCCCCAGAGTCTGAGTCCATCATGGTTTCACCCCTCCTGGACTCCCTGAATTCACCTGCAGCCTCTGCACACAGGCCCCCTCTCCCACAGCCTCTGTGGTGAGTGAAACCTGACACCCACAGCAACCACTGCATCCATCGCCTATGGCCCGATCTGAAGTGGTATCCTGGTGCCAATGAAATCCCCCAGCTCTCCTGAGCTTGAGTCCACTGTGGTTTCACCCCTTCTAGACTCCACAACAACACCTGCAGCCTCAGACCACATGACCCCTCAACCGTGAGCAATCCTGGACACAGAAACTTGACACCAAATGACACCCCTGCATCCATTGCCCCTGGGCCTTGGAGGAGAGGACCAAAGGTGCACATACGTCCTGAGCACCTTACGCTTGCTTCTTACCTGTTGGTTTTCCCCGACTGGCTTCCTAGCCAAAGCCTGCAGCTTTTTCACAAAGAGACCCATCCCCATTGAAATATACTGGGTACCCGACACCATACTACAACTATGCACCCGGCTGCCCCATTGCTGCCCGGAGTGACCTGTTGGTGTGGTACTGACCCTTGACCAGTATGTACCTTAAATCTCTGAGATTGATCTCGTAAGTCGTCGTAAAGTACCTGTGTGCTGACTTGGTTTTCCTCCGATATGTTAACACTGAAGAACTCAAAAATTGCTCTAAGTGTTTGTTTTTGCAAGTGAAAAGTATTTATGCTTAAAACATGCTTACCTTGTAACAAAGTTCTTGGTTTCAAAGTACATATAAAAAGAAGTGCTAGTTTCCTAAATTGGTCTCAGGTTTTTTCTTTGTGTGTGTGTATTATTTATTGCCTCTGTGAGTACAACAAATGCTTAGCCTAACTGCTCACCCACACTAACAAGAAATAGAGCTTTAGTACTATCTACTTTTGCCTATGCAAACCAATTGGTGATTCACTGGACACTCTGCAGGGTGTACCTCTTTTTAGTGCACTACATAGAGAGCCAGCTTCCTACATCCAGGATGAACACAGACAGACTGGTGTGCATGTCTAAGAGACTTAGAAGGGTAAGCCTCAAACTGTAATCAGTCCGCAGAGCGGGAAGGATGGGAAAGTCACTATGAAATCGGTGACTGAGAGTAAATAAACTGTTCATCTCATAGAGGCTTCTGACTGCAGACTCCTTACCTTAGAATAGATACCCAAGCAAAGCCTTACCAGAGATGGATCTGCGAAACAGATTCAGACCAAAAAGCCCTGCAGGACTGAATGGGCAAAGTGCTCACTATGACCAACCACACCGTCCAGGGAGTAGTTCTTGATAAATGTGTCTAGAGATACCCACAGAGCTGCCTGACAGATGTCAAACACAGGGACTCTGTGGGCTAACACAGTGGTCGCAGCCTGGGTCTGGTAGAATGAGCATACAAGCGCTCAGGAGGTTGCTTCTTGGCTAATGTATAGCATATTGTCATGCAGAGCACTATCCATTGTTAGATGGTCTGACTCTGCAGAGCCTTTCCTTTAACATTCACATACCCTACAAGGGAGCTCATCATCCACCTGGAACTCTTTGTTACGGTCAAAGTAGAACAACTCTCTCTTTGAGTCGAGACAGTGGAGACTCATCTCTTCTTTAGAAGGATGAGCTGGAGCAAAGAATGAAAGCAAGGTGATGTGCTGGCCTATGTGAAAGGGTGTCACAACCTTAAGAAGGAAGGAGGCACATGTTCAAAGGACCAGCTTGTCTGGGTAAAAGGTAGTGTAATGAAGGTGCACAGAGATGGTCTGCAGTTTGCTGAACCACTGGCAGATGGTATGGCCACAAAGAAAGCCGTTTTGATGGTTAGCAACCAGAGTGGAAAACTGTGCAGCGTTTCAAATGCAACGCACATATGAAATGTCAGAACCATATTTAAGTCTCATTGAGGCATTATAAATGGCCTGGGGTAAATGTGTTGTAAACCTTTGAGGAACCTAGTCACAACAGGTGCCACAAACAAAGAAGATTGGTCCGGCAACCATGAAAATACAGAAATTACTGATAAATAGCCCTTAACTGTGCCCAGAGAAGAGCCCTGGTGAGCTAAGTAAAGAACAAAACAGTGGAACTTGAAAAAGGGTCCACAGAGAGGGTTAATGTTCATAGATAAACACCACTCCACAAATCTGTTCCAGAGGCAGGTGTTATATCGACTTTCTGGAGGTAAGCCTGGCTGCCAGAATAACAGACTTCAAGAGGAACGTCTAAGGCTGTTCACTATAGTTGTTCAATCTCTACACATGAAGGCAGAGGGTGTGCAGGTTTGGGTGCTGAATTCTCCCATTGCTGCAATAGAAGATCCTCTCAAAGAGGCAGCCTAACCAGAGGATCGATGCCCATGCCGATACATGGGAAACCTGACTCTCCATACTCAATCTAGAGCCACAAGAATAACTTAGGCTTATTTGTTCATGATCTTCTTGAGAATTCAGGGAAAAGTGATATCAGTGGAAAGGCATATAGGAGGCCAGTGCTCCACTCAAGATGAAAAAGCGGCTCTGAGTGAGAATCACCTTGGAAACTCCAGCATACAGAACTGCTGACATTTCATGTTCTCTGCATTGCGAACAGATCTAACCAAGGTTTACCCCACTCTTGAAAGAGACATTGCACTACCCCTGGATGGAGACGGTATTCATGATCTGCTAGGCATGAATGGCTGAGATTGTCCACTCTGGTGTTCTGAGAGCCTGCCAGGTGTTGACCCACCTGGGAAATCCCCTGACATTCCACCATTTACGGAGAAGTGGGGCCTGTTGGCAAGGGGGCCATGACTTTACCTTGCCCTATTTGTTCCAGTACCACATGGCAATGGTGTTGTTCATGAAAACCTGCACTAGCCTTTGCCTTATAATAGGAAGAAAGACTTTCAGTACCAGTCAGATCGCCCACAGCTCCAACAGGTTGATGTAGAGCCCAGATTCCACAGGAGACCAGAGTCCTCTGACCTCAACATCTCCCAGATGGCTGTTCCAGCCCAGGAGTGACACATCTGACACTACTGTGAGCTCTGAGTAGGGAAGGGAGAGGGGTCTGCCACCGACCCAATCACAGTTCATCAGCCACCAATGCAGGTCTTTTGCAGTTCCCTCTGAGTTCTGGACCATGTTAGACCGATTCCCCTAATGCTGTGCCATCTGAAACCCTTCAGATCCCACTGCAGAGCCCAAATTTACCAATGGGCATGTGTCATAAATAGGGTTCAGGTGTCCATGAGGGCCAACAGCATGAGTGTCAGACTCACTGAAATACAGGCTAGGGGCTGGAACATCAGTATAATAGCGTGAATATCCTGGATTTCCAGCTCAGGAGGATAAGCCCGAAACAGCAGTGCATACAGATCAGCTCTGATGAACAGAAACGTTGAAAACGGAGTCAGGTGTGACTTCAGCACATTGATTGGGAACCCTAGCGAATACAGGAGAGCAGTCATAGTCTGGAGGTGGGAGATGACTGTCTAAGGTAAGATCTCCTTCCATAGCCAATTGTCGCGGTAGGGGAAGACCGGAACCCCTGACCTCCACAGATGTGTGCAACCACCACCATTACCTTGGTGAACACCAGAGGGGCGCTGGTAAGGCCAAATGGGAGTATAGCAAACTCTAAGGAAATGCCTCCTTGGCATGGTTACCCCCTGACTTTTTGCCTTTGCTGATGCCAAGTTATGATTTCAAAGTGTGCTGAGGCCTGCTAACCAGGCCCCAGCACCAGTGTTCTTTCCCTAAAACTGTACCTTTGTTTCCACAATTGGCACACCCTGGCATCCAGGTAAGTCCCTTGTTTCTCGTACCGCTGGTACCAAGGGCCCTGATGCCAGGGAAGGTCTCTAAGGGCTGCAGCATATCTTATGCCACCCTTGGGACCCCTCACTCAGCACAGACACACTGCTTGCCAGCTTGTGTGTGCTGGTGGGGAGAAAATGACTAAGTCGACATGGCACTCCCCTCAGAGTGCCATGCCAACCTCACACTACCTATGGCGTAGGTAAGTCACCCCTCTAGCAGGCCTTATAGCCCTAAGGCAGGGTGCACTATACCATAGGTGAGGGCATAAGTGCATGAGCACTATGCCCCCACAGTGTCTAAGCAAAACCTTAGACATTGTAAGTGCAGGGTAGCCATAAGAGTATATGGTCTGGGAGTCTGTCAAACACGAACTCCACAGCACCATAATGGCTACACTGAAAACTTACCTCCCCCAGGAACTGTTGAAATTTGCACTGTGTCTAGTTTTAAAATAGCTTATTGCCATTTTTGCCAAAACTGTATATGCTATTTTGCTGGTTCAAAGTTCCTATGATACCTAAGTGAAGTACCTTTCATTTAAAGTATTGATTGTAAATCTTGAACCTGTGATTCTTAAAATAAACTAAGAAAATATATTTTTCTATACAAAAACCTATTGGCCTGGAATTGTCTTTGAGTTGTGTTCCTCATTTATTGCCTGTGTGTGTACAAGAAATGCTTAACACTACCCTCTGATAAGCCTACTGCTCGACCACACTACCACAAAATAGAGCATTAGAATTATCTCTTTTTGCCACTATCTTACCTCTAAGGGGAACCCTTGGACTCTGTGCATGCTATTTCTTACTTTGAAATAGTACATACAGAGCCAACTTCCTACATTGGTGGATCAGCGGTGGGGTACAAGACTTTACATTTGCTGGACTACTCAACCAATATCTGATCACACGACTAAATTCCCAAAAATTGTCATTAGAAACTGAGGGGCATATTTATACTCCGTTTGCGCCGGAATTGCGTTGTTTTTTTTTACGCAATTCCGACGCAAAACTAACTCCATATTTATACTTTGGCGTTAGAGGCGTCTAGCGCCAAAGTCCATGGAGTTTGCGTCATTTTTTAGCGTGAACACCTACTTTGCGTTAATGAGATGCAAGGTAGGCGTTCACGTCTAAAAAATCGACTCCGAGGCATGTGCGTCGTATTTATACTCCCGGGCAAAATTCACGCCCGGGAGTGGGCGGGTAAAAAAAAATGACGTCCGGCCGCTTTTGCGCCGTTTTTTAGCGCCTGCAAAAGGCAGGCGTTAAGGGACCTGTGGGCTCTGAAGGAGCCCAGAGGTGCCCTCCCATGCCCCCAGGGACACCACCTGTCACCCTTGCCCACCCCAGGAGGACACCCAAGGCTGGAGGGACCCATCCCAGGGACATTAAGGTAAGTTCAGGTAAGTGTTTTTTTTGTTTTTTTGTTGTGGCATAGGGGGGCCTGATTTGTGCCCCCCTACATGCCACTATGCCCAATGACCATGCCCAGGGGACAGAAGTCCCCTAGGCATGGCCATTGGGCAAGGGGGCATGACTCCTGTCTTTGCTAAGATGGATTCTATGGGGGTTGGGAGTCGAAAAAAATGGCGCAAATCGGGTTGAGGCGAAAAAATTGCCTCAACCTGACTTGCCCCATTTCTTGACGCCCAAGCCCCATATTCCCCTACGCCGGCGCTGCCTGGTGTAAGTCGTTTTTTTCCACGCACACCAGGCAGCGCCGGCGGCTAACGCCGGCTAACGTCATTGATTATATACGGCGCCCGAAACATAATTGCTGCTGCAGAAGAGATAGTGATGGAACTCAACCTCACCCCTTACCTGCATCTTAGGATGTCAGAGTTAAGGTCTCTCTGCAAAATCAAAAAGATAAAGACTGGTTCAAACCCTATCAAAGTACAGCTTCAGGAGCTTTTGGCAGAGTTTGCTAAAAACAACCCCTCTGATGATATCTTCACAGAGGGGGAAGCTAGTGATGAGGATGGAAATTTCCCACCCCCTCTCCTAGTTAGGGAGGCCAGGGTTTCTCCAACCCTGACTCCAGAAGTGATAGTCAGAGATGTTGTTTCTCTCACAGGAGAGTCCAACAGCTCTGAAAGCATTGAGGGCAGCCTCAATGAAGATGACCTCCTGCTAGCCAGGTTGGCCAAAAGATTGGCTTTGAAAAGACAGATCCTAGCCATAGAAAGGGAAAGACAACAGATGGGCTTAGGTCCCATCAACGGTGGCAGCAACATAAATAGGGTCAGAGATTCTCCTGACATGTTGAAAATCCCTAAAGGGATTGTAACTAAATATGAAGATGGTGATGACATCACCAAATGGTTCACAGCTTTTGAGAGGGCTTGTGTAACCAGAAAAGTAAACAGATCTCACTGGGGTGCTCTCCTTTGGGAAATGTTCACTGGAAAGTGTAGGGATAGACTCCTCACACTCTCTGGAAAAGATGCAGAATCCTATGACCTCATGAAGGCTACCCTGATTGAGGGCTTTGGATTCTCAACTGAGGAGTACAGGATTAGGTTCAGGGGGGCTCAAAAATCCTCGAGCCAGACCTGGGTTGATTTTGTTGACTTCTCAGTCAAAACACTGGATGGTTGGATTCATGGCAGTGGTGTAAATGATTATGATGGACTGTACAATTTATTTGTGAAAGAACACCTAAGAATAATAATAATAATCTTTATTGTTTAGTTAATAAAAACCATAACAATCATCTCATAATACAACATATTTAAAGATAAAACATCTCTAAAATTCTATAAAATTCCGTAAATTCCTTGGCCATGAAACCATGCGAGGATCTAAAATCCGTTTCTTAATTCTAAGATGCAAAAAAGTGAGTGATTAAGTATGCATCCCGGAATGCAGGTTTACGTCTTTGGTGTGTGCAGTCAAGAATTTGATAAATTTGCATATTGATTGTGCATCATTAGGATCAAACATTGACATCACCGCTGACCGACAGGATCGAGTCCCATTTCTCATAAAAAGCGGTTTTAACAGTTGTCTGCGGGCTTCTTTTAAGGCAGGACAAATACAAATCAGATGAACCATATCTTCTTTCGGGCCTCTGCATCTCTCCTCCATTATTCCACAATGGTTGATCCGCTCTAGCAGGAGATGCTCCCAAACGCAGGGTCAAGAAGCGATGCTTGATGTGAAGTGCGAAGGTTTCGGCCAGGTATTGTGATGGGGCCATGGTGGTGTAAGTGTGAATTACCAGCCAGGCGTGTGAGCGTTGCGCAAGTTTAGCTTTATCATCTAGAAGAGATTGGATACCTATTTCCTTTTTTATCGCTCGACATAAAAGGGAATACGACATGTTGGAATCCCATCGGTACTTTGTTTTCGTCTCTTGCAAGGAGTTGTTCAGGTATCTGTTGTATACTGAATTAGGATTGCCGTTTACTGAAGTGCATAGTGCCGCTACTAGCGGGCTGACAGTGTTTTTACTTATTTTGTACCAAATCTTTATTGTGTGGGCCTTCCTGTCGAGCTGCTGTTGTGTTAGACCAAATTCCAGCCTTATCTGTGAAGGGGAAGCAGAGCGATGAAGATTGAAGACTTGCTTATAGATTTTTATTTGCTGTCTTTCCAGAAAGCTAGCATATTTCCCGTATTGGGCTGCGCTTCCGTATGTAATTGCTGGAAGGAATTTAGCCGACATAACCGACATTAGTGGTTTATATGATGGGCCCTTTAATCTTTTAGCAAGAGTGCAGAAAGCGAACGCCAAGGCTTTGGACTTCTGTAGAATATACTGGTTTTGCGGCACAAAATTGATCTTATTGTCTACTGTGTGTCCAAGATATTTGTAGCTGCAGATCGTATCAAGGGTGAAACCGTTAAATTTTAATTTGTTTGCAGGATTCAAAGAGCAGCCTATTTGACATTGTTTTTGTCTTTGTAGTGTTAACCTCTAGTTTGATTGTCTTTGCAAATTCGCCCAAGGCACTAACCAGTCGTTGCCACCCTATTTTTGTGTGGCTTAGCAGAACAATGTCATCAGCATACGATAGATGTGTTATAGCCAGACTTCCCATCCTTGGAGAATGTGAGTTGGTTGCGTCTAGTTTTGCAGAGAGATCTGCCATGAAGAGGTTAAAGAGGTGCGGGGCCAACACGCAGCCTTGCTTTAATCCTATATTTGTTGGTATTCTCCTGGAAACCTTTGAGCCGTCTGGTACCTTGATTCGTACCCAAGGTTTGTCATACAGCAATTCTATGCACCTCAAAATACGTTCTTGCAAAACCCAACTCCGTAGTTTGTTCCAGAGAATTGCTCTGTCCACACAATCAAAAGCACTTTTGAAATCCACAAAACATATGTGTAAATTTTTCTTTAAGCACTTAGCTCAGTTGGCTATGTCTCCTAGCGCAAGAATGTTAGTCACTATGCCGTAGCCCTTCCGGAAACCAGTTTGATTCATAGGGACCAAGGGCCAGATGTAGGAAACGTTTAGCGACTCGCAAACGGCAAAAATTGACGTTTGCGAGTCGCTAAACGCGTTTCCCAATGTAGAAATGCATATTGCGAGTCGGTACCGACTCGCAATATGCATCTCAGAATCACAAATAGGAAGGGGTGTTCCCTTCCTATTTGCGAGTCTGAGTAGTATGCAATACCATTTGCGACCGCGTACGCGGTCGCAAATGGTGTCGCAGTTACCATCCACTTCAAGTGGATGGTAACCCACTCGCAAATTGGAAGGGGCCCCCATGGGACCCCTTCCACTTTGTGAATGGACCCAAAAATATTTTTTCAGGGTAGGTAGTGGTCCAAGGGACCACTACCTGCCCTGAAAAAAAAACGAAACAAAAGGTTTCGTTTTTTTTTTAAAGTGCAGCTCGTTTTCCTTTAAGGAAAACGGGCTACACTTAAAAAAAAAAAAACTGCTTTATTGAAAGCAGTCACGAACATGGAGGTCTGCTGACGACAGCAGGCCTCCATGTTTGCGAGTGCCTATACTCGCTATGGGGCCGCAATTTGCGACCCACCTCATGAATATTGATGAGGTGGGTCATTGCGACCCCATAGCGGGTTGCAGTCGGTGTCTGAGACACCGTACTGCATACCAATTTGCGAGTTGCAAATTGCGAGTCGCATGGACTCGCACTTTGCAACTCGCAAATTTTTTATTTGCTACATCTGGCCCCAGGTTATTTAAATTAGACCAGGTGAGCAGGTCTGCTAGGATTAAAGAGGCAAAGTATTTGGCCTCACTGTCAATTTGAGCTATCAGCCTATAGCTAGCTGGGTTTGCCCTGCTGCCTCCTATGTATATAGGATTAATTATGGATCCTTTCCAACTATCAGGAATGGTACTGTTACGTTCGACTTCAGCATATAATATTGACAGATTGGCTGACCAATAATCGAGATCCGCCTTAAATATGGCTTGGGGGAGACCATTAGGGCCGGGAGCCCCGTCCCTACGGCTCCTTCTGATCACCAGGGCTACTTTATTGGCGCTGAATCTCATATCACTCTGTGGCACGTCTGTAGGTTTTAGTGAAGCCTTCAGTTGCTGATTTTCTACAGGAGGGGTTGGTTTAAAAAAGATGTCTAACAGGTAATCCACCCATTTATCTTCTGAAATTGAAGTACAGTTTATTACTCTTGCTTTTCGATCTATTTCATTCACTGACATCCAGAATTCTCTAGTATTAGCCTTTGTTAAGTTGAAAAGTAATTTGATCCAGAAATCCTCCTCCTTTTGGGTTCGTATTTGCCATAGCTGTTTCTTATAATTTTTCCGTAGGGTTTTTATTTGGGCACATAAAGATTCTGTAGGAGGTCTATCTTTTGTGGATCTGAGTTTACGTCTCAGATTCTTTCTTAATTCTAAGATATTTGGTGGCATAGTTACTGGCCTCCGGTTATGATTTGGAGCTTCACGCCTAGCCGAGCCAAGTGATGGTAAGAACTGTAGAAAGGTGGCCCACACTTCCCCAGCGGAGAGATCTTGGCGTGCTGTTGATTGAAGCAGGGTTTTTATATTTTTGCACAGCTGTGGTAAAGAGGACTCCGTCCAAAACAAGCGGTTTAGATTGACAGAGGTTACTGTTCCTAATTCATTTATGGCTGGAAGAAAACACGGAGCGTTCCAAGCCAATTCTATGTACTGAAGCGAATGGTCACTGTGAAGAGCAGGTATGATTTTGAATTTTTTAACATGTGCCAGCAGGGGAAGAGAGACGGCAGTATAGTCAATTGTAGTTGCTGATTTTGCACTATGATGAGTAAAGGTGGGCGGGACATCACCTTTCACCCTGCCGTTTAGCACCCTCATACTCAAATGTTCTAAGGCCTCTACCAATTGCTTGCCCCTTATATCCAGTTTCTTCTGTATTGACGGTAACTGTGGTAGCTCTGACCAAATTGCGTTTTCTGCTGCCAATTGTTCGTCCGGTTCTGGAGTGTATATCAGGTTGCTATTAAAATCGCCTGTTACTAAGATGTCCCATGCTGGATTAGCGCACCGTATCTCTTCTACCTTTTGTAGTAACTTCTCGAAGAGAAGAACTTTACGATGTTTCCACGGATGGGCGTAGACATTAAAGATAATTAGTGGAGCGTGACGATTGAAACTAAAATTGATTTTTATTGCCTCTAAGTCCGTCGATGAGAAGGCCAGCTGTTCTGTCATGACCTGAAGTGCCGTAGAGATGTATTTGGCTAGACCACCGCTTGCCCTGCCTGATTTGTTTGATTTTTCAGCTCCAATGTGGTGTAGAGAATAGCCTCCTAGTTCTATCGGGTCTACCAGCCATGTTTCTTGCAGCACTATTATTGAGTAGTTGCAACTGGACATTACTGTAAATCCTTCTATAATAATTGCTTTTGCTACCACAATGTTCCAGGACATAATAGTAACGGTCGGCCTTTGATCTGTATCTAGTGCATTGCATACGGGGGGTCAATTACTTCTCCTTGAATTTAGGGTATGTGCCATCCATCGCCATTCGTCTTGTACTCCATTCCCTACAATTAGGGGGTCAATTGAGGTATTTTAATCTTTTTCCCCCCATTTGGATAGACGCTGTTTTGCTTCCCCGACGTCCGGGCCCCATCTGCGCTTGCGGGCCTGTGACTCCGTTTTTTGAATTGGTTCACTTTTCAGATTTAACAATAGGGGAAAAGGATAACGTGGGCTGGTTGGTTGTGATAGCCGTATACCCCAGTTTTCAAACTGTTGCTTAACTGCCATAATTAATGCAGCGATTTCGCTTGTTCTCCACACAGTCAGAGTTTGTTCCTGGTCATTCTGAGTGCTGTTGGAGAGGAATTTCAGTGATATTAAATCTGAGGACATAATTTTCTTAGTTGAAGGAAGCTCTGCCAAAGGCCTCAGAATGTTGCCCCTGTTCAGGCTATCTTGTTGGCCGCGTGAGTCATAATCTGGAGTTAGAATTACCTGCCTTGATTCCCTATCTTTTTCAATAACATGACTAGATTGGGAATGCTCTATAATTCTGTGTGGCATAGGCCTGTTCCGTTGACCATCCTCCGACTTGTTTCTACTTGGGGCCCTTTTGAGCGTGCATGAATAGTTTGTTTTCAAGGTCTGTTGCGGCTATTTGAGTATTTTGAATCGTTACTTTTGTCTTTATTCGTCCATCATGATGAGTAGTTGCGACCTCCCTAGAAGGATATTTGAGATTTAGGGTCGGTGACAGGTGTGTTACTCTGGTGAGCGGATTGAGTCTGGACTGCGAGTCGTCTGCTAAAGGAGTGAATTTATTGTTCTTTGTGCCTGCGGGGATTACTATAACCTGCCCCGCATTGACCTGGGCAGACGATCTTCGCCTGGAAGATGTTTTGAGACTCGACAAGATGACCTGGGTCTTGTCCGGAAGGGTTATTGTAGATAGTGAGGAAGTGGCTTGTGCGACAGCTGCATAGGAAGGTGGCTCTGGTGAAATCTTCACTGGTAATTGGGCATCTAAATGGATCTCAGATTTATCCTTGTAGATGCAATTTCCTGCCCTTAGGTCTCACTGACAAGGAGCTGCCAACCTCGTGGCCAATGCGTGCCTGTTCAATTGGTCTTGGGATGTTGGGTGTGGCATGTTATATTTGAGCGACATTGGCGAGTCAGCAGGTAGATGTTCTCCAGTGAATTGTTGTTCTGGACTGGTGACTACCCCCTCCCTTATGGCTTTGAAGCTATTTGAGATTTGCATGGTGCTTGCGGTTCCTAAAGCTCGATTTTGCGCTTGCCGAAGCGTTGAAAATATGGGATACAGATTATCATTAATAGCTTTGGTACGTGTTTGTTTCCTTGCCTTTCTTGCTCGCATTTTTGTCTCTTTGTTAGGGGTTTCAGTGCTGGAGCTGGCTGTTCAATTATACTCTCCAAATTGGTAGATGCTGTTTGTTCCGACTGCGAGGATCTATCTGATCCGTCTGTGACCATTGGGTTAATGCACTGAATGTTTGCATCTTTTTTTGCTGGGCTGGTGTCTTTTGAGATGTATCTTGGTTCTTGGGGATGGCCTCATTGGTTTTCCTTGCTTTAACTTCCTGCAGAATCTCTACTAAGACTTGTGGTAATGTACACAGTTTATCTAATATTGGGCCACAATTACAAGGAATGTGCTGGTGGTTGCAATTTAGTTCACTTGGACGAATGGCCAGCGAGTCCAGTTTGTGATTGATGTCAGCTATGCATGTGGCCATTACCTTCATTAGATCCATTTGCAAGTCTAATTTATCTGATTGCATGTTAAGAACCGCTGTTGATGTATGTAGAGCATGTAGCAATGAGGTGTGTAGTCGCATTAGATCTCCCATTTCACAAGTAGGGTAGCCTGCGTGGGCGGGATTTTTGAATAGAATTTCCCTGTTAATGGACTCTGAGAGGATATTATTGGAAGGTGAAGCAGTCGAGTTGCTTTTTACCATTAATTCCTCAAGTGATTGTATTTTGGACATCTCGCTAGAAATTTCAATAATCGAGTTAAAAGTTCTTTCTTGTGCGTAGTAATACTGTTTTCAATGCTTCCTACCACCAGAGGATAGCTCGACTGCTGGTCCTTAGGATTCCCTAGATCAAAAGTTTTTAAGGCCAGCGCTTCTCCCAGGTCTTTGTTATTTGTTATAGAAAGCGACTATAACCAGGAATCTTCCATCCCTGTAATTTCTTTGGAACCAATGTCCAGTCTCTCATTGTTCCCCTGGGTGTTGAAATTTGACCACGGGATTGGGGTCGATTGTTGGTGGGTTTTCACATACCCAGTGTCATTATGTACCTCTGTCGCATTACCCTTAGAGACTGGAAGCTCGGAGTTACTTGGGTTGTCCGTTAAAACCTGTAGATGAGCACCTGGAGAAGTTTCCCGCTCCTGGGCATGTACCTGAGCCATAGTCACGATTCTACCTGCTTGTGAATTGTTGTGCGCTATTGGGCTGCTTAAGTAACTGAAGTTGATTTGTTGCCCTTGGACCAGGGGATCACTAAGCTCTTCAGGAGCTTGGTTCTTTGATGATTCCTGACAGGGGAGGGCTACCCCTAATTGTTGTGTTGGGTTTGTTAGCAGCCCGGGCCCCAGCTACCCCGTGATCAGAGGTTTTGGAATCAGTGGGGTTGGAAGGCCCACGTCGGTGTCGGGATTTGAGAAGAAAGCCGTCGCTGGGTCTTTCAAAAAGTTAGCCTTGTTAGTGAGTCCTGTTTGTTTGAAGTAGAGCTGAAAAGAAGTGAGGGGCGCTACCAGCTGATCCGGTCTGCTACTTTGCGGACTTGGCGCTGAGTGCTTCGCTGAACACTTTCCCTTCCCTTGCGCCCTCCTTTGGGGTTTTAAAGGTTTGACTTTGCCCTCTGCTAGAATCCTGAGTAGCCCCGATCTCATGGTGGCTATCTCTTGGCCCGGATTGGTGAAGGAGAAGCGCAATTTGCTTTTTCCTGATGTTTAGGATTGCAGGATTACAGTGGCTTACAGTGGCAGGTGAGTGGGGCACCCAGGGGATTCACAAGCCGCACCCAACCTAGCGGGCCGCCTCCGTGTAACCCCGGTGCACTCTCTCTGCAGCAGTTTACAAAAACTGCTGCGCTCACAGTGACCTGTAGAGAATGGTAGGCCCTGGTAGGCCCTGAGCACTACACCTTCTGCTTAGGTAATAGTAGGTGAAGTTGTACACGCGGCAACGTACAGCAGTGGGCTGAGTGTCCGAGGGCTGAATGTTCGTAGGTTTCGTAAGTGAGGAGGTAGGTGAGGAGCGAGGTGCAGTTGGGAGGTACAGTGGGTAAGCGGGGAACACAGGGCCCACAAGCTGCACCCAGACCTGGCTGGGCCGCTTCCGTGTGGCCCTGGTGCACTCACTCCGCTGCTGTGACTGACACAGCTGCGCTCACCCTGCCTCTCTCGGTGGCCTTCACGGCAACAGCAGCGGCTGCAACGGCAGCGGATGCCCTCGTCCGCGTCTACAGCGGCGCCCTTGTTGGCGTGTCAGCTCTGTCTCGCTCGCTCCGTCACACTCAGTGCGTCACTCCGTCAGTATAATTCCTGTAGGGATTTTAGACACGACCACAGCCTGAACCCCACCCTTTTAAGGTGAATCCCCAAAGGTATTTAGTGTCTGAGAAGAAAGCCACAAAGATGAGACTGTGTAGGTACAGTCCTTCCACCAGAATCCAGTAGTAATTTGTTGCCAAGAAGTAAATAAACATCACAACCGATATCTTGCACCCCACTTTGTCAAATGGTGCATCATGAGGTGCTACCTCTGCGTGTTGCCTCCTCCCAGCTACTTCTAAGTAATCAGCGTCTCCGGAATCGGTCTAGCTCACTTCTCATCCCAATAAATGAGGACATACTACAGAAATTTAATGTAAAGAACGTTCCTTGATAACATCGTATCCTCGTACGAAGCTATCATTTACCCAATACACCAAAGTAATCTTCAAAACAAAGAGCACCTGTTAAGTAATTGTTTCTTTTTTTGTGTTGTATTTTTTTTTTATTGTTAATTGCATCATATTACATAGTATAGTGAACAGTCTGTTAACCTAAGCCATTTCTGTTTCCAATCAGGTTTTCTCATAGGGAAGATAACAAGTACAGTTTTACATTCTATGAGTCATTATCAATACACATGTCTGTTTTTTCTAGGCATCATACATGTACAATTGTTATTTTATATCTCTCTTGTCTATTGCTATGCCATTTGCCATAGTTGTGGCTTTTTTCTTATAATAATGCATATACAATCAGAGATATGGTAAACAATTCAATGAAACCAACTTATAAAAGAAGAGGGAGAGAACAAAAAAAAAAAAACAAGGATCCATTTGCTCCATGATGTCCTCGTTATACAATTCTACTGTAATAACAGTCGTGGTCAATACTAACCAGGTGTCCCATTTGCCATCTCCTTGAGTCTCCCTGGAATATGCTGCTAGTCCATTTAAAGAGTGTGAGTCATAATGTTTTGTGATAAGGGTGGGATACGGTCAAGGGTAGTGGGGGACCATTAGAAGTGTATTGAGGGATATAAAGAAAAGTAGTGATTAGTGTGGGTTATGAGAACGGGGGAGGAAGGGGGGGTGGCGGGTGAGGGGGAGAGGTATCTGGGTAGGAATCTAAGTGTATAGAAAATGTAGAGTAGGGAGGGAGGGTATGGAAGGGGTAAGGGGAGAGAGGGCGTATATATGAATTGTATTAGTGTCCATGGTGTCTAATAGGCAGAAGAAGAATAAGGAAGTGGCAACGATAGTAACAATAAAAATCACTGTAATAATAATGATGTTAACATTAGTAGTGATATTAGTAGTGATAGTGATAGCGATAGTGACCAAGGGGAGGGGGCCGTGTGAATTCAAAAGGCAAATCATTATAGTGGCTGCTTCCATATGAAGAGAAAAATAGAGCCAGACTATAAAGTGTTATAAGATGTTTTGGGGCAGGGGGGTGTGGTGGGGGGGGAATGGATCGGGGAATGACACAGTGATATGAACATCAATAGTATGTATAAGGATTGGGATATGAATAACGGAATAGGTTATGCCAAAAAGGTCAATGAATAGTGGATGGTCAGCAGCGGTTTTTATCATAGGTTATACAGTAGCTTTCTACCTTTCTACCGGGGGGGTGGAGGGGGTCATCTGAGTCCAGGAGGGGAGGGATGGTGTGTTAGGTGTGGGTGGATGTACCTGCATGGGTATGATAGCAGGAATGGTATATTCCCACTACGTGGTATTTTGTGAAGTTTTCTAGGGGTAATCTGGTCCTAGTGTCCGGAGATGAAGGGTGACCAGGTCTGGAGAAACACCTCCGTTCTGTCCTGTAAACTGTAGATAAGTCGTTCGTGTGTGGCTGCTTGGAACATTGCTGTCAACCATTCATCATGGGAGGGGACGGTCGGTGCACGCCGGTGTCTAAGGATGCATAATTTGGCCGTTGCTAGCGCGGTGTGTAGGAGTCTACTTTGAGTTTGTGTGATCTTATGGAGTTCTCCCATGTCGTGTAGCAATAGGAGAGATGGGGTGAGGAGTGGTGGGAGGGGTAGGGCTTCTCGGAGGGTGTTTCCCACTGTTCTCCAAAAAGGTTGTACGGCTGCGCAATCGTGTAGGATATGGAGTAAGTCGCAGTGTGTGTGTGGGCACCTCCAGCAGTTTGCATGGGGGAGAAGTCTTGCCATATGTAATTTTTGTGGGGTCCAATACCAATCATGTAGTGTCTTAAAGAGGCAGAATTTCAGACAAGCCTCGCGTGCTCCGCGGTCCCTGGCTTCGATCAGGTCAGTCCAGTCCTCCAGGTCATATTCAGTTTGTAGGTGCGTCTGCCATTTGTTTTTGAGGGAAGTCAGGAGTGGGAATGAGAAGAGGTGGCGATTCAGCAATGCCTGGAGTCCTGATATCGCACCCTTCATCTTCCCCCATGTCTCTAGATAGTGTAGTATAGGAGAGCGCGGGAGCTGTCGGGGAAGGGCACCTAGTCTCTGTTTAAGACAATGTCTGAGTTGGAGGTAACGCCATGAGTGGTATTCCGGGAGGTTGAATTCCACCTGTAGGTCCCTATAAGTTTTCCAGGTTTCCCCTGATATAAGTTGGTCCACTCGTCTGATGCCTCGTTGACCCCAATCCTTCCAGGTAATAGTTTTCCCTCCGATTTGGAACCCTTTGTTGCCCCATAACGGAGCCCTGTCATGTAAGTGGGGGTCTATCTTAAGGAGACGATGTACCCGCTGCCAGGTTTTCTTCATGGCTCTTATCATAGGAATGGTGGGTCGGGGGCATTTTTGGCTCGTATCGTATAATAGCTGGAGGCTGTAAGGGGCCCCTGTAAGGGCTCGTTCTACGTCCACCCATAGCGGCGGGGTTATTACAGTCGGGAGTAGGAGGTCCATTTGTGAAAGATGGAACGCGTACGAATAGTGTTCGATCGAGGGAAGGCTTGGTCCACCGCATTCCCGACGGGCTATCAAGGTGGTTTTGGGTAGTCGTGGGCGCATGGATCCCCAAGCAAAGGAGCGGATACAGCAGTCTATCTCTCTTAATACAGGTAAGGGGATCTGTAAGGGGAGCATGCCTAGGACATATAGGAACCTCGGCAAGGTTACCATCCGCACCGCCTGTACTCTGCCCCACATGGAGAGGTTCAGTTGGCGCCATTTCTCAAAGTCCTGTTTCATGGTATTGATCAGTGGGTCTATATTGTCTGACACCACATTGACCAACCCTGTATTTACGTCAATTCCTAGATATCTTAGTCGGGAGTGTTTCTATTTAATCGGTAATCCTTGTATGGAGGCACTCACTGTGACTGGGGAAAGTGGTAGAGCTTCGCACTTGTCCCAATTGATACGATATCCTGATATGCATTCAAATTCCGTTAGAATCTCCCTCAGGGCAGTGATGGAAGTGGGCAGGTCAGTGAGGGTAAGTAAGATATCGTCTGCGTATAAATACATGTCAGATTTTCCACCTGGTAGCGGGATTCCTGATATGAGGTTGGAACTACGGATGGCTGCCGCCAGAGGCTCCACCGCGAGTAGAAATAGGAGGGGTGATAGTGGGCATCCTTGACGTGTCCCTCTCCGGATCTCAAAAGTGTCCGACAGGAACCCCCCCACAGTTTACCTGTGCTGTCGGGGAGCCATATAGGAGGCGCACCTTGTTAATGAAGCCTTCTCCTAACCCGAATCGTTTCAAGATTTCGAAGAGGTACCACCATTCTATTCGGTCGAACGCTTTCTCGGCATCCAACGAGAGGGCTAGAGCTTCTTCTCGTGTATCGCGGGCGGCCCAAATGGCATGGAAAAGTGTGCGGAGGTGATTCCTGGAGGAGCGGCCCGGTACAAAGCCTACTTGGGAGTGATGGATTAACAAGGGGATAACTTTTTTAAGGCGAGTGGCCAGTATTCCCGCTAATATTTTAATATCTCCATTTAATAAGGAGATAGGGCGATAGCTTCCGCTAAGAAGTGGGTCTTTTCCGGGTTTCGGCAAGACTGTGATAGTGGCTTTATTAGACATAGGATGTATGGAGCCTTCCCTTTCGGCCCCTTGAAATGCCTCGTATAAGACATCTACAGTGTCGGTTCCCGTCCATTTATAGAATTCAGATGTAAACCCATCCTCCCCCGGTGCTTTGTGATATGATAGATTAGCTATTGCTTGTTGTATCTCTTCCTTACTAATATCCCCTTCTAGAAGAGCCCTGCCTTCATCTGTAAGATGGGGGATGTGCGTCCTCTGCAGGAATGCGTCTAAGCGGGCAGTGTCTTCCGATGTTTCTGAGGAATATAAAGTTTGGTAGTACCGGCCGAATTCTTCTGCAATCACCTGGGGGTGTGTAATGAGTAAGTTATCCTGGGTGCGTAGTGCCGGTATAGCAAGTGCTGTTTCCCGTTGGCGTAGTTGGGCAGCCAGTAAGCGTCCCGCTTTCTCTCCGTGCTCATAGTGGCGTCCCTTCAGCCGTTGTAGGGCATATTCTTCCTGTGAGGTGTAGAGGGTGTTAAGCTCCATTTTAGCCTGTTCCAGGGAGCGGCGATTGGAGGGGGTGGGTTGTTGTGTGTATTTCCTCATGGCCTGTGTTATTGTGTCTTCTAGCGTGTGTTGTCGGGCCCGTCTATGGGCATTGGAGATAGCTGCATCTCTCATTAATTGCCCTCTGATAGTTGCGTTCGCCGCAGCCCAGAGAAGTTGTGGTGAGGTCAATGAGCCTTTATTGTCCTTCAAGTATGTGGCCATATGGGTCTTAAGTTGTTCCTTCCCAGTCGGGGATCGGTATCTAGTGTTAGGGAGGCGCCAGGATTTACGGCCGGGTGTAATCATTCCGAGTTCCAGGGTTATTACTACGGGAGAATGGTCTGATAGTGCGGCTACCAGTATTTCTATTGACTTAACCGCTTGTAGTATTCTATGATTAGGTAAGAAATAGTCTAGCCGTGACTGGGTCCCGTGGACCGAAGAGACAAAAGTATATTCCCTATTGGAAGGGTGGGAGAGACGCCAACAATCTATTAGGCCATGATCTGAGAGGATGTCTTTGAAAATGGCTCTATCTGCATTGTTACCCGCGTCAAGACCAATTGATCGGTCTAGAATGGCATCTTGGACTATGTTCCAGTCCCCCCCCAAGAATATATTGTGAGGCACCTATCTGTGTCAGAAGACGGTTGAGGGAGAGGAAAAAGGTGCGCTTCGAGCCGGTGGGGGCGTATATGGAGCCTATGCATATTGTGGAGGATCCCACCACTAGCTTAGCCAGTACATAGCGTCCCTCTGGGTCATGCCATGTTTTAATTAGTCGGAATTGCAGGGAGCGACGCAGGAGTATTGCCACTCCACATTTTCTTCCCGTTCCTTGTGTACCTGTCAACATGGGTGGTGTTCCGCTGTATATTACTTTTCCCACCCAATCTCTACGTAATTTCTCTGATTCCGTCGAGGAGAGGTGTGTTTCCTGTAGTAGAGCAATGTCGGTATGTTTGGAGCGGAGATAGGACAGTATCTTCTGTCGTTTAATATAATGGGTCATGCCGTGTACATTCCAGGACAGTGCCGTGAGTGGGGTTGTCGATCCCGAGGGCGCCGGGTGTGTCATGGTTTATGGTGTATTGAATATGTTATGGTCCGTGTGGTGGGACCAGGAAGTAAGTAAGGACTGGGCTGAGAGGCAAGGAATATGGATTTCTTGTTCAGTTAGGCCTTGGGAGGCTGGGAGAGTTCCCCTTGGTCACAATACGAAAAATATAGAAGAGAAGGGAAAAGAAAAGAAAGGGAGGGAGGGGGGTGGAGAGGAATAGCGTGGAATGTGCAGAGAGAGACGGACAACGATTAAGAATATTTGATAAAAGTGATAAAGAATAAATAGGAAAAGGAAAAAGGAATAGCAAATGGAAATTGGTCAGAGGATGAAAACACTCACTACTGTCTAAAACCTTCTAATCTGCGGGTCTAACCTGTAAGGCCCGCGCGCCGGTAGGGTATTATATCAATGGGGCATGATAAGGGAATAGATGCTTCGTTCCTGGTATCATGGGACCTCCCAGGGGGGCGAGGGGGGCCTCAGTCGTGTGGGTGCATAAATGGGTGCATGAAGTGCCGGGATGGGCTGGGCACGGGCCCGGAGCAGATGTTATGGTCCAAGAACGAGGAGGGAGGGGGGAGAGGAGAGGGACAGGCCCGGGGCGATGTGCCACAGGACCTCCCGCTACACGTTCTGTGCTTATCATTTGTTAAGACATCTTAGAATATGAGAATTCTTAGTATCTTATGATGGCCTGCGGTGTTGCATTTTGAGTGTTCGTCCGGGAGCATGCCCCTTGTGGTAGTCTTGGAGCCGCCATGACCCCGAGTTGTGTTAGTCTGATTACTCTCTTCAGTGCGATTGTTATATGCCTGAGAGTTAACTGTGCTGTTCTATAAGTATGCCTATGTGTTACATTGTGGCAATCAGTATTTGATAAGTGTGTTTTTAGTAGGTCCCCACTCCCCTATTGGGTGAACAGCAGATGTGGTGAATGGGTATGTCACTTATCTGTCCCAAGGTGAAGAGTAGATGTTCTAGAAGCGGGTCCGGATCTCCAGGGCAGCTGTCCTACTGTGGGTTTAGTGTTCAGCATGCTGATCTTCTGATGTTGGTTTCAGGGGGGAGCGGGATTTGTCTCTGCCCGTGTCTTGAGTGTGATCAATCACTGCTTGCAGGATGTGCTCCCGGGATTCCTGTGTCTTTGGTGACCGATCATATCCTCAGCCTCTTTTTTGCGAAGGGGGACGGTGAGTCTGGGGCCATGGAGTTGACAGACTAATAGCAGTTTCTGTATGCGCCGCTGGGGAGTCCGGACGGCCGGGGGCGGTGTCCATAGATTGCGGGGTCCCACTATGTAGATAAGCGCTGAGGTCCTCGGTGTCAGGGAAGTCTCTGGATGTGCCGTGGTGTGTGATCCACATACGTGCTGGTTCAAAAAGCCCATACTTGATGTCTAGAGATCTTAGTTGCGGACGTAGGGCAAGAAATGCTCTTCTTCTGTCATTCGTTAACCTCGAGAAGTCTGCTGCCACTCTGATTTCGTGTCCATCCAGTGATATCGGTTGTCGTGCTTTAGCTGTTGAGATGACCTGGCGGGCTTGTTCATGGCGCAGGAAGCATGCGATGATAGGGCGCGGTTTATTTGCAGACGCTTTGTGTGAAGGACCAATTCTGTGCACCCTCTGAAATTCTGGAGGTGGTGAAAACTCTATGCCGAAGTGGTTGGTCAGCAGTGAGCTAAGAAAGGTTTTGATATCAGATCCTTCTTTTTGTTCCGGTATACCGAAAAAGCGTACATTGTCTCTACGACTTCGGTCCTCCAGTTCAGTAAGTTTAGCTCTGAGCGACTTTAGTTCTTCTTCCTGATCAGGGGTTGTCGCTATATGGTCTTCTACTGCCGACAGGCGCTGATCTAGGTTATTTGCTGTTTCTCTGAAGCCTGCTATATCAGCGCGGATTGAGGAGGATGCTAAAGTTAAGTCTGTTATTTTTAAGTCCATTGCCTCCAAGCATCGTCCAACTGAGGCAATCTCTTGCAGTATACGGTCTGTGGCGTCTAGTGCGGGTTGATCTACCGGGGGAGATGTATGCCCCTGTGATGCCGTTTGTGCCGTCATAGCTTTGGGTTGAGCAATGGCTTCCGAGAATAGCAGTTGACGAGAATGTTTACTTGCGGTCTTGTCGTTGGGCATTGTTCTCAAGGGGTGGAAATCAATTAGGAGATATTATTTTAAGAGCTAGCACTTGTAGGTCCACGGAAAGTTTCCTCGACTTCCAAGGATGGGTCAGACCTTGGAATATAGGATCTGCTGTGGTCTGCTAAGCTTTAGAGCGTGATCTATAGAGGATTAGAATATGCTCGGTTTCTGATAGAGGTCCATTGATATAAAGCTGAAGAGAGATCAATGAATTTTGAGTGTGATGCAGCGTGCAATAGGGGGGGTATCTTGTCTATCTTTTATTTTAGATCAGTCTCTTATTGTTTAGTTGGAGGGTCAGGTTGCGTAGTGCGACACGTGTTGTTCTACTCTTCTTTCTTCTTCCTATTCCGGTTTTCCTCCCCCTTCTTTGCTTCTTTATCGCTCCTTATGTGAGAAATCTTTGTCCCTCTGTTGCTCTTTGAGATCCTTTCTCTGTCTCCCTTTTGTCTTCCTTCCCCCTTTTCCTCTGCCTCCCCTCTGGGTGTCGTGGAGATTCTTATTCTTTGCGCGCTAGGTCATAAACGAGGGGGGGGGAGTATGTCCTTTATTTGCTGCTGGTGGTGTCGCTAGATAATGTTGTTTGAGGGGTCTCACCGTCTTAGCGTGCGGTCTCCTTCAGGCACTATTTAGTCCTTGTGTGATATTGCTTCTTTTCCTTTCCGCCGTGGTCGTTGTGGTCGTCCTCAGGCCTAGGTTCTTCAGTGATCCATCCTCCTCGGGGTCCCCTCTCCCTCCATCCGCATGAGGGGGCAGTGCGGCGCTCCAGCGCCCGGGGAGCCAAGGCGGAAGAGAGCCGATCCAGGCGCCTCCCTCGCGACGCGTCCCGGGCCTGTGTGGCACCGCACCTTAGTCCACGGCTCCGCGGAAGCTCAGAGGCCGCATTTGCTCTCGCGTCTCCAGGCGTGTCTGCCGTCGCTCTGGTCCCACAACTCTGCCCCTCCAGAGGCCCCCCCCCTCCGCCAGCCGGGAGGCCACACTAGGGGTCAGGATCGCAGGGGAAGACCCTCTGTTTGCCAGCTTGACCTGCCCGGCGTGCGGAGATCTTTTCTCAGGCGGCCATTTTCTTCGACGGCCAGACCACGCCCCTAAGTAATTGTTTCAATGATAAACTGCATCAGCATCTGGTAGACCTAGGACCAATTTTTTCCCAAGAATTGGGAAAGAAGGCGGACCATTGGGTCAAGACTAGGGTGACCAAGACTTCCACAGGGGGTGACCAAAAGAAAAGGGTCACAAAGACTCACCAGGGGAAGAGTGTTGAGACATCCAAGGGAAAAGGTAAAGAGTCTTCTACAGGGCCCCAAAAACCTGCTCAGGAGGGAGAGTCCAAAGTCTCTTCACAATCCAATTTTGGGTACAAGGGTAAAAACTTTGATCCCAAGAAGGCCTGGTGTCGTAGCTGTAATCAGCAGGGACAACAAACTGGAGACAAGGCTTGTCCCAAGAAAGGTTCCACTTCAAACTCTACTCCAGCTAACACTGGAATAGCCAGTCTCCAGGTGGGATCAACAGTGTGCCAAGAGCAAATCAGGGTTCACACTGAAGCTACATTAGTCTCTGAGGGTGGGGTGGACTTAGCCACACAGGCTGCTTGGCCTCCTAATATGCAAAAATACAGGCAGCAACTCTTAATTAATGGGACTAGTGTAGAGGGCTTGAGGGATATAGGTGCCAGTGTCACCATGGTGACAGAAAAACTGGTTTCCCCTGGTCAATACCTGGCTGGACAAACTTATCCAGTCACCAACGCTTACAATCAGACTAAAGTACATCCCATGGCTATGGTAACTTTAGAGTGGGGAGGGGTCAATGGCCTGAAACAGGTGATGGTCTCCTCAAATATCCTTGTAGACTGTTTGCTTGGAAATGACCTGGAGTCCTCAGCATGGGCTGAGGTAGAACTCAAAACCCATGCAGCCATGCTGGGTATCCCTGAACTGGTGTGTGTCAAGACAAGGGCACAGTGCAAGGCTCAGGGTGAAAAAGTGGTGTTGGAGCCTGGAAAAAGGGCACAACCCTCCAAGAGAATAGGAAAGAAGACTGGGAAACCAGCTTCAACACAACAAGAGAAAGATAACCTCTCTGCCCTGGAAGAAGTTCTGCCCTCTGGGGGAACTGAGCCTATGGAGTTGGAACCTTATCAGGTTGAACTCTTAGGCCCAGGGGGACCCACAAGGGAACAGTTGTGTAAGGGGCAAGTAACCTGTCCCTCTCTTGAAGGCCTTAGGCAGCAAGCTGCTGAAGAGACCAAAGGAAAGATCATTGGAACACATAGAGCCTTTGGGAAGATGGACTCCTCTACACTGAGGCAAGAGATCCCAAACCTAGTGCCACTAGGAGAGTGGTAGTGCCTCAGGAGTTTAGGGAGTTCATTCTAACCTTAGCTCATGATATTCCACTTGCTGGGCATTTGGGACAAACCAAGACTTGGGAAAGGTTAGTTAACCATTTCTATTGGCCCAACATGTCCCAGAAGGTAAAGGAGTTTTGTGTCTCCTATACCACCGGTCAAGCCAGTGGTAAGACAGGTGGACACCCAAAGGCCCCCCTCATTCCACTTCCAGTGGTGGGGGTCCCCTTTGAAAGAGTGGGTGTGGACATAGTGGGTCCACTTGAACCTCCCACAGCCTCAGGGAACCAGTATATCCTAGTGGTAGTGGATCATGCCACTAGATACCCTGAAGCAATTCCCCTTAGGTCCACTACTGCCCCTGCAGTAGCTAAAGCACTCATTGGTATCTTTACCAGAGTGGGATTTCCTAAGGAGGTGGTGTCTGACAGGGGTACCAACTTCATGTCAGCATACCTGAAACATATGTGGAATGAGTGTGGGGTGACTTACAAATTCACCACACCATACCATCCACAAACCAATGGCCTTGTAGAAAGATTTAACAAGACATTGAAAGGCATGATCATGGGGCTCCCTGAAAAGCACAAAAGGAGATGGGATGTCCTCTTGCCATGTCTGCTTTTCGCCTACAGAGAGGTGCCTCAGAAGGGAGTAGGGTTTTCCCCCTTTGAACTTCTGTTTGGCCATCCTGTAAGGGGACCACTAGCTCTTGTAAAAGAAGGCTGGGAGAGACCTCTTCATGAGCCTAAACAAGATATAGTGGACTATGTACTAGGCCTACGTTCCAGGATGGCAGAGTACATGGAAAAGGCAAGCAAAAACCCTGAGGCCAGCCAACAACTCCAGAAGATGTGGTATGACCAAAAGGCTGCTATGGTTGAATTTCAGCAGGGCAGAAAGTCTGGGTTCTGGAGCCTGTGGCTCCCAGGGCAATTCAGGACAAATGGAGTGGCCCTTACCCAGTGCTAGAAAGAAAGAGTCAGGCACCTACCTGGTAGACCTAGACACTAGCAGGACCCCCAAAAGGGTGATCCATGTGAACTGCCTCAAACTCTTTCATGACAGGGCAGATGTGAATCTGTTGATGGTAACAGATAAGGGCCAGGAAGCTGAGAGTCAACCTCTCCCTGATCTCCTCTCCACAGACCCTAAAGATGGCTCAGTTGATGGAGTGATCTATTCAGAAACCCTCTCTGGCCAGCAGCAATCTGACTGTAGGAAGGTCTTACAACAGTTTGCTGAGCTCTTTTCCCTAACCCCTGGCCAGACACACCTGTGTACACATGATGTGGACACAGGAGACAGCATGCCTGTCAAAAACAACATTTTCAGACAGTCTGACCAAGTTAAGGAACGCATCAAGGTGGAAGTCCACAAGATGCTGGAATTGGGAGTCATTGAGCACTCTGACAGCCCCTGGGCTAGCCCAGTGGTCTTAGTCCCCAAACCTCACACCAAAGATGGAAAGAGAGAGATGAGGTTTTGTGTGGACTACAGAGGACTTAATTATTTCACCAAGACAGATGCCCATCCCATTCCAAGGGCAGATTAATTGATTGACAAACTAGGTGCTGCCAGATACTTAAGTACCTTTGACTTGACAGCAGGGTACTGGCAATTCAAAATGGCACCAGGAGCAAAAGAAAAGACATCATTCTCCACACCTGATGGGCACTATCAGTTTATTGTTATGCCCTTTGGTTTAAAGAATGCCCCTGCCACCTTCCAAAGGTTGGTGAATCAAGTCCTTGCTGGCTTGGAGTCCTTCAGTGCAGCTTATCTTGACGATATTGCTGTCTTTAGCTCCAGCTGGCAGGACCACCTGGTCCACCTGAAGAAGATTTTGAAGGCCCTGCAAGCAGCAGGCCTCTCTATCAAGGCATCCAAATGTCAGATAGGGCAGGGAACTGTGGTTTACTTGGGGCACCTTGTAGGTGGAGGCCAAGTTCAGCCACTCCAGCCCAAGATCCAGACAATTCTGGACTGGGCAGCTCCAAAAACCCAGACTCAAGTCAGGGCATTGCTTGGCTTGACTGGGTACTACAGGAGGTTTGTGAAGGGATATGGATCAATAGTGACACCCCTCCCAGAACTTACCTCCAAGAAAATGCCCAAGAAGGTAAACTGGACTGTAGAATGCCAACAGGCCTTTGACACCCTGAAACAAGCTATGTGCACAGCACCAGTTCTAAAAGCTCCAGATTACTCCAAGCAGTTCATTGTGCAGACTGATGCCTCTGAACATGGGATGGGGCAGTTTTGTCCCAAACAAATGATGATGGCCTTGACCAGCCTGTTGCTTTCATTAGCAGGAGGTTACTCCCCAGGGAGCAGCGTTGGAGTGCCATTGAGAGGGAGGCCTTTGCTGTGGTTTGGTCCCTGAAGAAGCTGAGACCGTACCTCTTTGGTACTCTCTTTGTAGTTCAAACTGACCACAGACCTCTCAGATGGCTAATGCAAATGAAAGGTGAAAATCCAAAACTGTTGAGGTGGTCCATCTCCCTACAGGGAATGTACTTTATAGTGGAACACAGACCTTGGACTGCCCATGCCAATGCAGATGGCCTTTCCAGGTTCTTCCACTTAGAAAATGAAGACTCTCTTGGGAAAGGTTAGTCTCATCCTCTTTCGTTTGGGGGGTGGTTGTGTAAGGAAATGCCTCCTTGGCATGGTTACCCCCTGGCTTTTTGCCTTTGCTGATGCCCAGTTATGATTTGAAAGTGTGCTGAGGCCTGCTAACCAGTCCCCAGCACCAGTGTTCTTTCCCTAAAACTGTACCTTTGTTTCCACAATTGGCACACCCTGGCATCCAGGTAAGTTCCTTGTAACTGGTACCCCTGGTACCAAGGGCCCTGATGCCAGGGAAGGTCTCTAAGGCCTGCAGCATGTCTTATGCCACCCTGGGGACCCCTCACTCAGCACAGACACACTGCGTGCTGATGGGGAGAAAATGACTAAGTCAACAGGGCACTCCCCTCAGAGTGCCATGCCAACCTCACACTGCCTATGGCATAGATAAGTCACCCCTCTAGCAGGCCTTACAGTACTAAGGCAGGGTGCACTATACCATAGGTGAGGGCATAAGTGCATAACCTTAGACATTGTAAGTGCAGGGTAGCCATAAGAGCATATGGTCTGGGAGTCTGTTAAACACGAACTCCACAGCACCATAATGGCTACACTGAAAACTGGGAAGTTTGGTATCAAACTTCTCTGCACAATAAATGCACACTGATACCAGTGTACATTTTATTGTGAAATACACCCCAGAGGGCATCTTAGAGATGCCCCCTGAAAACATACCTGACTAGTTTTGCCAGCCTGCCACACACCAGACATGTTGCTGGCCACATGGGGAGAGTGCCTTTGTCACTCTGTGGCTAGTAACAAAGCCTGTACTGGGTGGAGGTGCTTCTCACCTCCCCCTGCAGGAACTGTAACACCTGGCGGTGAGCCTTAAAGGCTCACCCCCTTTGTTACAGCGCCACAGGGCACTTCAGCTAGTAGAAAGACCCGCCCCCTCCGGCCACGGCCCCACTTTTGGCGGCAAGGCTGGGGGAGATAATGAGAAAAACAAGGAGGAGTCACTGGCCAGTCAGGACAACCCCTAAGGTGACCTGAGCTGAGGTGACTCTGACTTTTAGAAATCCTCCATCTTGCAGATGGAGGATTCCCCCAATAGAATTAGGAATGTGCCCCCCTCCCCTCAGGGAGTAGGCACAAAGAAGGTGTAGCCACCCTCAGGGCTAGTAGCCATTGGCTACTAACCCCCCAGACGTAAACACACCCCTAAATTGAGTATTTAGGTACCCCCAGAACCAAGCAAGATGGATTCCTGCAGCCTGAAGACGAAGAAGGACTGCTGACCTGAAGCCCTGCAGAGAAGACGGAGACACCAACTGCTTTGGCCCCAGCCCTGCCGGCCTGTCTCCCCACTTCAAGAAAAACTGCAACAGCGACGCGCTCCCCAGGGTCCAGCGACCTTTGTAGCCTCAGAGGACTACCCTGCATCTAAAAGGACCAAGAACTCCAGAGGACAGCGGCTCTGCTCCAAAGAAGAAACAACTTTGCAACAAAGAAACAAACTTTAAAGGTCTGCACGTTTCCCGCCGGAAGCGTGAGACTTTCCACTCTGCACCCGACGCCCCCGGCTCAACCTGCGGAGAAACAACACTACAGGGAGGACTCCCCGGCGACTGCGACCCTGTGAGTAGCCAGAGTTGACCCCCCTGACCCCACTCAGCTACACCTGCAGAGGGAATCCAGAGGCTCCCCCTGACCGCAACTGCCTGCTTCTAAGAACCCGACGCCTGGTAAAGACACTGCACCCGCAGCCCCCAGGACCTGAAGGATCTGACCTCCAGTGCAGAAGCGACCCCCAGGTTGCCCTCTCCCTTGCCCAGGTGGTGGCTACCCCGAGGAGCACCCCCTTTGCCTGCTCTGCTTCGCTAAAGAGACCCCTAGGTCTCCCATTGAATTCCATTGCAAACCCGACGCCTGTTTGCACTCTGCACCTGGCCGCCCCCGTGCTGCTGAGGGTGTACTTTTTGTGCTGACTTGTGTCCCCCCCGGTGCCCTACAAAACCCCCCTGGTCTGCCCTCCGAAGTCGTGGGTACCTACCTGCTGGCAGACTGGAACCGGGGCACCCCCTTCTCCCTTGAAGCCTATGTGTTTTGCCAGATGGGGTCGGGCGGCTTTCTCCACACTGGAGAGTTTAATGCAAAACTGTCCCTGACACTACAAAATCATTGTGGCAGGTGACTTTAACGTTACATTTGAACCTCTTGACTGAGATGATCTTGGGTCCACTCACGAGGAGGATCAGGCATGGGCTATCCCTGCCCTGGATATCCCGCCCATCAAAAGGTGGTCCCAAGTTGCTGTTCAAGTAAAATCATTGACCACGGAATTTGGACTTAGGGCACTAATTGGTAGGACCAAGTCAGATGTAAAGGGCTGTCACACGTATAACAAAGTTAACCACACCAGTAGAATCGACTACTGTCTAGTCGACGTAAGATTATGGCCTTTGGTGATTGACATGATGGTTGTCGAGAGATCAGAAAGTGACCATAATCCTTTTTTAGCCCACTTGTTAGCTTTGAGCAGTCACCTGCCCATAATTAACAACTCAGCTAAAGCACCAAAGGGGATTAGTTTGGTCAACGACAAATGCCACCTAAAGTGGAACCAGGTTTTGCCTCGACCAACACTCTTTGACATTGCCAATGACACTTTAAGGATCGCATTGATGTCCCTCCAGGGGGGTTCTATATACACAAATGAGGAAGTAAGCATAACTCCCATTACATGTTTCAAGGGTATCGCGGCCCTCTTCTCGGCTGATGCAGCCCCTGATAGTAAAAGGCCTAAGGGCAGGCATCGCTGGTTTGATAAAGAGTGATGTTTCTCAAGCAAGCACTTAATCCAAGCCATTAAATCCAAGGATGTAAAAGCAATTAGCCTAGCCAGAAATCTGCCATTAACAAAGCTATACGTGAACAAGACGAGAAGTGGTGGGTTGCACTTAGTGACGCTGCACAAGAGAGGAACTGCAGAACATTTTGGTCCCTGGCAGCAGGCAGCCCTGCAAATAGCGATCTGCACATTACAACTAATATCACACCAAAGGACTGGGTTGTTCACTTACAACTATGATAGTTCGACCGCTCGACAGAAGGACACTTTCTCGTCCATCGCTCTCACACCTACCCCTCCAGTGTTACAACTATTTTCCCAAGCGGACATAGCACACTCTTTATGCTCCCTAAAGCGCGGCAGGGCACCTGGGGTGGATGGTGTCCCAGCAGATCTATTCCTAACCGATATAGCTATCTGGTCAAGATATATCACCATCATAGCGAATGCAATAGCATCTGGGGCACCAATCCCTGAGTCTTGGAAGGGGGGCCATCATTATCCCCATTGTTAAAAAGGGGGACAGAAGCCTCCCCAGCAATTATAGGCCTATTAGCCTAATAGACTGTGTGCAGAAAGTGTTTTCTCATTGCCTTCAGGGTAAAATTCAAGACTGGATGGAAGAACACAATATTTTTAGTCCCCTCCAGGCAGGTTTTTGCAAAAAATATCTACCATTGAGCAAGCCCTTAAGTTCCTGCTCTTATACTGGAAAAATGTTTTTATTGGCAAAGGGAACTTGTACGTTGCTTTTGTGGACCTGAAATCCGCATTCGATTTAGTACCCCTTAACAAGCTGTGGGAATTTCATTCTTGTTTTATTAACTCGGCTCCACTAGGGAAACTATGCACGTGTCAGGTGGGACAATAGGGGGCAGTTAACTGACAGTATTCAGGTTTCTAGGGGTTTGCGGCAAGGGTGTGTCCTTGCCCCACCCTGTTCTCCCTGTACATAAATGATATGGTCCCCTCTTTACTAAAGTTGGAGGCTGATGTACCATCACTAGGCACACAGAAAATTCCAGTTCTGCTCTTTGCAGATGATACATAGCTGATATCCAAGATGCCAAGTGGATTACATAAACTCCTCACGTGTTTTGAGGAATTTTGCTCCACAAGGGGACTTGAAATCAATGCCTCTAAAACTAAACTGATGACACTCAATCCACACAGATGATTTAGAGGAAAGTTCACCCTTGAGGGAACTCCACTTGAAAAGGTTGACACTTTTAGCTACCTGGGCATAATGCTAACGGAAAAAATGCTTTGGAATTCCCATATTGCAACGCAAGCACTCAAGCTAAAGCAAACAACGGGGGTCTTAATAAAGGACTTTACCATTTCATATACCAAACCAATACGCCCACGATCTGGATATTTGAAACCAAGGCAGTAAGCTCAGCCCTTTATGGGGCTGAACTATGGGGCTATGCCAAAGCCCAAGAAATAAAGGTGTCTGAAAATAACTTCTAACGGATTCTAGTGTCCCTCCCGTCGAGTACTCCACTGTTTCCTCCTATTAAAGACGTAGGCATGAAAAGCATTGACCACAAAGCCCGTCTATGCCCCCTCTTGTATTGGCGGCGCCTTTGGACCACCCCGGAGCACGCCTCCTTTACTACACAAACCTGCAGGTCATCCTAGAAGCTGACCACTTCCATAGTATCCCCTGGCTTAGATACATCAAGGGGTTACTTTATTCGCTTGGGCTCAGAGAACTGTGGGATTCCCCAACCACGACCTCATTTACTTCCAAAAATAATCTTAAAAAACTGTATTGGCACATGGCAGACTCTGAAGACACGAGGGCTGTTCTTCACCCTACACTATCATGTGACTTCACTAACCTAAAAGAGACGTGCAAATATGAAGCTTTCTGGGACGGTGCCAAGAGAGAGGAAGTTGTACTTCCAGTTCCATATTGGCACCCTGCCATTAAGACTATTCACTAGTCGCTGGTCACATGACAAAACAACAATCCACCCAGCTTGTAAAACCCCCATTGAAAACCTCCCCCACGTCTTATTTGTTTTCCTTGCATACACTGCCCCATGCAGGAAATGGTTGACCCCGGCTTGTAGACAGTTGGGAGTGCATAGGTCCGTCTTAGCTCTTCAAATTCTTAGATCAGACACTCGACCTATGTCAGTGATTGTTGTTGCCAAATTCCTTGGGGCAAGCTGGATTGTCAGATGGAAGGTTTTACCAACATAATGGTGTTAGCAAGAATGTTAGACTCACCCCGGGAATGCATTCAATCTTTACTTTTACTTAAATTCTCATTCCTATTTAATTTTATCATTTTATTCGTATACATGTACTGTACATATTTTATACACATATTTTTTTAATTCTGTGCTGTGTAATTATTTATTGTTGCTATGCTTTGGTGGCTCTTGTAGCCTAAATAAAGTTCTTTGACTGACTGATAATGGTACTTAGGGTGCCAGTTGTATGTGAGACAGTGATAGTCAGGGTATCCGTAAATTCATGCCTAACACCATCGTTGGTGGTGCCATGTCGTAGTTTTACTCTTGCTCTAGGCAAGACTGCCTGTTTAAGGATGACAGTACTTATTTTTGTGGGCGACTATGCCAATCCTACAACAAGTCGCAACTGTCGTTCCAGCCCTCCTGGCTCACAAACAGCATCTCACCAAAAACCCAAACAGTAAAAGGTGATTTGAGGCAGCCGTTACACATGGACTCAAGAGTGCGACATCTCAGGGAGCGTTGTGGTAAAATGAAGATTATCCCTTTCTCGCGTGAACAACGTTTCAATCAAACACAGGCAATGAAGGAGATGCAGTAAAGTTTTCAATAGATTTTATTTAACAAAACTGCAATCTATGATAAGTTGCATGGGCTGCAATGATTAAGATAATAAACAATGCAAAAAACAAAATTGTGAAGACGAGAGTCATTAATACAAAGACCCCCACCATCTTGCAATAGCATAAAATGACATGAGATGTGAAATATGTCCTAATACCCTAGAATGATGAACCTAATCTCTAGCCTAAAGAGAGCTAAGTGTGTTAAACCTAATCTGCCAATGCCATGTCTATGAGAAGAGCCCCTCAACCCTTGTTACCTTGGAATGAGGTCTCTAGCTCTGACTCCGTAGGGACACGAAGACTGGGTCCGCGTCAAGGCGACGTGCAGCATTGATAGCAGCTGGTCGGAATCCCTCTATCTGTCTAAGTGAGGTGTATTTATACAGATCTGCTCGGACCCCTGATGTAGGTCTGTTCCCAAACAATAGATAACAAGGCATGCTTGGGACAGCAGTTTATTTAAACAATTTCCTCGAAGGCGTGAAGAGAGAAAGTACCTAATGTGAATACCTACAGTTTGTTTATCTTTGTCGCTTGATATTGACGCCTTAGCGTGGTGGCACTGATAATGTGAAACTAAAACATTGGCCTAACTAGAAATAATGCAGCCCTCTTGGAAACATATAATCAAATAATTGTGCAAAAACAGAGCAAGCTAAGTAGGGTAAAAGTAACTAGGTGACGGAGGCACAGGTCCGCAAGCCAGAAGGCTAAGCTAACTCCTGTTTCCCATTAAAACCAGATAGGATTCACTACACTATCCTCTGATAAGCCTAACTGCTCGACCACACTACCACAAAAGAGAGCATTAGTATTATCTACTTTAGCCTCTGTTAACCCTCTGGGGAACCCCTGGACTCTGTGCACACTATATCTCATTTTGATATAGTATATTCAGAGCCATCTTCCTACATTGGTGGATCTGCGGTAGGGTCTACTCAGCCAATAGTTAATCACACGACTAAATTCCAAAATTGCCTTTCAAACAGATTTTTGAATTTGGCAAATTTTTCTAAATTTTTTTAAGTCCTGCAACGGCCTTGGTCAAGTCCCTTTAGCATTTCTTTTAGATTTAGAAGTATTTTTAAGTTAGGGATTAGTAACTAGAAATGGTTTTAGGGCCAGATGTATGACATTTTTTGCACTCGCAAACGGTGCAAATCGCAAAAATCGGCCATTTGCAAGTGCAAAAAAGTGGTTTGCGAAGCATGAAAGGCATGCGCAGACCACAAATAAGAAATCGCAAAAAATTTGATTTTTTGCGTTGCGACCTGGTTTTGCGAGTCGCAATTTGCGATTCGGTATTTCCAGTAGGAAATTGCGAGGTGCAAATTGCGAGTCGCAAAATCCAAGTCGCAAAGAGATGCATCAAAAAATCGCAAATTGCGATTTATCGCAGAATGGCATTTTGCACATGCAAAATACCATTAACTGAAACCAGGTGCAAAATTTTAAAATGCATTTTTAAATTGTACATGTAAAGCACACATGCCCTTTTGGCATGTGTGCACCTTACATGTCCCCCAATTTTTTTTTGGGGTGCAGCAGAGGGGGCCTTAGCCCCCCAGCCCCTTGGGGTTTTGCATTTCCAAAATTGTGATTTCTGGTTCATAGCTGCGAATGGGGCCGGTATTCCAATTTGCGATTCGGTAATAGCATTTGCGATTTTTAAGAAATCGCTATTACCGAATCGCAAATGTGATACATGGCACTTTGCGAGTCGGAAATAGCGATTTCTTAAAAGTCGCTATTTCCGAATCGCAAAGGGCTTTGATGATACATCTGGCCCTTAGTTTCTTAAAAAGCAATCTCAACTTTAGTAACATAATGAGCAGCTTAGACAAAATGGTTGTGGAACTCAACCTCACCCCTTACCTCCATCTAGGGATGGCAGAGTTAAGGTCCCTCTGTAAGCTGAAAAAGATTAGAACACTTTCCAACCCTACCAAGGTCAAGCTCCAGGAACTCTTGGCGGAGTATACAAGGGACCACCCTGCTGAGGAGGAAGACCTCCCCTCAGACAGGGAAGATGTTAGAGATGAGGAGGATGAACTCTTCCCTCCTCACCTAACTAGGGAGACCAGGGTCCCAAGGTCCCTGTCTCCAAAAATAGTACTCATGGGATCTGGATCTTCCACAGAGAAGTCCAGCTCCTCTGGGAACATTGAGGGCAGCCTCAATGAAGAGGGCCTCCTTTTACCAAGGATGGCCAAAAGACTAGCTTTGGAGCAACAACTCCTAGCTATAGTAAGGGGGAGAGCAGAAATTGACTTAGCACCCATTAATGGTGGCAGCAACATAAATAGGGTCAGAGAGAATACTGACATCTTACAAATCCCCAAAGGGATTGTCTCAAAATATGAAGAAGGTGATGATATCACCAAATGGTTCACAGCCTTTGAGACAGCTTTTACAGCCAGAAAGTTAAACAGATATTACTGGGAGCTCTCCTTTGCAATCTGTTTACTGGTTAGTGTAGGGATAGACCACTCACACTCATTGGTACATATGCTGAATCCTATGATCACGTGAGGGCTACCCTGATTGAGGGCTTAGGATTCACCATTCAGCAGCATAGAATTAGGTTCAGGGGGGCTCACAAAACAGCAACCCAGTCCTGGGTTGATTTTGTAGACTACTCAGTGAAAACACTGGATGGTTGGATAACTGGCAGTGGAGTGCATGACTATTATGGGCTTTATACTTTTTTTTATGAAGGAACATCTTTAAAGTAACTGTTTCAATTACAAGTTGCACCAATATATGGTAGACCTAGGTCCAATTTCTCCCTAAGAATTGGGAAAGAACTCAGACCATTGGGTCAAGACTAGGGTGATCAAGCCTTCCACAGGGGGTGACCAAAAGAAAGGGGTCACAAGCCTCCCGAGGGGAAGGTTGGTGAGACACCTAAGGACAAAAACAAAGAGTCTTCACAAGGGCCCCAAAAACCTGCACGGGAGGGTGGGCCCAAGCCTCTTCACAGTCCACAAGTGGGTATAAGGGTAAAAACCTTAATCCCAAGAAGGCCTGGTGTCACACCTGTAAACTGCATGGACACCAAACTGGAGCCATGACTTGTCCCACAAAGAATCACCCTAGCACTGCTCCCGTTAATACTGGAATAGCCAGTCTCAACAGTGTGCCCTGAGCAAATCAGGGTCCACACTAAAGCTACTCTGGTCTCTGAGGGTGGGGTGGATATAGCCACACTTGCTGCCTGGCCATCTAACATGCAAAAATACAGGCAGCAGCTCTTAATGAAAAGTAGAAGCCCGGTGTTTACTGTTATGCCCTTTGGCTTAAAGAATGCCCCTGCCACCTTCCAAAGGTTGATAAATCAAGTACTTGCTGCCTTGGAGTCTTTTAGTGCAGCATATCTAGATGATATTGCTGTCTTTAGCTCCACCTGTCAAGATCACCTGATCCACCTGGGAAAGGTCTTGCAGGCCGTGCAATCAGCAGGCCTCACTATTAAAGCATCAACGTGCCAAATAGGGCAGGGCACAGTTGTATACTTGAGCCATCTTGTGGGTGGGGGCCAAGTGCAACCCTTACAACCCAAGATCCAGACAGTTCCTGACTGGCAAGCTCTAAAAACCCAGACTCACGTCAGGGCATTCCTTGGCTTGTCTGGTTATTACAGGAAGTTTGTGAAGGGGTAGGATCTATTTTGACTCCCCTCACAGAACTGGCCTCAAAGAAAATGTCCTAAAAGGTAAACTGGACTCTTGAAAATCAAAAGGCCTTTGACACCCTGAAGGAGGCAATGTGCTCAGCACCACTGCTCAAAGCTCAAGCTTATTCTAGGCAGTTCATTATGCAGACAGATGCCTCTGAACATGGGATAGGAGAAGCCCTGTCCCAAACCCATGATGATGGACTTGGCCAGCCTGTTGCTTTAATTAGCAGGAAGTTACTACCCAGGGAGCAGGGTTGGTGTGCCATTGAGAGGGAGGCCTTTGCTGTTGTTTGGTCCCTGAAAAAGCTGAGACCATACTTATTTGGTACTCACTTTGCTGTTCAAACTGACCACAGACCTCTCAGATGGCTAATTCAAATAAAAAGTGGGAACCTTAAACTTTTGAGGTGGTCCATATCCCTACAGGAAATGGACTGTTCAGTGGCACACATACCTGGGACTGCCCATGCCAATGCAGATGGACTTTCCAGGTTCTTCCACTTAGATAATGAAGACCCTCTTAGGAAAGGCTAGTCTCCTCCTCTTTCATTTGAGGGTGTGTGTGTAGGAAAGTTCCACTGTTGGCATGGTTACCCCTCCACTTTTTGCCTGATATAGATGCCAACTTTGATTGAAAGTATGCTGGGATCCTGCTAACCAGGCCCCAGCACCAGTGTTTTTCCCCAAAGTCTGTACTTTTCTTTTCACAATTGCCACACCCATGGTACACAGTTAAGTCCATTGTAAAAGGTACCCATGGTACCAAGGGCCCTGTGGCAAGAGAAGGTTCCCAAGGGCTGCAGCATGTATTATTCCTCCCCGGGGGACCCCTCAACAGGCTCATGCACACTGCATTTGTAGCTTCTGTGTGCTGGTGGGGAAAAAAAGAAAGTCGACATGGCACCCCTCTCAGGGTGCCATGCCCACAAACCACTGCCTGTGGCATAGGCAAGACACCCCTCTAGCAGGCCTTACAGCCCTAAGTCAGGGTGTACTAAATCACAGGTGAGGGCATAGCTGCATGAGCAAAATGCCCCTACAGTGTCTAAGTCCATTCTTAGACATTTTAAGTGCAGGGTAGCCATATTGAGTATATGTTCTGGGAGTTTGGCATTACGAACTCCACAGCTCCATAATGGCTTCACTGAATACTGGGACGTTTGATATCAAACTTCTCAGCACAATAAACCCACACTGATGCCAGTGTGGGATATATTTAAAAAAGCACCAAGAGGTCATCTTAGAGATGCCCACCGTATGTTAGTCAAAATGCTAGTGCAGGACTGACCAGTCTGTGCCAGCCTGCCACTTTCAGACAAGTTTCTGACAACACGGGGTGATAGCCTTTGTGCTCTCTGTGGCCAGAAACAAAGCCTGTCCTGGGTAGAGGTGCTTCACACCTCCCCCTGCAGGAACTGCAACACCTTGTGGTGAGCCTCAAAGGCTCAAGCCTCGGGTTACAGTACCCCAAGGCATACCAACCATGTGGAGTTTCCCGTCCCCCTGACAAAGCCCCACTTTTGGCAGCAAAACTGGTGAGAAAACTAGGGAAAACAGGGAGGAGTGACCACCCCAGATAGGACCACCCCTAAGGTGTCCAGAGCTGAGGTGACCCCTCCCTGCAGAATCATCCATCATGGTTTGGAGGACAGGGACCAATAGGGTTAGGTTTGTGATCCCTCCCCAAAGGGAGTGGACACAAGAAAGGTGTAGCCACCTTTAGGGACAGTAGCCATTGGCTACTCCCCTCCAACCCCTGTAACATCCCTAAATCCAGGATTTAAGGGCCTCCCTGAACCCAGCGCACCAGATTCCTGGTGACCTAACAAGAAAGAAGAAGGACTGCCAAGCTGAACCCCCAGCAGAGAAGAAGGAAGACGCAAACTGATTTGGCCCCAGCCCTACGGGCCTGTCTCCTGCTTCACAGAACCTGCAACAAGAAAATGACACATCCAGCAGGACCAGTGACCTCTGCCAAGCTCCAGAGGACTGCCTTGCACCCCAAAGGACAAAGAAATCCAGAGGACAGCGGCCCTGTCCAGAAAGAAACTACAGCAAAGGACTTCAGAGCCTCCCCAGATTTGTGAACCCTGACCACTCAGCAACCGGTGCCTTTGGTCGGTGACTAGGTGGCCCAACCAGCTAGAGAGAGGCATCAGGCAATTGTGAGAACATGCCCACCCTGGGTTGACCTCTCCACCCCTCCACGATGACGCCTGCAGAGGGAATCCTGAGGACCCCCCCTGACAGTGAAAGCTCTGGGCGAAGCTATCCGACGCCTAAAAGACCACTGCACCCACAGCCCCCAAGCTTTGGAGAAACTGACCTCTGCTGCAGCTGCATTCAGCAGATGGCCCTCCTTCCTGTCCAGCCTGTGGTTTTTCCAAGCGACCCCCCTGGACCCAGCCTGTAACCTCTGAGTCACCCCCAGGGTCCCCACATAGACCAGCATTGGAAACCCGACGCCTTGTTTGCACCATGCACCCGGCCGCCCCAGTGCGGCTGGGATTGTATGTTTGGTATCTACCTATCCCTCTCACTAGTGCTCCTCTAAACCACTCCAGGTCTGCCCCCACTAAGCCTCGGATACTTACCTGCAGGCAGGCCTGATTCCGAGTGCCCCCAGTCTCCATAGGAACCCATGCTAAATTTGCCCCAACTTTGACCTCTGCACCCAACCGGCCCTGTGTTGCTGGTGGTGAGTGTTTGGAGTTAACTTGAACCCCAACCTGTGGACTCCCTAACCCCCGGAGACTGGAACTGTAAGTCAAGTACTTACCTGTAAATCGTACTAACTTTTCTTCCGTCCAGGAACTGTTTCTGAAAATTGCACTGTCAACTTTTAAAACGGATAATTGCCAATATTTCAAAAACTGTATAACTTGATTTCAAACAAAGTACTGTTGATATATGTGTCAAATACAAATCTATTGAAGTACTTACCTCCAACTTGAATCTTGTGGCTCTAGATATAAATTAAGAAAATATATTTTTGCTATATAAAAACCATTGGTATGGAGTTAAGTCACTGAGCGTGTGCTTCTTCTATTGTCTGTGTCTGTGTACAACAAATGCTTTGCACTACCCTCTGATAAGCCCAACTGCTCGACCACACAACCACAAAAGAGAGCATTAGGAGTATCTAATTTAGCTTCTGTTAAGCCTCTGGGGAACCCCTGTACTCTGTGCACAATATCTCTCATTTTGATATAGTATATGCAGAGCCAACTTCCTACACAGATCATGTAGGTATATCGACCCAAGAGGCATGCAGTGTTTAATGACTGCAGTGCTAGGCTAGCAGAAGAGAACACCCTCTTACCAAAGGTGTCCAGCCTCTTGGATTTCCTATACAGTGGAATTCAGGGAATGCGTCAGACTTGACTCTGGATGCTGAGGCTTGGACCACCACCTGGGGGCGTTGGGTGAGGAAACTAGGGTCCCCAGTAGTGGTACAATGGCAGCGGCCAACTGTCCTGTGCACAGGAGTCCCTGTGTAGGCCTTGACCAGGCCACAAAGAGAACATTGGTAAGGGCCTTGTTAAATGGGAGTAAGTATTCAGAGGGGGCAAATCCCAGTTGAAGCACCTGTGTCAAGACATTTGCCTTGACTGAAAGTAGCTGAAGTTTGAGGACCTCAGCCCTCTTTGCCCACCATAGCGAATGAGGCACTCTCCATCATAGCCACAGTAGTGGAAGAGCCAAGGACAGTGTCTGGTGGGGGTGTCCAGACCAATGGGGTCTGCATGCTCCTCATACCAGATGACCTCTGTATTGCCCAGGGGATGCCCGTACCATGAGACACATCAGACCCCTCCCATTTGTCCCCCTCTCCAGTCCTATAAAATTTAAAAGGCATTGACTCTAACCTAGAAAGCATGGTCCCGGTCAGTACCAGAGCTGGCGTCAGACAACGCTCGTCCAGTTCCATGTCAGTCAGGTATGACAATGGGGATGACACCGCTGTGGGGCATCAGCTGCTCCGGGAGTGTCATACTAGAGCAGGCAGAAGCAAGGTTATGGTGTCGCGGACAGTGCCATGCCAGATCCAGTACCAGACTCAAGTAGCCTGTTTGGGACAGAGGGTGAACCCCCAGCGGGAATCCAGTGGGGGCCCCTCCCAAACAGATGGGGTCCGAAGGCAGTCGAGGAGGGTTGGGCCACCAGAATATGAGATGCATGGCCTCAAAGAAGTCTTTTAGTTGGGTGGGGGTTGCTCTGGCTCTGAGAATTTCAGAAAGGCACCAAACAGCCCCTGGCACGGGCTGCATGGAGTAGCGAGGCCTAAAGTGCTGACACTACCACTCCTCATCCCAGGACTTAGACAGGTGCAGTGAAGCCCAAGACCTCTTTGACTTCTTGATTTTCTTTTTCATGTGGAATTTAACTGATGACTACCAAGCGTCCCAAGACCATCTATGCGACTGAGATTTTGAGCGTTGCAGGATCATCAGGCAGCGAGGAGCTTAAGGGAACACTCCCTCAGCACCTTTGGTGTAGCAGTCCTCCCAGATCTTGCCGTCATAGTCCCTATCTAAGCACCAAAGACAAACCAAGTGAGACATCTTCCTGCGACAGACACTACCTGGTTTGAAACTCATGGGTTTCTTGGGTGACACTCTATCACATCGGGAGAGTAAGGACAATAGTAAAAAAAAAAAAAAAAGTCAGTCAAAAATTGACTGGGGAGTGGCTCTTCACAGATCTGTGCTGACAAATGCAGAAAGAAAATAACTGACACAAGCGAGCTCCGGTAGTGCCTATACAGGCACCATACATGTTACTTCTGGATGTGTAGCTGAACGACGGCACCTCCAAGCATGCAGGGGTACTGCTACAAAATTCCCAGATACAATCTGATGTCTGGTGATATTCTGAGGTAAGGAATCTGAAGCTAGAAGTCTGTATCAGATGCTAGGACTGCCCCTGTATTACATCCTGACTGTTCTGTTTATTTGACCAACTTATTCTCATTTTACTGCTTCTCAATATAAAATCTGGCTCTGTATATACTATACCAGAGGGAGGTATAGTGTGCACAAAGTCCAAGGATTCCCCAGAGGTTTTAAAGAGGCTAAAGTTAATAATACTAATGCTCTATTTTGTGGCAGTGTGGTCTAGCAGTTATGCTTATCAGAAGGTAGTGCTAAGCATTTGTTGTACCCACACAGTCAAGGAATAGGGCACATACTCAGTGACTTTCTCCAGCCCAATGTTGTGTCAAAAAATATACTTTGCTACTTTATTTCTAGAACCAAAAGGATCTTTGTTTCAGGTAAGTATAGTTTCAAGAATGCATCACTTTCAAGTATACAATGCACTTTGTTTGTAGCTCACAGTTAAAACAGTTTTCAGGTAATTAATACTTTTCAATATCAAAAGAAGGCACTGCCATTTTCATTGAAGGCAATGCAGTCCTAGGGGGAGAAAGTACATACACAGTTTCCAGGTAAGTACTAGACTTACGGTTCTAGTCTTTGGGGGTTAAGGTATCCACAGGGCAAAGTTTAGGAAGACACCAAGGGTGCACCACCAGCAACACGGGGCCGGCAGGTGCAGAGGTCAAAGTTGGTGTCAGGAGACCAATGGAATCTTATGGAGACTGGGATGACTCAAAAGAGAACAGTTTGAAGGTAAGGACCCACAGGGTCCAATCACAGGCCTTAGAGGGTTTGGATGACCACCAGAGGGGCCACACGTCAGCACAAAACACACACCCTCAGCAGTAAAGAGGCAACCGGGTGCAGGGTACAAACACCATCTGGCGCCCAATGGTTTTCAATGAGGAACTCTTGGTTCACAAAAAGGCTGCAGGCTTGGTGCAGGGGGTCGGCTGAAGAAGACCAACAGCTGGACAGGTAAGTTCTGGATGTCTATGGACCATCAGCTGGGTTTCCCTTTAGGGCAGAGTACAGGGGTGCCTTTAGGCGTCGGGTATCTTCACCAGATCCGGTTGCGGTCAGGGGTGTCCTCTGGATACAGGCTGAAGGCATCTTCCTGGTGGCCCGAAGAAGTCAACCTGGGGAGGACTTGAGATTGGAATCGAGTGGGGACTCTCTCTGGTATGGTGGGCCACCTGGACTCTGGGCGTCGGGTGCAGAGTGGGGCAGGACTTGCAGATCTGGAGGGCTCTGGAGTCCTTGTTGGAGGTTTCTTTGTGGATAGGAAGACTTCTGAGGGTTGGTAGAGGTTGCTGATCCTGCAGGATGAGTCGTCTTCTTGTAGCAGGAGTCTTGGAGCTGCAGACGGGGTAGTAGGGCTAGTGCCAAACCAGTTGTCGTACGGAGTCGTCTCTGCTGGTGTGGCTCTTCAGTCCATCTGCTTTACGGTCACCAGGAATCTAAAGAGCAAGGGTCAGGGGTGACCCTAAATACTAGTTTTAGGGGTGTTACAGGGGTCAGAGGGCAGTAGTCAATGGTTACTGACCTTGAGGGTGGCTACGCCATTCCTGTGCCCACTCCCTTTGGGTAAGGGGCACATGCCTAACCATATAGGCTATCTCCCTCCAAAACAAGATGGAGGACTCTGCCAGGAGGGATTCAACTCAGCTCTGGTCACTCTAGGGGTGGTCCTAGCTAGGGTGGACACTTCTCCTGGTGTTTACTAATTTCCTTGCCGGACCTGCCACCAAATGTGGGGTAGGTCTGGGGAGTGGGCATCTCCACTAGCTGGAGTGCCCTGAGGCAGCAGAACAAAAGGGAGCAGCATTTGAGGCTCACTTCCAAGTGTTGCTTTTCTTGCATGGGGAGGTGTGAGGCACCTCCACCCAGGGCATGCTTTTGTCGCGTAGGCTCTCCTTATCCTAATGAGACTACTGGATTTTGAGCGGCAAGATCGTTCGCAGTGTGGGGGACTAAGTCTGACCCACAGTGAAGGACCCTTGTCACTCTAAATCCGTGTTTTGCCCCGGCTAACTAGCAGTGCCTCATCTCTCCCAAAGGGAAGAGATAATTGGGCAGCCAAGCGCATGACATCTTAGTACTTCCCAGGGAAGTCGTGGTCACTCAGGTCACAACCGGTTCTCTCATACACAGTACGGTTTCATATATAAATGACAAAGGCAGTTTAAGTTTTGAAGATTGGTTTAATAAAACGACTGCATTTTAGATAGCAAAGCGTGAGCTGCAATAACCAGAGCTACACAACACAGTAGGATTAAAATAGTAACGATGAGAGTGAAGCACAAGAATAAGGCTATCATAGTGCAACTAGATTAGGTTCTCTCTAAATTATATTCTGAGCACAGCATGTTAAGCTCTAAGCCTGCCTTTCAGGTTCCCTCCGGGAGGACATCAACCCTCATACCTGAGCAAAGGCCTGTAATCTGCATCAGCGTCTGCAACGGGGCAGTCAGAATCTAGTTGTAGGTTCCTGGTCGGAATCTCCCTCTGACCTTTACTAGGACTAGAAAGTGTTTTTATAACTAACACGCAGATGTTCTACGAAAATGTCTCTATGTAAGGATGTGTATTTTCTACGAACACTAGAGACTAAACTTCTACCACGTTTACCGGCAATGTACCAGACTGTAGCCTTGACTGAAGCACAGAGTGAGCAAGAATACATTGTTTGAGAACACAGTGCTGAACTAAGCTAAACAGTGTGATAGAAGGAAATTAAAACAAGACCGTAAAACTGGTTATTGTAAAATAACAGTGCAAGGCTGAATAAAATGTATCTAGGGCAAAGTGTGCAGAGGCCTAATATGTTAAGCTAACGCGCATGAAGCTATATTAAAAATAGCTACACTACACTTTGTCCCTGACTCCTGAGAGCACAAAGGCACTCATCCCATTGGGTCAGAAACTTGTCTGGTGGTGGCAGGCTGGCATAGACCGGTCAGCCACACACTAGAGAGTTGGGTGAATTTCAGGGGGCATCTGTAAGATACCCTCTCATGCTTGTTACAATAAATCCAACGCTGGCATCAGTGTGGCTTTATTGAGCTGAGAAGTTTGATACCAAACTTCACAGTCTTCAGTGAAGCCATCATGGAGCTGTAGAGTTCATAATGATAAAACATATAACCCACATACTCAATACGTCTGCACTACACTTACAATGTCTAAGAATGGACCTCGACACTGTAGAGGCATATTGCTCATGCAGCTATGCCCTGACCTGGGTGTAGTGCACCCTGCCTTAGGGCTGTAAGGTCTGTTAGAGGAGTGACTTCCCTATGGCACAGGCAGTGGTTTGTGGGCATGGCACCTAGGGAAGGATGCCATGTTGACTTTACCTTTTTATCCCCCCACCAAAAACACACAATCTGCAATGGCAGTGTGCATGTGTTTGGTGAAGGGTCCCTTAGGGTAGCACAATACACTGGGATCTTTTACCAGACACTTAGCTGTGTGCCAGAGGTGTGCCAATTGTGGAAGCAATGGTACAGTTTAGGGAAAGCACACAGGTGTTGGGGCCTGGCTAGCAGGATTCCAGCATACACTAAGGGCCTGATTCTAACTTTGGAGGACGGTGTTAAACCGTCCCAAAAGTGGCGGATATACCACCTACCGTATTACGAGTTCCATAGGATATAATGGACTCGTAATACGGTAGGTGGTATATCCGCCACTTTTGGGACGGTTTAACACCGTCCTCCAAAGTTAGAATCAGGCCCTAAGTCAAGTTAACATTAGATATAGGCAAAAAGTGGGGCGGTGACCACGCCAAAAGGAGCATTTTCCCACACCCAAGTTTAATAATTAATCATGTAGTAATTAGCATTATCAAGAAAAATCCACTTCTGGTGCAAAGCAGACTTGAACCGAATCCAAGGCAGTCCCATACTTATGCAAAGTGAAATAACCTGTATGATTTTACTCCACAGGAGTGAAGAACAAGTTATTTACCTTCGGTAATGCATTATCTGGTAGAGACTCTATCTAGTTGCAGATTCCTTACCTTTGATTTTCCCAGGCATCAGGCTGGATCCAGAAACTTTTGCTGAGAAATTCCACTTGCGAGCGCCGTTGAGTTGCTCCATTCGGCTCCACCTGGCGTCATTGGTGCTGGATGTGATGTCTCAGCCACCTATACAGGCACCACCGACGCTCGCAGGTGTCAGTTACTTTTACCACAACTTTCCGTGCCAGAAGCGCAGAACGCTGATAAGAACTGCCACAACATGTATCAAAACTAGGGCCCTGAAAAAGGGATCACCCTAACTCTAGCAACAAGTCAGCAGAGCGGGAAGGCATGGGTGGGTGTAAGGAATCTGCAGCTAGATAGAGTCTTTACCAGAAGGTAACTAACTTGTTCTTCAGATAGAAACTTCTAGCTGCAGATTCCTTACCTTTGAGTAGATACCCAAGCCATATCCTCCTGGCATTGGCTTCGGACATTTTCAAACCAAGAAGTTCTGCAGGACCTGACTGTCCAGACAGTGGTGCTATACAAACATGTGCAGTGACGCCCACGTTGATGCCCTGTCCAGGACTGGGACGCCATGTGCTGGCGTCACGGTTGCAGCATTTCCCCTGGTGGAATGGGCCGTTAAGCCCTAAGGAGGCTGCTTCTTAGCCAGGGCATAGCAGATCTTGATACAGAGAACGTCCCAACCCAAAATAGTCCGCTTCTGTATTTCTCATCCCTTCTTTGCTTCCACATTCCCCACAAAGAGTTGGTTGTCCATTCGGAACTCTTTTGTGCAATCAAGATAGAATGACAAGATAGAACGACAGTGCTCTTTTTGGGTCCAGCTGGTGGAGTCACTCCTCTTCCTTATAGGGATGTGGGGGAGCAAAGAAGATGGGTAAGGTAATACTTTGACCCAGATGGAAAGAGGTCACCACCTTGGGAAGTAAAGAGGCATGGATCTGTGACACCAGTTTTTCTGAAAATACAGTGAGATATGGTGGTTTAGATGATAAGGCATGTATCTTACTCACCCTCTGGGAAGATGATGTTGCCACTTAAGAGGCTGTCTTGATGGTGAGCAGCCAGAGGGGACAATTGTGTAGCAACTCAAAGGGAGTGCACTTGGGATATGTTAGGACAAAATTAAGACCGCAATGAGGCATTACAGAGGGCGCAGGTGGGAACATCTTTACAAGCCCTTTAAGAAACCTATTTACAATAGGGGATTTGAAAAGAGAGGGTTGATCAGGCAGCAACAAAAGGCTGATAGAACAGAAAGATAGCCCTTCAGGGCATCCAGAGAGGAACCCTGTTTGGCAAGAGAAAGAATGAAGAAAAAATATCAGATAGAGAAGCAGCGAGAGGACCTATAGATTTCTCTGTAGAATATTGTATGAATGCAAGGCCTCTTTAAAAGGGTCCATGACCCCACCCCACCCTGCTTCCTGCAGCACCACATGGCACTGGTTTTGTTTGTGAACAACTGCACCAACTGCTATTTGATACAGGGAAGAAATACCTTCAGTGCTAGTCAGAGCGCCATGAGATCCTGCATGCTGATGTGGAGCCTGGATTCCACCAGAGACCAGGGCCCTTTCATCTCCAACTTTCCCAGATGGCTTCCCCAACCCAGAAGTGACGCATCTATCACTATCATGTGATCTGATTGGGGAAGGGAGAGGAGTCTGCCTCTGAGCCAATTGCGGTTCATTAACCACCACTGTAGGTCTTTTGCAGTTCCCTCAAGATCTGGACCATGTCAAAGAGGATTCCCTGATGCCACTGGAACGTCAGGTCCCAATGCAGAGCCTGCATATGCCATCTGGCATGTATTACCAACAGGATGCAGGAGGCCACGAGGCCCAACAGCCTCAGAGTCATTCTCACCAAAATCCAGGATAGAGGCTGAAACATTGGTATCATAGCTTGAATATTCTGGACTCACTGTTCGGGATGATACGCCCAAAACTGCACTCTGTCTAGAACAGCTCCAATGAAAAGGAGCATCTGAAAAGGATTCAGGTGTGACTTTGGCAAGTTTATAGTGAACCCCAGTGAATGAAGTAGGGTCGATGTAGTCTGGAGGTGGTAGACGACAGCCTGGGGAAAACGCCTTCAACAGCCAGTCCTCGAGGTAGGGGAAGACTGAAACCTCTGACCTGCGCAGATGAGCTGCGACCACCGCCATTACCTTCGTGAAGACCCGAGGGGGACTGGTAAGGCCGAATGGCAGCACAGTGAACTGAAAGTGTTTGTGGCCTACCTTGAACCTAAACATCTAGTGCTACCAACCAAACTTCTGGATCTAGAGCAGACAAGACTTGAGCCAACATGAGCATCTTTACTTTTTCTTTTTGAGGAAGAGATTCAATACATCTAGAATAGGGTGAAGAGCCTTGTTCTTTTTGGGTACAAGGAAGTACCAGAAATAACAAACACTGCTTACTTCTGATATCAGGACCTTTTCTATGGCTCTCTTGCCCAAGAGAGCCGAAACTTCCTCTCGGAGTAGATTTAAATGATCCTCCATCAGTCGTTCGAATGTTGGGGGAATAGGAGGAGGAAAGGAGAGAAAAGGCAGGGCATAGCCCTTCCTGATGATCTGCAGTACTCATGTTTCTGATGTTACTGACTTCCAGTGGAGGAGATGATGGTATATCCTCCCGCCCACTGGGCAAGCATGGTCCTGCAGATACAAACTAAGAGGGCTTAGAGGCTGCAGCTGCCAAGCGCAGTGTGGTAGACAACTTCTGGCCTGCAGATCCTCTAGATCTGAACAGACTGTGCTCACATCTGCTCCTACCCCTGGTTGGTTGCGTTGGACGGTGGCTGGCATAAGGCTGATGCTGTGCCACACCCCTTCCATAGCCACGAAAGGGGGGTAGGCAGATTGTGGATGACGGGGTTGCTGAGATGCTTAAGGACTAGGCCGTAGCCCGAGATTCCTTGAAGAGCTCCAGCTCTGAGCCTCCGAGTGCCATTGAAGTCCATCAGATTTGTTTGGACATCCCCCAAAAAGCCAGATGTCCTCAGCTAGGCGTGGCACCTCAAGGCCACCGTCGACGCAACCGATCTGCCCAGCGAGTCAGTCGTGTCCAGTCCACATTGAATGGTGTCCTTACCTGCACCCATCTCTCACTGCTTGGGAGAGTATGGCCCGGACCTACTCCGGGACCTGAGGCAGCGCTTGCACAACCATGTCGCAAATGGTGTGGGAGAAACCTCCCAATAAGCATGAGGTGTTCACTGATGTCAGTGCCAGGCAGGTGAAAGAAAACAACTTCTTCCCAAGGTTGTCCAACCTCTTGGACTCCCAATCCTGGGGAACGGAAGGGAATGCACCAGGAGATGTAGAGGCTTGGATAACCAAACTCTCAGGGGTGGGATGTTGGGTGAGAAACCCGGAACGGGTAAATGGCAGCAGGCAATCATCCTATTAGCAGGAGCCCCTGTGCTGGGTTTGGACCAAGTTTCCACCAGGGTGTCTATAAGTGCATCATTAAAGGGCAAAAGGGGCTCAGATGTGGAAGCACAAGGCTGAAGCACTAACGTCAAGTGGTGCGCCTCCGGAGTCCTATGCACTACCATTGCATAGGATGCTCCCTCCTCAGTAGCCACTGTAGGGGGAGAGAGTAATCCAGGTCCAGCAACCCTCCCCACTCTTTTCCGATGCCTGAATATGGATAATAACGATCAGGCAATGATCTGGCACAAGTGGGCGCCATTGGCGCCGGAAGCTGCATCGTATGACGCCGTTCCGACTCTGGATCATTTAGGATAAGAACGGGGCTGGCGCCGCCAGGTGGCACCAGCAGCCCTGGGAGCATCGGCATCAGAAGGTTGCATGTGTGCGACCGACGCCAGTCCGGATTCATATCCATTATACTCTGCTGCGCTGGTGTCGACGCAGAAGGCGCTGGCATGGATCCAGTGGGAGTCTCATCCGACCCCACGGGGCCCAAAGGCATACCAGAGGGGTCGGCCTGTTTAACTATGCGGTGCATGGCCTCGTAAAACTCTAATTTGAGCGGATGTTGACCCGGTCCCCAGAAAAGCCATGCTGGGAATGCTGATGTTCCCTACATGCCCCGTTGGTCGAAATTCTCTTGTACTTCTTCTTCTGCCTCTTTCCTGAGTGTCCCAAGAACCTTGAATGGGAAAAAGAGGACTTAGAACTTCAAGATCAGTCCCACAACATCCTCCTTAACCGGGACCGAGACCTTCTTGAAGTTGTGCGCACCGGTGTTGCGGCTGCCGGCCCACAAGCAGCTTCTGGGACCGTTCCCTCAAAGACTTCGGTGCCATGGTCTGGCAAGTCCGAGCATGACTTGGAGTCGTGGTCATGCTCGAGGCACCACAGGCAGATGATATGGGGTCAGTGACCGACATTGCATGGTGACAGGTGCCACATGGTTTGAATCCAGTCTTCTTCTAAGACATTCTCGACAAACACCAAAAAACCTTGACAAAATGTCAAAAAAGGCCTGTTAAAAAGCGGCACAGGGGTAAGCTCTCTTCGAATCTGCACTAACCGGCGTGGAAAGTAAAAGAACTAACGCCAGCGCACCTGGTGGTGCCTATATAGGTGGCCGTGACGTCACATCAGGTGCCAACGACACCTACAATGCCAAACGGAGCGGAGTGGAGCCACATGAGGGTGCGAGCAAGGTGTATTGCTCTGCAAAAGTTTCCAGATCTAGCCTGATGGCTGGTAAAATCAAAGGTAAGGAATCTGCAGCTAGAAGTCTCTAGCAGATCAATGGGAATGCAAAGAATAATACCCTGAATAAATGTTCACATTTGAAGAAGTTTCATTGGCACATCAGATTTTATAACCATTTCTATAACAGCCATTACAGTTCAAATAAATTGTTCTCTGCATAGATCTATCACAACTCCTCTGATTTAATATTGCTTGCTGTGGATGTACTCATCTTAAATTGTTCTATATGCAGATCTCTAAATGGCTTTGACATTCCAGGCCACTACTATAAAGTGAAACAGTTCTGAACCAAGTAAATTGACCATTAATTCCTACCCCCCTTAATGATGCTTTAGCTAACAATTCCCTCCCGCCTCCAGTTACTATTCTGTTAAAAGTAAGCATATAAAATACAGCAGATCTTTCCATAAAATGTGCTGACCCCAACTTGCAATCCTTCTGTAAAGAGATTAATTTTTATATTTTTCAAGAAACATGGGCAGCATATTCTTCAGCAAACTTGGTTTTGGGGGTTTCATGGTCTGAAGGTTGTGCTAAATTGAATGGTAACAATAGTTCTTTCTCATAAAGGGCTTGTTTTATTTAAACTGTGCATTGGAAATGGTAAGATTATTAAATTTCTAACATATACACTCCAGGGGTTAAGCATGGTCTGAATATACAACTCTGACTACTTTACAAAAATAAGTCCTGACTGCCAACAATGTTAAGCAGGTACCTAGCATTCCCAAGGACCACCATTTCTGGTGATTCAACTTTCCAGTAAGGATTTCCCTAAAAGAACAAGTTACTTACCTTCGGTAACGAAGTATCTGGTAGTGACTCTATCTAGCTGCAGATTCCTTACCTTAGAATTTCCTGGCGTCAGCTTCGAATCCGGAGTTTTTTGAGAGCAGTACCCTGTAGGCGCCCCGTCGGACGGCGTCGTTCGGATCCGCGTGCTTCGACCAGCTCCGCGTACGTCGTCAGCGTCTTTGGAGTCATCTATGATGTCACGGTTTCTATATAGACGCCATCTCGGCGCGCGTACGTCAGTTCTTTTCCACAACTTCCCGCGCCAGAAGCACAGAGTCATGGATTAACCGACCAATACACTTTTAACCTCTTTGACTGTTTGGAGAAAAACACTATCATGCCTGTAAGAAAGGCAAAAGTTGCCAAAATGAAACATATATATATATATATACATACACACACATATGTACATGAGAAAAAATTTCCCCAGAGCGGGGAGGCTTGGGCGGGTGTAAGGAATCTGCAGCTAGATAGAGTCTCTACCAGATACTTTGTTACTGAAGGTAAGTAACTTGTTCATCTGATAGAGACTTCTAGCTGCAGCTTCCTTACCTTAGAATAGATACCCAAGCTATAACCCATGGTGGTGGGTCTGAAGGAGATTTTTTTTTTTTTTATACAAGGAGGTCCTGCAAGACAGAACGGGCAAAATGCCCCTCTCTCCTCACCTGGCTACCCAGGCAGTAGTGCTTCGCAAACGTGTGTAAAGAAGACCACGTTGCGGCCTGACATATGTCCACCACCGGTACGCCAACGCAGTGGTAGCAGCTTTCCCCCTAGTGGAATGAGCTCTCAAGCCCTCAGGAGGCTGCTTCTTCGCCAAAGCGTAGCATATTTTTATACAGAGAACGACCCAGCGCGAAATGGATCGCTTCTGTACTGCCCGACCCTTCTTTGAACCAACGTACCCCACAAAGAGTTGGTCGTCCACCCGGAACTCTTTAGTGCGGTCAAGGTAGAACGATAACGCTCTTTTTGGGTCCAGTCGATGGAGACACTCCTCTTCCTTAGAGGGATGCGGTGGTGCAAAGAAGGTGGGCAGGGTGATATTTTGACCCAGATGGAAAGGGGTCACCACCTTGGGGAGGAAAGAGGCACGAGTTCTTAACACCACCTTGTCAGGATATATCATGAGGTAAGGAGGTTTAGAAGATAAAGCCTGCAGCTCACTCACTCTCCTGGCAGATGTAATTGTCACCAAAAAGGCTGTCTTAATAGTGAGCAGCCGGAGAGGACAGTTATGCAAGGGCTCGAAAGGAGCACACATAAGGAAGGTAAGAACCAGATCAAGATCTCACTGGGGCATAACGAAAGGCACAGGCGGGAACAGATGTACAAGCCCTTTCAAAAACCTCTGTACTATAGGTGATTTAAACAGAGATGGTTGATCAGGCAAATGAAGAAAAGCCGATAAGGCTGCAAGATAGCCCTTAAGAGTCCCCAAGGAGGAACCCTGCTGGGCGAGAGACAAAATAAACAAAAGGATGTTAGACAGAGAAGAAGAAAGAGGATCAATAGACCTCTCTGAACAATAAGAAACAAAACATTTCCAACGGCAGGCATAGATCAACTTAGTAGAGGGACGCCTGGCTGCCACAATGACATCACAGACCTCAGGAGGGAGGCCATAAACCATCAAATGTCGCCGCTCAATCTCCATGCATGAAGGTGCAGAGTTGACAGGTTCGGATGGAGAACCTTCCCCTGCCGCTGCAACAGAAGATCCTCCCGAAAAGGCAGCCTGATTGGAGGACCGATGCTCATTTTGAGAAGCTCTGGATACCAAACTCTCCGTGCCCAATCCGGAGCCACAAGGATTACTTGGACCCGGTCGTTCTTGATTTTCTTAAGAACTCTGGGCAGAAGTGGTATAGGCGGAAAGGCGTACAGGAGGCCTGAACTCCACTCGCGACGAAAAGCGTCGCCTAGCGATAGCCCCATTGGAAACTCCAACGCGCAAAACTGCTGACATTGCGCGTTCTCTGCGGAGGCGAACAGATCTAACCAAGGCTCTCCCCACTGCTGAAAGAGTCCTTGCGCCACCTCCGGATGGAGACACCATTCGTAATCCTCTAAACATTTTCAGCTGAGTTCGTCTGCTCTGGCGTTCAGAGAACCTGCCAGGTGTTGAACCACCAGGGTCATGCCCTACTGTTCCAGCCATGTCCACAGGCGTAAAGCCTCTTGACAAAGGGTCCACGACCCCACACCGCCCTGCTTGTTGCAGTACCACATTGCGGTAGTGTTGTCCGTGAACACCTGCACCACCTTCCCTTTCACAACAGGAAGAAATGTTTTAATGCTAGCCGGATCGCCCGAAGCTCCAACAAGTTGATGTGGAGCCCGGATTCCGCCGGAGACCAGTGACCTCTGATCTCCACCTCCCCCAGATGGCCGCCCCATCCCAAAAGTGACACATCTGTCACTACCGTTAGATCTGGTTGGGGAAAGGAGAGGGGTCTGCCCTTGACCCACTCGCATTTCACTAGCCACCACTGCAGATCTTCCGCAGTCCTCTCCGAGATCTGAACTACGTCGGTAAGATTTCCCTGATGCTGTGCCCATTGGAACTTCAGGTCCCACTGCAGAGCCCTCATGCGCCATCTGGCATGCTTGACCAACAGGATGCAGGAAGCCATGAGTCCCAGCAGTCTCAGAGTCTGTCTCACCGAGATCCAGGATAGAGGCCGAAACATCGGAATCATAACCTGAATATCCTGAACACGCTGATCGGGAGGATAAGTCCGATACTGCACTGTGTCCAGAACAGCTCAGATGAAAGAGAGCTTCTGAGAGGGAGTCAGGTGTGACTTCGGAACATTTATAGTGAACCCCAGCGAATGCAGGAGGTCCGCCGTCGTCTGGAGGTGGGTGACGAGAGCCTGGGGCGAAGGAGCCTTCAACAGGCAATCGTCCAGGTAGGGGAAGACTGAAATCCCTGACCTGCGCAAATGAGCTGCCACCACCGCCATCACCTTTGTGATTACCCGAGGGACACTGGTGAGACCGAAAGGAAGCACGGTAAACTGAAAGTGCTCGTGGCCCACCTTGAACCGCAGGTAACGCCTGTGGCTTGGCAGGATAGGAATATGGAAATACGCATCCTGCAAATCCAACGCTACCATCCAGTCTCCTTGGTCTAGGTCAGACAAAACCTGAGCAAGAGTGAGCATCTTGAATTTCTCCTTCTTGAGGAAGAGATTGACGTCGCTTAAATCCAAAATAGGGCGAAGGCCTTTTTTCTTTTTGGGAATCAGAAAGTAGGGGGAATAACAACCACTGTCTACTTCTGATATCGGGACTCTTTCTATGGCTCCCTTGGCCAAAAGAGCCGAAACTTCCTCGCGGAGCAAAGCTAAATGGTCCTCCATCAGCCATTCCTTTGTCGGGGGGATAGAAGGAGGGAAAGATTGGAAGGGAAGGGAGTAGCCCTTCCGTATGATCTGTAGGACCCATTTGTCCGTGGTGATTGAAAGCCAGTGAGGGAGATGAAAATGAATCCTCCCTCCAACTGGACGGACGTGATCCCGCAGAACCACACTAGGAGGGCTTGGGCGCAGTGGAGGGGGGCTGTGTGGCGGTCGACCTCTGGCCAGACCCTCTGGGTCTGATGTTACCATGACCACGTCCTCTTCCGGGATGCTGTGAAGCCTGAGGACGGTGGCTAAATAGTGGCTGGCGTGGCACCACACCCCTCCCGAAGCCTCGGAAGGGGCGAAAGACAGACTGCTGTCATGTCTGCATTGAAAGGCCCAAGGATCTGGCAGTGGCTCGAGAATCCTTGAACCTCTCAAGCGCGGAGTCTGCCTTTTCGCCAAAAAGGCGAGAGCCATCAAAGGGCATGTCCATCAAGCTGGACTGGACATCCCCTGAAAAACCAGTAGAACGTAGCCAGGCGTGGCGACGAAGGGCCACTGACGATGAAATCGCTCTGCCCAGCGAGTCGGTCGTATCCAAGCCACACCGGATTGTAAACTTGGCTGCATCTCTCCCATCCTTTACAGCCTGGGTGAGAGTGTCCCGTACGCCCTCCGGGACCTGGGGCAGCACTTGCGCCACCGTATCCCATAAAGTATGGGAATAATGGCCCAATAGGCAAGAGGTGTTTACAGACCTCAATGCCAGGCTGGAGGAAGAAAACATCTTCTTCCCAAGCTGATCCAGCATCTTGGATTCCCTATCCGGGGGAGCGGAAGGGAAGGCACCACGTGAAGTAAAGTCTTGGACAACCAAGTTCTCAGGAGTGGGGTGTTGTGTCAGGAAACTAGGGTCGCTGGGAGCGGGTCTATGGCGGCGGCCGACCGTCCTATTCACAGGAGCCCCTGTGCTGGGTTTGGACCACGTACCCAGAAGGACGTCTGTAAGAGCCTCATTGAAGGGCAACAACGGTTCCGATGTTGACACCCCCGGCTGAAGCACTTCTGTCAGGATATTTGTCCTGACTGGCACCGTAGGCAAATCTAGGTCCGAGACCTAAGCTGCCCTACGCACCACCATAGCGAAAGAAGCCCCCTCCTCCATAGCCACATTAGGAGGAGAGAGCATACCAGTATCTGGAGATGTGTCCAGTCCACTGGCCTCCCCTAGATCCACATACCAGTCCCGTTGCAATCCTGATTCTAAAGGGTCCTCAGACCCCTCCCATTCCTCTCCTGCGTCTGGCTGTTCCAAATAATGCTCAGACAATGATCTGGGCCGAATCGGCTCCGTCGAAGTTGGAGTCGACGTCGTACGACCTCACTCCGGCTCCGGATCATGCGGAATAAGGATGGGGCTTCCACCGGTGGGCGCCGGTGGCGGAATCGTCGACGTCGGACCAGGTGCTGAAGGAGGTCGACTGTGAGAAACCGGTCCCGGTCCAGATCCGTTATCGGATCCTGAGGTCCCCAATGGCACCGAGGCCGAAGCCGCTGGCGTCGAATCCGAAGGGGCCCCTGCTGACCCCGCAGACCCACCCGAGGGTACAGCCCGCTCAAAGACGAGACGCATGGCCTCGTAAAATTCTTTAATTTGAGCGGGGGTCGATCCGGTCCCCGGAAAGGGGGGAAGACGCGTAGTCGACCCTGACGAAAGCTCCGCAGAACCGCGCTCGGAACGCCGACGTTCCCTAGACGCCTCGCCGGTCGACGGGCGTGGCGAAGACGAAGTCTGCTTGGACTTCTTCTTCTTCTTGTGCCTCTTACCTTCCGATGGGGCTCTGGGAGCGGTGCTGCGACCTCCTCCTACTGAGAGACCGTGACCTCTGCGGAGTCGCGCTAACCGAAGACGAATGTTGGGCCGCAAGAAGCTTAAGGGATCTCTCCCTCAAGGCCTTCGGCGCCATGGCCCGACAATCGGAGCACAAGGTGGAATCGTGGTCCTTGTCCAAGCACCAAAGACAAACTCGGTGCGGATCCGTCACCAACATGGTGCGATGACACGCACCACACGGCTTGAATCCTGTCTTTCTCGAAGACATGACTCCAAACAGTCAAAAAAGCATCGACAAACCGTCGAAGCAGGGTAGCTCTTTCCAAAACTGCGCTTAACCGGCGCGGAAGGAAAAGAACTGACGTACGCGCACTGAGACTGCGTCTATATAGACAACCGTGATGTCATAGACGACTCCAACGACGCTGACGACGCACGCGGAGCTGGTCGACGCACGCGAATCCGAACAACGCCGAACAACGCCGTCCAACGGTGCGCGCGCAGGGTACTGCTCACAAAAAACTCCGGATTCGAAGCTGACGCCAGGGAATTCTAAGGTAAGGAAGCTCCAGCTAGAAGTCTCTATCAGAAATAACTGTATAACGAATCTCTAGCCCCTAAGTAAACCAATTCCAGCTTCATCTAGTTTGTCTCATCAGATGACAGCTCTAATTTTCGAATGAAAGATTATAGCTTGCAAATATAAAGACTATCAGAATCCCAGGTTAAACCACCATTGAGAGAGCAACAGATCCCTTCTCCCATATAAAGTACTTCCTACTGGATCCTGACCACTGACACTGTATTACTGGTGTAGTGGGGCCCAAACAAGTGGAAAGTGACCACCACCCACTGATTTTCATTAGACACTCACAATATTTATGTATCCTCTATAAACAAGGACCTGGGTATAAACGTCTTCTAGAGTCATAGTGCTCAATGACAAGAGACAAATCATGGGGGAATGCACTGATTTATCTGTGACTTTCCAGTTCTATTGCAGTTCGTTTTGGTACTACATGGAACATTTTTCAAATCTCCTTATTCCCACTTGCATATGTTAACTGTTAGAAATTGGTAATTGAAAATGTTATCTCGTTTTCCACAGCCCAAACTAAAATGTGCTTGATTATTTTGACCTCTCGGACTTGGAAGGCAGACAATGTTGACAAAAAAGCAATTAACAAAAACTCTCTTACGATGAAGTCAAAAAAGGGAAAGTGCTGCCAGGGATGCCTGAGAGTAAAATTGTGGTCTGTTCTTGAAGATGAGGGTACTCCTTGTGCGCAAATGAATGACATCCTATCACTTTATTCAAGAAGTTATGCAAGAGCTAAATGGGGGGGACAAAGGTCAAGGTAACAAATTAATTCCTTATCCACAGCTGCATTCTCCAAAGCTGAATTTTGCCCCACCCTATTTGCCTATAAATTAATCATTTGGATAAATATCTTTCATTGAAGCTAGGAGACTGTTCCTTGACTACTCTCCTCTTCGCTTATAATGCAGCACTGTTGTCCATATTATGTTGGCTGGAGCTATCATTCGGAGTCATTTTCCCTCTTCTGCAGGGAGGGATTGGTCATTTAAAAAGGGTAAGAAAAAAATATAAGGCCATTAACCCTCAAAAAAATTCAAATCAACCATTTCTTTGATCACAACTTTATTGGGAAGGGTGTCTGAGTTTGATTATCTGGAAGTTCGCCTTAGTGGAGATATAAATTGGCGCAAGCAGCATGCCAAAAGTGAGGTGGTGCTGAGCCATAGCTCGGTCGCCCTGAAGATGATTTTGTTGAGGTCTGGGGATGTGCTGTTTCATAAATACTGAAATACTTCACATTAAAGCAGTGACAGCTGCAGGGTAGGGGGCTGGGCATAGGGGAGTGGGTTTAAGAAAAATCTCTGCCATTGAGAATTATTTTCTAGTATAAAGCATCACTACTTCTCCTTTAATTTGAACGTGTCCACAATTAAATCATGGTTCTGTTCTGGGTTACAGTACAGTCATCCCAGACCTTGAACCTCTCAGATCTTTGCCTTTACATGTACTTCAGGGAGGGACCGACCTTCCACGTGTAAATCAGATATTGCATCACGGAAATAATTCCTTCGATGGTGGTGTAAATTGTTTTCGAATTATGTGGGCGGTTCTTTCACTTCACAGTGCTCGTTGGTGAAAACAACCACAGCATAGCGCCCCGAAACGTACGGATTGGGAAGGGACTTATAGCACTACATTCCTATTTGCCAATTTCCGACTTGGGATACTTCCACTTGGTGATTTCACCCAAAATGTAGACGGGACTATTCAACATCGTCAATCTGTGAATGAAAAACATTACAAAGCGCTACAAAACGCTGTAACCCAGCTTATTGCACGTTCGTGGCAGCTATATGTCAAATATGTGAAGATAGTATTCCATAGAGGCAAATCATCATATTTACAATTAGAAAAAAATGTGTTGGCTCGGGTGTCTTCTCTGCTTACTAGGATTAACAGGCATGATGTTTTCTTTTAGATAATATAGTAGGAGTTTTCTGTAAATTACAATTATAAGAATGTGTTAGTATAAAAAAGCCTTTATTTGTTATTTTTTTAGATTTTGGTAGAGGTCAGGCTCGTTGAGAATCGCTTGTGAAATATGATGTTCTGATTAGGCGCTGCAGTGACAAGAGCAGGTATGTCACCAAAGTGAGTTGATCATGGGAATACGAGTTCCAGCTACGAAGATCTCCGTTTCAGCGCGAGGCAAGGCGAGGCAGTTATCCACAATGTTCCTGACAGGAAATTAGGCCACTTCCAGGAATACGTTTAACACAGTAATTTCTAAAATATGTGTAAGGTTAAAACATGCGTACTGTAAAAGTCAGGTGTATATTCTCGATTGTACATTCCTGTTCCCCTTTTTATCATATCCTTGTCTCTGTGGTCTTGCTTCAGTCACACACCGCAGTACTGTTCTGTTTCTATCACCTAATGTTTTACTGTCGCTGTGTATCTACAAAGTACTCCGCTGCTTCTAAGGTGCGGTATAGTTCATGTAAAATAACTTACCAAAAACGTATATTCATGTTTTTTTTTTTTTTTTAAGTGCAGTAGATACCTATCACTCAGTCACCAACGGCGTTAATCGTTTGTCACTCTAGGAATATTATTCTTATGATGAATTTAAAAACCCAGAGGACAATAGGTTGAGTACATGTTCTATAACAAAAAATCAATGCTCATAGACATCATCGGCTTTCAACTGGCTATTGGTTACCACATCGTGTGTTAAATAAATTGCCCCGATGGTGCAGTGGGCATGTGTGCCTGCTTTCTACTCCCCCAGCATTTTGTCAGTACAGAAGGGGCCGCAGACGCATGCGCTCCCCCCTTCTATAATACAGATATCCTAAAGTGGCATTCTCTTATTTGCATGTGGGAGTGGTCCACATTCAAACTAGGGAAAGACTTTGCTTCTGCACCTGTGATTTATTATGGAAGCAGGTGGAGAGAGAAAGAGTCTTCCGGGAGGTGCACTAATTGTGCACCACAAAAATGTGACGACCACTGCATGGGAGGAAAGAGGGGTCCATGGACCCCCCAAGACACCCTCTGCAGGTCGTGCAGGAACTCACGGTACCACCCTGCAGGGGGATCACTGTTCCCCTCAAAGTGCAAGCTTGGGAAACCCTGCACTAGAAGGGTGGAGCATCTGCTTCCAACAGCTGCCCGCCTTTAACTAATGCGCTGTCCAGTGTGCCCTGGCGGCAGCACATCTCCTGCAATAGAATGCACACGTTAAAGGTGTGCAACTGAGCAAGTAGTAACAACGTGCTTGTCTACAATACAGTACCCTCTGGTCAATATTGACTGATAATTGTAGCTATAATAAACTATCCATTTAAGATTGTAGTCTAGTCCCTCTCGTCACGGCAAGAGGTATTTACAAGATATTTAGAAGCCAAACACTATTTAAATTGCAGTTTTTGCAGTGTATGCATGTATTGAGAAGTCGAAATATCTGGTCCTTGTCTTTGCCCTTCAGAATACAAACGGAAAGTCCCTATGTGTTTGCTACCTTTTTGTCTGTGCATTCACCGTGACCAGTTTCAGGGTCTACACTGCAGTGGTCCCATCTAATTAATCTTTTGCTGTGTGACCCTTGCCTGTTGAACATGGGCCGTTTTTGGATTTCCCCTGTATGAACACGGCACTGATGCAAAATCTATATTCCTTGGCTAAGAGACAGGCTAGGTCTTCTTAAGCAATGCATGCTTGTGTTTTAACTGGGTAGAGACTTGATTATTTTCGCATCCCACTGTGTGGTATGTCATAGATTGTAGAATTTGCGATATGTCATAGCTTGTAGAATTTAGAATTGTGAGGCGTAAGAGAGGAATTCAGTGGAGATGGTCGGAGTGTGAGGAGCATTGAGAAGCTGGCAGTTGACGGAGCTGGATGGGGCCTCTGTAATAAATAAATAACCTTCGTGAACTTTATGCAGCTTTCCTTCATTTATGGACACAAGTTTTTTTTATTCTTCCCCGTCTGTGTAACTGCACGCAGACACACAGAGGCCTCAATAGGAATACTGTTGCGGAAGAGCAACGGAGAGTTTCAAGATCAACGGAGAGGTGAGCCTTTCGCGAACTACAAAACAAAACTATTCTATTAAACTGCAAAAGGGACGTCCAACGATATTTCCTCTCGACAAGCGTTTCCAGGGAAACTGACTCGCTCAGCTGTATTTACTTAAAACTCACACTTGACTCCCATTTTTGCTCGCATGCGAGTTACCATGGCAACACTTACAGCATCCTTCAGACAGAGCTCACCGGTTGAGCTGTGTTTACTTTAAACATGCGCTTGCCTCGCTCTATTGCACGGGTGCGAGTTACCTATGTAAACAATAGAATAATCTCGGGCTTGTGCAGTGTTCCTTCAAATAACATATTAACGCTGACAGCATTTATATTTATGCATTCTGATGTTCATACAGAACGATATATTTATTTGAGAAGATCAATTTGCAGTTCTGCTTTTCTTCTACCACTACCCATTTATACTGTCTTGTGGAAATCTTCAAAGTTCTGGCTTATACAACACAAGCTAACAGTAAGTCACAGATATTCGAACTCCAGGATCATCAAACCACTGGCATAATTGGAACGGTTAATGAAGTCTTTAAAAATGTATATGCATAAGGAAGAAACACGTTTATAAAAAAAAAAAATCTCTCTTTCTTGTATCTTTAATCGAACATTGGTGTGATTACTATGCAGAACGTCACTGCGCCCCCCCTTTTTCCTCGCTTTTCCAGGAGATCCACCTATAAAGTGGCAAAAGTGGAAAAAGGTCTTTGAAAGATATGCCAAAGTCTGTGGTGCATCTCTTAGTGTAGAAAGAAAAACGGCTCTACTGTTACATTGCGTAGGTTCTGAAGGACAGGTTTTCGATAATCTTCCAGACATAATTAATGAAGATCTAAATGAATATGAAAGTTGTATAGAGAAATTGTACAGACATTATATTCCCAAAATTAGCACTATACTTGAGAGATATCATTTTGGAAGGCGAAACCAAGAGGAAAATGAATCTGTCGAGGGATATGTTACAGCGCTAAGGAAAGTAGCTTCATCTTGTAAATTTGGAATTTTGACAGAAGAAAGAATCAGAGATCAATTTATGTTAGGCTGTAACATAGAAAAAATAAGAGATGAAATTTGGCAAAAAGATGATCCATCTCTAGAGTAAGTTTTGGTTTTGGCAAAGAAAATTGAACATTCTCTCAGATGTGTAGAAACCATCAAAAAGGAAGAATACAAAAATGATATGGTACATATTATTCAGAATCTCACGGGAAAAAAAGAAAGATCAGAAGGACAAAATTATAAAAAAGGACAGGAAGAATACTTTTCAAGGGAATTGTTTTCGCTGTGGCAGACAAGGTCACATGGCCAACAACAAAAACTGTCCGGCTATAAAAGTGACATGCAAGTTGTGTAAGAAAAAAGGCCATTACTCTAATGTGTGCAGAACAAAAGGCGGAAAAGGCAATATTTTTGAAGTTAAGAACAAAATAGATGTATGAGAAAGCGATGACTTTGAATGTGGTCAAATAATCCTACAGGTTGAAGGGGAAGGTCAAAAAAGAAGGAAAGGTCCAATTGATGAAGTCATGATAGAAGGTGAAAGAACCAGAGTATTATTTGATTCAGGAGCTAAGATCACAATTGTCTCAATGGAATTCTATAGGGGAAAATTAAGAAACAGAGTTAAGTTGTTCAAACCAGATATCACACCTATGGCCTATGGTGGTGAACCAATTAAGCTCCACGGATACTTTTGGGGTTTGCTTGAGTTCAAACAAAAAATTACCAATGCAAAAATCTATATTTCCATGAAAGGAGACAGTGTGCTCTGTTGGTTCCACCAGAAAGACTTGGGAGTTATTCTTGATCCCAATAGTGATCCACCTGTGAAGATAAGGGATCAAATCATTGTTAACACAGTTGAGGATCAAAGAAATCTTATTAATCGAAAACTCACGGACAATGATAACCTTATTATGAGATTAAAGGCAAAAACTCAGTTAGTATTTCGAGAGAAATTAGGATGTCTTCAACACTATGTTCATCATATTCGTCTGATGGAAGGTGTGAAACCTGTATGCAGCAAAGTTCGTGGAGTACCTGTAGCTGTACGTGAAGACATGAAATTAGAACTGGAGAGGCTACAGAAGGAAGGAATCATAAAGGAAGTTGAAGGAACTGAATGGTTGGCGCCAGTAGCGGTAGCCAGGAAACCGAATGGGACTATACGCCTATGTGTGGACCTTAGAGAACTAAATAAGAATGTGATTTTAGATAGACATCCGATACCAAATATTTCTGATATGTTGTTACTTCTCCAAGGTGCAAAAGTGTTTTTTACCATAGATTTAACGTCAGCATATCATCAGATTAAGTTAACTGAAGAATCTAAAGATCTCACTGCATTCATCACACCATTTGGCACTTTTAGATATACCAGATTACCCTTTGGATTAGTGTCTGCGGCCTCTGTATTTCAACGGGTCATGGAAAAGATATTGAAAGATCTTGTTGGTGTGAGAGTATATCAAGATGATGTTTTGGTATTTGGGAAAGATCAGGTTCAGCATGAGAAGAGAGTTGTTAGTATATTAGAAAAATTGGGAGAATTTGGATTGACGATTAAGATGGAAAAGTGTAGGTTTTGTAGCAAATCTATAGAATATTTGGGCCATACTATAACTGGTGATGGTATATCCCCAAAAAAGGAGCTAGTAGATGCGATTGACAGGTTACAATCACCATTGAATAAGGAAGAACTTATGAAATTTTTGGGGATGGCTGAATAATATAGTAAATTTGTGAGGAGTTTTGCAGAAAGATGTGTGAATATGAGAAAGTTGTTACGGAAAGGAGTGGAATTTGTGTGGAATGAAGAATGTGAAAATGAATTTGGAGAAATAAAGAAGGAAATTGTTAAAGCTCCCAAATTGAGAAACTTTAACCCAAATCTGCCCTCAGTTTTAATAACCGATGCAAGTGCAAAAGGATTAGGGGCGGTCTTACAACAGGGTGAACAAGTAGTGCTATTTTTGTCACAAGCTTTAAGAAATGCAGAATTGAACTATAGTGTTATTGAGAGAGAGGTGCTTGCTGTTCATTGGGCAGTGAGGAAACTGACAAATTTGTTCTGGGGAAACAAATTCGAGGTAAGGACTGATCATAAGCAGCTTTGTGAAATTTATAAAAAGAAAGGGGTGGATGCGGCTAGCAGAATCAACAAATGGGTTGTGTCTCTACAAGATTATGATTTCGAGATAAAGTATATTCCAGGTGCACAAAATAAGGTAGGGGACACGCTATCAAGATTAGTGGTAATAGGTGAATTGGAAGGAGAGAGAGAAACAGATTGGGATGCTGAAATGGTATGTGAGGTGGAAGAGAATGGATTTGATGAAGGTGTTGTGACAAAGGAGAGATGGCAGAGGGAATGCGAGTCTGGTAACACGATAATGAAAGTGTTGTCTTTAATAAAGGAAGGTTGGAAAAACAGAAGTGAAGAGAGTAGTGAGACACAAAAATTCTGGCATGTGAGAGATGAGTTGTCTAGTAATGATGGATTTCTGTTCAGAGGTACAAAGTTGGTTCCCCCCGCCACATTGAGGCAGGAACTTATTTCTCTTGCTCACTCAGGTCATCAAGGAATGTCCAAAACCAAAGGAAGATTGCGTTTGACTTATTGGTGGCCAGGTATGGACTCCCAGGTAGAAAGGTCAATCAGAGATTGTATGCAATGCATTATGAGAGAGAAAACTGTGAAACCTAAGGTTCAGCTCATGGAAATAAGAGAACGCCCCACTCAGCCGTGGGAGGAGATTGCCTTGGACATCCTGGGACCTATCCGTGGAGAAGGTGGTGAAATGTATCTATTAGTTCTAGTTGATCTGTTCTCCAGGTGGCCGGAGATTAAATTTACTAGGAACATTGAGACAAAACAGGTAATTGGTTTTCTTAAGGAAGTGTTTGGGAGAGAAGGGCTACCTAAGAGCATTCTTACTGACAATGGAGTACAATTAGTATCGAGGGAGTTGGAGCAATATTTGGCAGACTGTGCTATAATACATAAGAAGTGTGCGCTATACCATCCCGAAACCAACGGCATGGTGTAACGATTTAATAGGGTGTTGAAGGAGACCATAGCTTTAGCTAAGGTTAGTGGACTAAACTGGAAGAAAGAAGTGATTAAGAGGGTTGAAGCTTACAGAGTCTCACCTCATGCCATTACTGGTAAAACACCTTTTGAATTACTCAGAGCCAGACACCCCAATACTTTGGTGTCACCTAAGTGGGTCAATGATATGGAAGCAAGAACTGGGGTGGTGGTGTTGGATGAGTCTTGGAGGTGAGATGAGGAGGAGAAAATAAAAGCTCGTAAGGAATATTTTGATCACAAGAAATCATCTCGTGCAACCAAAGATAAAGTTGGAGATTGGGTGTTGATTCGCAAGCTGGTGGGTAAAGGAAGAAATGTGGATAAAGTTAAACCTATAAGGGTTGTGAAGGTGTTCAACAATGCAGTAAGAACAGAGGATTTTAAGATGTGGAATTTAAATCGTGTGGTAGTACTAAAATGTAAAAATGTGTGGAATTAACTTGTAGATATATATATATATACTGTTGTTTTTTGTTTTTTTCCTCCCTTTCTTCCTTGAATTTATTTTCCTTTCCTTTCTCTCTTTTCTTGTTTTCTTGAGTTGTAAAGGGGGGAGGTGTGTGGTATGTCATAGCTTGTAGAATTTAGAATTGTGAGGCCTAAGAGAGGAATTCAGTGGAGATGGTCGGAGTGTGAGAAGCGTTGAGAAGCTGGCAGTTGACAGAGCTGGAAGGGGCCTCTGTAATAAATAAATAAACTTCGTGAACTTTATGCAGCTTTCCTTCATTTACGGACACAATTCTTCACACTGGCTTTATTTTTAGGAAACATACCGTTTTTCTTTCTCCATCTCATGAATCGTGTTTATTTTAACCAGCAAATATACATAGGAATGTAAATATAAATTATCCTCCATAAAAGAATAAGAAAAGCTACTATTACTAAAGCTTAGATTTAACAGTGTAAATGGATTGCAACCAATAGAGTTGACTGCGTATTAGAAGTACACACAAGCATATACCATGTTGCTTTACAAATTTGTGTCCATCCAAAGCAATAGGTGCATAAACATGGCACGTACGGCCAATTTGTGTCCATCCAAAGCAATAGGTGCATAAACATGGCACGTACGACCAGGTTTTACTTTAAACCATTCCTGTAAAATACATTATCTACACAGCGACTAAATTAGGAAGCCCATATAAAATGTAACTAAATGATGCAGGTTGAAGAGTGCAAGACTCGGATGGTTCGCTTCCGAGTAGGGCTTCTCTTGGTTCTTCAACAGGAAGACTGGGCTCTTCGTTCACTGAAAATAAAGGTTAAAAAATATTGATTAAAAAAATGCCTACGATGAAACATCAAACTTTTTCGGTACTTGAATGAATAATTATTATACAATTATCGCAACTGTATTTAAATTTAAATGACTACAGACTAAACCTTAACTTAAGAAATAAAATGTAAAGTGCTAAATAATACATTGGTTTTTTTTAAGCGATGCAATACGCAGTTTAATGAACGAGGTCCGGAGTATATTTCCATTTCAATTAAATGTTCTTTTGAGAGTGAATCAAAGCTGTAAATAAACAATGCTAAGACTACTTTATTGCACTCGTCTAATAAGAGCATGAAATGCAGAATATATTAATTGATACAACAGAATCGCATAACTGGATATTTGCAGAAAGATGGCTTAAAGCAAAGTCCCCAATTTCTCATCGATTTTATTAACAGCACATGGAATCTTAGTTTTGCACTTTTCCAGTGACATATATAATTACAGATGAGTAACAGTGAATTAAAGGGATTTCGTTTTTTTTTTTACCTCGGGGCTCTGAGTGACATCAAACAGACAATAAGAAGAAAACATTTAGGATCCGGGGCTCAAGGATTCAACACTGATCGCCATCCTTCTTGGGAACAAGTATCGTGAATAGCATCTCTTCCCAATTTCCTGCTTTAGCACTAACTACAGTGCTCCGCTGCAGAATGGACAGGTGATTCTTTGGCAGGGAAGAAAGTTGGGGAGGGAAGAGAGAAGGGAATTTGTAGCAAGGGTAGGGCATACCCCCATCCTACCTTCTGTAGGACCTCATGGTCTGAAGTGAAGGCTTTCCAAGTGCGTAGAAAGGAGGATATCTGGCACCCCACCAGCTGCTGGTGCTCTGGTAGGAGAAAACTAGAGCTGCTAAGCTGGTGGTGTTAGGAAGGAAGAAGAGGAGGAGGAGGAGACAACAGGGTGTTGGGATTCTGGCCCTTGCCTTTTACTCTGCCCCTATTTTGCCTGACAAGGGCATTCTGGGCATGCTGCTGCTTAGACTAAGCGGACTGCCACTTGGAAACCTAAAATCTCTGGAAAAGCCTCAAAAGTGGTGAAATTGCCTGTAATTCCTCAGATGCTGCTGTTGCTTTTGCAGGCCTGGAGACCTAGTCCTAGCCCTGCTGGCCATGGATCTTTCCAGGGCTGGGTCAGCTTTGTCCCCAAACAAATGGAAACCATGAAACAAAAGCAGGGTCAGATTTTTAAGGCAGGCAGTCGGGTTTTGGCCGATGGGCCATTGCCTAAAGGTGACCTATGGAACGGCTTTGTAGGGCCTCTATCAACCGGCCCATGGCATGCCCTTTCCCTCATTTCCTCCCCTACCAGGACATCCCCTTGAGGCTATGATGAGCATGGGAGGCATTGAGTCTGAGATTCAGCCTCACTGGGAGCCAGGTGCTGCTCTGGACCTTGGGCCAGTCTCACCTCTGCCCCCTGTGGGGCCAGCCCTGCCCAGAAGCAGTGTCTTCTACCCCCCGCTGGGCCATTACATTAAGGGCACTGTGGATGAGGTGGGTTGGAGTATGCAGGACCTCACGGGGATAGGGGAGTGGAGTTAAGGCCAGAGCTGCCGATTTTCTATCTTGGAACCATGTTCGATGAGTCCCGGCATCGGCTCCACATCCTGTGATTCTGGGCAAAACACTATAACCTTAAAATAAAAGATAATAATTAGATCTTGTGCAATGTAACTAATCAACTGCTCCCCGGTGCTCTTGGGCTGCATTCACGCCATATAAAACTACAAACAATATACTGCTAATTGACCATGTTTTAAGATTCTGTAAAGGCCATAGCAGGATAACTAAAGAGGGCTCTTTATATAAAACATTCATATTTCTTAATAACATGGATTTTATGCCTTTGTTTAGTTTAACTATTAGTCATAAGGAAATTTAGAGCACATTTTTAAGTGCTTCCCCTTTATGTCTACTGTTTAAAGTACACAGCTTTGGGTGCTTTTGTTTTTTTCTCCAACCATGTCGCCAGGTGACAACCTTAGACTCCTCAGTAGTTGTGGCTCTTCACCTGCTTTTTATCACACTTTCACTCTGCCAAAATACAGTGCTTTTAGTTTATGCCAAGGCTACTTGTTCTATAAGCTTTAAAATGCTTATTTAAAAAAAATATTTCTCTAAAAATGAGTCCTATGACACTAAGCAAATACTGTTTCATGAAACGGCGCAATCCAAGAATGTGGGCCATTTTCTTTGGCATTGCCTGGGGCCTAATTATGATCCCAATCTGACTCTGAACTAAAGGTCCATAGGAGAGCCCTGTAAGCACGTAGAAAAGTCAGCCTTAGCCAAGGTTGGCAGCGGAAGGCCACAGCAGACCCCATTGCTCACTCCACCGAGTCAGCTGTATTGAGGCCAGACTTGATGATGGTCCTGGAGGCATCCTGCTGTCCTGAAGGACCTCTGAGAAGTGAGCTTTAAGGCTGTCCGTCCGGCACATGCAGGACAACCAGCAGGGCATGAGAGCATCTGGCTAAATGTCATTGACACATTTCACAGTCATGCAGCCAGCTGAAAAAAGTTCATGCCTCAAGCCTCCATGCTGTAGGATTCCCTGTCTGACATAGTGGATGGCATAGCTCTAGAGACTCACCCGAGGAGCAAGATGCCTATATCAACAAGCGCTCTGGAGTGCAAAAGATGGGGTGGTCCAGTGAGAAAGGCAATAGTACCTAGTAAGCAATCTGTTTATTGTTGGAGGTTGCCTTCTCCCATATGGACAGGACCAGATACATTAAGGCTTCATTAAATGGGAGTAGCAGTTGCGATAATGGAACAGGACCCTTACAAACATCAGTGATCAGTAGTTTCAACTGAGAACAGGGGCCATTCCAAAACCACTGTTGCCTTCTTCACCATGGAGTGGAGAGATGTGACTTCAGAAGGAGGAAGTACAGAAGGGAACTCTTTTTCTATTTTAGGGGAGGTATTAAGTACGCTGGCTGAAGTAAGGCCATTAAAAATCAGCTGCAGACACCAGAACCCTGGTTTTTCAGTCTGATCAATAAAGGTTTAGGGGGTCTAAATCAAATTTAAAAAAATCATGCATGGCTGGCCATAGGAAAGTGAAGTTTCCTTGTAATATCTCTCATTCTCCAGTAATCTCTGAGCCAGACTTCAGGATCTATGTACATCCATGGAGTCGGGGTGGCACCAATTGTGGTGTTAATAGCGGGGCAGCACTACATACCTCTGGACCCACATGAAGAGTGGGATCAGGCTGGTGCTGGAGACAGGGGGGAGCAGGCTGGTGCTGGAGGCAGGAGGGTTGATGCCTAAAGCCACAGAAAATGACAACAAATAATGAACATACAAATGCCATACAGCCACGGAACCCGAAGGTAGACTAAAGGGACAATTGTCCTTGGGAAAATTGAAAAAATTATATTAAGAAATGCTGCTGGGTCTGACCATGAGGCTAGGAAGTTGGGTTGGGAGAAGAAGGAATGGCCATTGGGGCTGTACTGGGTGGGCTTCTCAGCTGCAGGCTCTGAAAGCAGGACTGAGGTCAACTGCTTGGGGTGGGGGGTAAGGGAGAATTACTATAACCCAATCCGGTTCAGAGGACAAAGATGCTGTGGGAATCCGAGGGTGCTTGGTTGACTTACCTTTGGAAGACCCACTATGTGACCTTGAGTAGTCCACCTGTGTGCCATGTCCTCTAAAACACTGCTTGTAATATCTGTAAGTCACCCCTAAAGTAGGCCTTCAGCCCTAAGGCAGGGTGCATTATATTACAAGTGAGGGCATATTTGCATGAGCAAATATGCCCCTACTATGTTTTTGTCGATTCTTAGACATAGTAAGTGTAGAGAGAAGCCATTTGAAATATACTACGAGTTCCCCAACTACATAATGGGTTCTCTGAACCTAGGGATGTTTGGTATCAAACATCTCATAATATTAAAACCTCAATGATTCCAGTGATGGATTTATTAATACATGCACCCAGAGGCCACTTTAGAGGTGCACCCTGAAAAACCTACTAACTGCTGGTGAGCTCACTAACCGGTTCTGGGAAGCCTGCCACCAACAGACGAGAATCTGACCTTCCAGGGTCAGAAATTAAACCTTGACAAAACTGGGGTGTTTACCCCAGGCTGAAGTTGACACACTTTAGGAAATGTTGCCATCTCGCATGTGTTGGAATTTCGGGACTGTGGACAGGGTGATGTTCACTCCCCACAGGAAGTGGTCATCTAGGACAGTGGTTCCCAACCTTTTGACTTCTGTGGACCCCCACTTTATCATTAATGGAACTCAGGGACCCCCACTGAATCATCACTGGAATCCGGGGACCCCCACTGAGTCATTACTGGAGGCGTAAGACCTAATTTGTCAATATTTGTTAATATTTTTTAATTTTGTTAGCAGTCACGGATCCCCTGAGAAGGTTTCGCAGACCCCCGGGGTCCCCGGACCACAGGTTGGGAACCACTGATCTAGGAGATGTAGTGATCCCAAGACTAAGTAGCCCATTGTGTACCACACTTCACTCCCCTCAACACCCCCTAAATTGAGTATTTAGGGGACCCCCGTTACTAGATCCTCAGATCTTCACTGACAAAAGGAGAAATGGACGATGAGCCTCCAGAACCAGAGAACCGAGGAGGATGACTGACGTGGCGCCAACCCTGTTGGCCTGCCTGCTGCACCCTACCACTGAGGAGCAACTGACCTGTCCTGCCTCTGCAGCCCCTATGAAACTAGAAGAGCTGCCAGTGCTCCGCAATTCTCCAAGAACGCCTCTCGTGGAGTGGAGGAGTTGCTCCCCTGCATCCGCAGGCACCCAAGAAAGAACTGAGAGGACCGGGACTGCCAAAAAACAGACACCGGATATCACCACTGCACCTGAGAAGCCTAGCCCATGTTGAAGTGGGTCAATGGTGTCAGCATGGTCCCCAGGTGCTCCAGAAGAGAAACCTACCCTGTGCTTGCCCAATGTGGACTTCACAAGAGCATTTGTGGACTGTTTCTGCGAACCCCCCTGCAACCGTGAGGAGGAAAAACCCGATGCCCTAGGACACCTCTGCGCATGTCTGCCCCGGACCCAGAAGAGGAGAACCAAGGGTGTCCCACATCTTCCCACCTCGTGAGACCGGAGCCCACTTATTGGCTGGGTCTGACTGCAGAGTGTTACTGCCGGCTGCCCTGCAATCTTGAGGAACTCCAGTGCTGGACCAGATACCAGAAGACACCCCTGCACCAACACCCTACAGCCTGAGGAGGCGTGGACTCATGGTGTCCTCAGGTGCTCAAGGGTCTCAAGAGTCGAGCCCCCTGTGGGTTCCCCTGGACTGTCCTTCCAGTCCATCCCTGCAGGGACTTTGCAACCAGATCAATCCCCATAGACTTGAATGGGACGCCAGATGCCATAACACACCTCTGCACCCAGACGCACCAAAGCTTCCCTCGGTGACCTGTTGGTGTGGACTTGGACCATGCCTCAAAAGGCCCTTAAGTCCAGGAGATTGGTTCAGTAAGTCATTGCACTCTACCTGGACTGCCGTCTTTGTTTTTCTCTTGCATTGCAGCTTCCTGAAAAATGCACTGTCTTACTTATGAAAATTCTAAAAATTCATAAACCAATAAGTATTCACCTGATTCCGATGATCTTGGCATCTAAATTTATATTAAAGCATGTCTTATTTTTATAAATTGGTGTCGGATTTCTTTATTGAGTGTGTGTCTGACTTACTGCATGAGTGTGTGTTTTACAGGCTTAGCATTACCCTCCGATATGCCTAATTGCTCGACCACACTACCCAAAAAGAGAACATTTGGGATATCATTTGTGTCTCTGTGAAACCTCTATTGATTGCTTGGACTCTTTGCCCAGTGCACCTCATTTGGGTCCACTATATAAAGAGCCAGCTTCCTACATATACACTAGGCTAAGTTTACAATTAAATGTGATAGAAGTTTAAATTACTCTATGTAGGGTTCCTTCAACAAAGCCCTCCTATGTATTGACACATATTCCTTTATTTTTACATAACTTCAGCGAGACAATTTTTTTTTTTTTACTCTCCAGCTCAATACAGAATTTATTTTTCCAAGGAAATTAAGTAGGGCTTTAGCAATAGTATAGAATATAGAAAGCACCATACTGCTAGAGCCTGCATGCCCTCATTGTATACTCCCTGCATGTTACAGCAATATTAAATAATTGTAGAGGATCAGCGATAGCTACTCCCTATTGCTCAGATGGGTGCAGATCAATGGGAAAAATTGTAATATTCAATATATTAAGCTTGATAAATTTGCAATTTTTAAGTGCCATTTCAAGATCAGTGTCATCTTGATATTTGTGACCAGTTGATAAGGCAAAGTGATGTCAAGGTCCATCTAAGGCTGCCACATGACAGCAAACACTGAAAGACAATCAACATTGTGTTCATGAAACGTATTATGATTGCGGACTCTATAGAGATTTTTTCAGTGACGAAGCAGGGTATAGTGCAGCACAATTCTTTTAAGTATGTATTGACTAAGGTTGGGACTTTTAGGGACATTTGGTTAGAGGAACCATGCCTTTTTAAGGAAAAAAGATTTGAAACTGGGTAGCACCGTTTTACAGAGCTTGCTGCAAACATTGTCCAGAATGTAGTGAGGTCAGCTACATGGGTGGTTGCTGGACATACAAACAAACATCTCCAAGAGCGAGCAGTGCTTGTGCACCATTAAAAGATTATTAAGATAAGGAGATGAAAAGCATCACATAAAAAGAGGCCACCTCCACTTATTGGAGATGGAGGTGTGCTTCAAAAGTAATTCACAAAGGAAGATTAGCAAACCAGAAAAGAGCAAAGGAGCCTCAAACAACAAGAAATATCTGTTTGAGTAAATATATTTAAAATGTTATGAGCAATAACCAGGTCCTTTGTGCATATTGTGTCTGGAGAATGCACAAAGTCAGAGTTATATTGTACAGATCAGCATCAACATACATTTTTTCATGGAAGTATCTAGTACAGCAGCTTTAACCCCAAGCGAATAGATAAAAGACTTTTGTCTCCGGGTCACAGACATGAATCTGGATGTTTCCAATACTCTATTGTATCTCTCCCACCTTTCACTGCTTGGGAGAGGATGTCTCAGGCCTCCTCCAGGACCTGTGGCAGCACTTGTGCAACCGTATTCACATAAGGTATGAGAATAATGGTCCAAAAGGCATGCAGTGTTCACCGACTGCAATGCTAGGCTGGTGGAAGTAAAGAACAAGTTACTTACCTTCGATAACTAATTATCTGGTAGACACTCTCTCTAGCTGCAGATTCCTTACCTTAGAATTCCCTGGTGTCAGCTTTGAATCCAGAATTTTTCTGCTAAGCAGTACCCTGCGCGCGCGCCGTTGGGTGGTGTCCTTCAGATGCACGTGCGTCGTCTGACTCCGTCTGGCATTTTCAGCGTCGTTGGAATCATCTGTGATGTCACGGTCTTCTATATAGGCAACACCCCGGCGCGCGTACGTCAGTTCTTTTCCACAACTTCCCACACCAGAAGCGCAGTCATGGAAGAACCAACCTTTAGCTCTTTTTTTTGGTCTTTTTTTCTGATTGTCTGAACAAAAAGTCATGCCCAGGAGAAAGGGTTAAAATCTGAATAACATATATCCGCTGAGCGGGGAGGCTTGGGTGGGTGTAAGGAATCTGCAGCTATATAGAGTCTCTACCAGATAATTTGTTGCTGAACTTAAGTAACTTGTTCATCTGATAGAGACTTCTAGCTGGCAGATTCCTTAACTTAGAATAGATACCCAAGCTATAACTCCTGGTGGTGGGTTGCAAAGATATACTTCACACAAGGAAATCCTGCAGGACCGAGAGAGCAAAATGCCCCTCTCTTCTAACCTGGCTATCCAGGCAGTAGTGTCTTGCAAACGTGTGCAAGGAAGCCCACGTTGCCACCTGGCAGATATCCAGCACCAGAACACCTCGAGCTAATGCCGTGGTAGCAGCTTTCCCTCTGGTAGAGTGAGCTCTCAAGCCCTCAGGAGGCTGCTTCTTAGCCAAAGCGTAGCAAATTGTAATACAGAGAACAACCCAGTGCGAAATGGTAAGTTTCTGGACTGCCCGTCCATTCTTTGCCCCAATGTACCCCACAAAGAGTTGGTCGTCCACCAGGAACTCTTTTGTGCGGTCAAGGTAGAACGATAACGCTCTTTTTGAGTCCAGCCGATGGAGACACTCCTCTTCTTTAGAGGGATGCAGTGGAGCAAAGAAGGTGGTCAGGGTGATATTTTGACCCAGATGGAAAGGGGTCACCACCTTGGGGAGGAAAGAGGCACGAGTTCTGAGGACTACATTATCAGGATATATCGTGAGACACAGCGGTTTCGATGATAAAGCCTGCATCTCACTCACTCTCCTGGCAGATGTGATCTCCACTAAGAAGGCTGTTTTGATAGTGAGCAGCAGGAGAGGACAGTTATGTAAAGGCTCAAAAGGAGCAAACATCAGAAAAGTGAGCACTAGATTAAGGTCCCACTGGGGCAAAACAAATTACATAGGTGGAAACATATGTACAAGTCCTTTTAAGAATCTCTGTACAATGAGAGACTTAAACAAAGACTGTTGATCAGGCAAACGAAGAAATTCTGATCAGGCAGAAAGATAGCCCTTAAGAGTCCCTAAGGAGGAAACCTGTTGGGCGCGTGACAGAATGAGCAGAAGGATATTAGAAAGAAGATCAATAGACCTCTCTGTACAATATGAAACAAAACGTTTCCAACGGCAGGCGTAAATCAACTTAGTAGAGGGATGCCTGGCTGCCAGAATGATATCACAGACCTCGGGAGCGAGATCATAAACCATCAACTGTTGCCGCTCAATCTCCAAGCATGAAGCCACAGAGTTGACAGGTTCGGGTGGAGAACCTTCCCCTGCTCCTGCGACAGAAGATCCTCCCGAAGAGGCAACCTGTTTGGAGGACTAATGCTTATTTTGAGAAGCTCTGGATACCAAACTCTTCATGACCAATCTGGAGCCACTAGGATTACTTGGGCCCAGTCGTTCCTTATTTTCTTGAGAACTCTGGGCAGAAGGGCTATGGGCGGAAAGGCGTACAAGAGGCCTGAACTCCACTCACGATGAAAAGCGCTGCCTAGCGATAGCCACCTTGGAAACTCCAAAGCGCAATACTGCTGACATTGTGCATTCTCTTCGGAGGTGAACAGATCCAACCAAGGCTCTCCCCACTGCTGAAAGAGTCCTTGCGCCACCTCTGAATGGAGACACCATTCGTGATCTGCTAAGCATCGTCAGCTGAGTTTGTCCGCCCTGGCATTCAGAGAACCTGCCAGGTGTTAAACCACCAGGGTTATACCCTGATGTTCCAGCCATGTCCAGAGATGTATACCCTCTTGACAAAGAGTCCACGACCCCACACCGTCCTGCTTGTTGCAGTACCACATCGCCGTAGTGTTGTCCGTGAACACCTGCACTACCTTCCCTTTCACAACAGGAAGAAATGCCTTCAATGGATCGTCCGAAGGTCCAACAAGTTGATATGGAGCCCGGATTCCGCCGGAGACCCTTGATCTCCACCTCTCCCAGATTGCCGCCACATCCCAGAAGTGACGCATCGGTCAATACTGTGAGATCTGGTTGGGGAAGGAAGAGGAGTCTGCCTTTGACCCAATCGCAGTTCACTAACCACCAATGAACATCCTTTGCAGTTCCCTCCAAGATCTCAACGTCTGTAAGATTTCCCTGATGCTGTGCCCATTGGAACTTCAGGTCCCACTGCAGATCCCTCATATGCCATCTGGCATGCTTGACCAATAGGATGCAGGAAGCCATGAGTCCCAACAGCCTCAGAGTCTTTCTCACCGAAATCCAGGATAGAGGCCGAAAAATCGGTATCATAACCTGAATATCCTGGACTCGCTGCTCGGGAGGATAGGCCCGATACTGCATTGTGTTCAGAACAGCTCCAATGAAAGAGAGCTTCTGAGAGGGAGTCAGGTGTGACTTTGGCACGTTTATGGTGAACCCCAGCGAGTGCAAGAGGTTCGCCGTCATCTGGGGGTGGGTGACGAGAGCCGGGCGTTGGAGCCTTCAACAGCCAATCGTCTAGGTAGGGGAAGACTGAAATCCCTAACTTGCGCAGATGAGCTGCCACCACCGCCAACACTTTCGTGAACACCAGAGGGGCACTAGTGAGATCGAAAGGGAGCACGTTAAACTGAAAGTGCTCATGGCCCACCTTGAACCGCAAGTAGTGCCTGTGGGCAGGCAGAATGGGGTTGTGAAAATACGCAATCTGCAAGTCCAACGCTACCATCCAGGCTTCTTGGTCCCTTGGCCAAGAGAGCCAAAACTTCCTCGCTGAGTAAAATCAAATGATCCCCCATCAGCCGTGCTTTTACTGGAGGGAAAGACTGGAAGGGGAGGGAATAGCCCTTCCATGTAATCTGCAAGATCCATTTGTCCAATGTGATGGACTGCCAGTGAGGGAGATGAAATTGAATCCTCCCTCCAACTGGACCGACATGGTCTTGCAGAATCACACTAGGAGGGCTTAGGCACTGCGGAAGAGGTGGGGTGTGCAGTGGGCGACCTCTGGCTAGACCCTCTGGGTCTGACGGTGCCACAACCTCATCCTCGCACAGGATGCTGGAAAGCCAGAGGATGGTGGCTAACTTGTGGCTGGCGTGGTACCGCACCCCTTACGAAGCCTCAAAAGGGACAAAAGACAGACTGCTGACGAGTTGGCACTGAAAGCCCAAGGATCTGGCCGTAGCTCAAGAATCCTTGAACCTCTCAAGCACAGAGTCTGTTTTCTCACCAAAAAGGCGAGGGCCATCAAAGGGCATGTCCATCAAACTCGACTGGACATCCCCTGAACAGCCAGTGGACAGGAGGCAGGCGTGGCGACGTAGGGCCACTGTCGAAGAAATCGCTCTGCCAGCGAGTCGGCCGTGTCCAAGCCACACCTAATAGTAAACTTAGCTGCATTTCTCCCATCCTTCACAGCTTGGGTGAGAGCGTCCCGTACATCCTCCAGGACCTGGGGCAGCACCAGTCCCACTGTAGCCCATAAAGTATGAGAAAACCGGCCTAATAGGCAAGAGATGTTTACTGACCTCAAAGCCAGGCTGGTGGAAGAAAACAACTTCTTACCAAGTTGGTCCAGCCTCTTGGATTCTCTATCCAGAGGGGCGGAAGGGAAGGCACCATGGAAAGTGGAGGCTTGGACCACCAAGCTCTCCGGGTTGGGGTGTTGGGTGAGAAACCTAGGTCATTTGGAGCAGGTCTATGGCGGCGGCAAATTGTCCTATTTACAGGAGCCCCTGTGCTTGGTTTGGACCAGGTAACCAGAAGGCCATTTGTAAGGGCCTCATTGAAAGTTAACATCGGCTCCGATGTAGCAACCCCCGGCCGAATCACCTATGTCAGGAGATTAGTCCTGACTGGCAAAATATAGGTCGAAGACCACAGCTGCACTACGTACCACCATGGCATAAGATGCACCCTCCTCCGTAGCCACAGTGGGAGGAGACAGCATACCAGCATCTGGAGAAGTATCCAGTCCACTGGCTTCCCCTAGATCCTCATACCAGTCCTGTTCATGCTTCAATCCATACTCTAAAGGGTCCTCAGACCCCTCCCATTCCTCTCCTGTGTTCTGAATAAGCCTCAGGCACTGATCTGGGCCTAGACGGCGCTGTCGAAGTTGGAGTCGTATGACGTCATTCCGGCTCCAGATCTTCCGGAATGAGGATGGGGCTACCACCACTGGCGCTGCTATCGGATCCAGGGGTCCCCAACGATGACGTTAAATCCGATGGGGCCCTTGCTGAACCCAATGGGCCCGAAGACCCACCCGAGGGTGCAGCCCACTCAAAAACAAGGTGTATAGCCTCGTAAAATTCGTTGAGTGGGGTTGTCCGGTGAGTTCGTGTTTGACAAACTCCCAGACCATACTCTTTATGGCTACCCTGCACTTACAATGTCCAAGGTTTTGCTTAGACACTGTAGGGGCATAGTGCTCATGCACATATGCCCTCACCTGTGGTATAGTGCACCCTGCCTTAGGGCTGCAAGGCCTGTTAGAGGGGTGACTTACCTATGTCACAGGCAGTGTGATGTTGGCATGGCACTCTGAGGGGAGTGCCATGTCGACTTAGTCATTTTCTCCCCACCAGAACACACAAGCTGTGAGGCAGTGTGCATGTGCTGAGTGAGGGGTCCCCACGGTGGCATAAGACATGCTGCAGCCCTTACAGACCTTCCCTGGCTTCAGAGCCCTTGGTACCAGGGGTACCATTTACAAGGGACTTATCTGGGTGCCAGGGCTGGGCCAATTGTGGAAGCAAAGGTACAGTTTAGGGAAAGAACACTGGTGCTGGGGCCTGGTTAGCAGGGTCTCAAGCACACTTTCAATCATAACTGGCATCAGCAAAAGGCAAAAAGTCAGGGGGTAACCATGCCAAGGAAGCATTTCCTTACACACCCTGGTGAGGAACTGGCGCGGAAGGAAAAGAACTGACGTACGCGCGCCGGGGTGGTGCCTATATAGAAGACTGTGATGTCATAGATGACTAACGACGCTGACGAAACCACGCGGAGTCAGACGACGCACGCGGATCTGACCAACGCCACCCGACGGCGCACGCAGGTACTGCTCAGCAGAAACATTCTGGATTAGAAGCTGATGCCAGGGAATTCTAAGGTAAGGAATCTGCTGCTAGAAGTCTCTATCAGATCATTTTCTTTCCTAAAGTATCCAGCCTCTTGGATTCTCTGTCTGAGGGTGTCGCAGGGAACATGCCATGGGAAGTAGAAGCTTTAACTACCAAGCTTTCAGGGGTGGGGTGTTGGGTGAGGAAACTAGGATCCCCCAGGGCAGGGTGGTGGCGGCAGGAGCACCGGTGCTTGGCTTGGACCAAGTTCCCAGCAGGACATCAGTCAGTGCTTCATTAAAGAGCAATAGGGGTTCAGATGAGGAAGCCCCGGGCAGTCGCACTTCCGTCAATAAAATTGCCTTTACCACCAATGGGGGAAGATCAAGGTCAAGGACCTCTGCTGCTCTCTTCACCACCATTGCGTTGAATGCCCCCTTCTCCATAGCCACGGTGGGGGAGGAGAGTAAGCCAGTATCTGGTGTTGTGTCCAATACACTGGCATCTCCTAGTTCCCCATACCAGTCCAACTATTCACTAGGGTTGTGTAACTCGTATTCCAAAGGGTCCAGTGATCCTTCCCACTCTTCCCTCATGAAAAACAGAAAGTGAGCACTCTGCCTCACACTCCAGCATGAAGTCAGCCCCAATGTATCATGGTAAATGCAGTACAAGTTTGTTTTGTATCCATAAAGTAATCTAAAGTTTTTCACCTTAGTAGGTGCAGCAATTGCTGTAAATTTCTAGACATGTGTTTCTGGGTCCATCCCTTCATCAGCAGAGAGCAGCTTTGTCTATGGGGTTGCTGGAAATGCTGCCATGAGTCCTCTCAGGTTTATGTACCACACTCTGGCACGCAAGTGCTTCAACCAGAGCTCGTCAACTCGTTGGCTCAGGGGCACCTTCTTAAACAGGATGAACAGAAAGGGAGCACTCTGCCTCACAGTCGAGCATGTAGTCAGCCCCAGTGCATCATGGTAAATGCAGCACAAGTTCATTTTGTATCCATAAAGTAATCTAAAGTTTTTCACCTTAGTGGGTGCAGCTAGTGCTGTAAATCTCTGGACACAGGTTTCTACGTTCAGCCCTTCATCAGCAAAGAGAATCCTTCCCACTCTTCCCCCATGCCTGGTTGCTCAAAAAAATGCTCAGGCAATGGCTTAGAGCCACTGAGCCATGTCGGCACCATAATCAGCGCAGACTGACTGTTCTGACTCCGAGTCATTGGGTATGAGAATGGGGCTGGCGTTTCCTGGTGTGCCTGTGGTGCCAGTACCATCAGCATTGGGATCAGGGCTGGAGAAGGTTGCGTTAGCTTGACCAGCACTGATCGAGATCTGAGAACGGATCAGTGAGATTCCATCGGCGCCCAGGCCAGAGCCATTGGTGCAGAACATGATGGGGTCTCCTCTGACCCCACAGGCCCCAAAGGCGCCCTAAAGGGGTCAGACCGCTCAAATACGAGGCGCATGGTCTCGTAAAAGTCTTTAACTTGAGCCGGGGTCGCTCCAGCGCCTAGAAATGGGGATAGGTGCAGAGTCGGACATGGCAATGGCTTCGCAGAACTGTGCCTGGAACGCTGATCGGCCTCACTCGCCAGGTTGGGCGATGGATGAGGTGAAGTTGAAGACCGTTTAGACTTCATTTTCTTCTTGTGCCTCTTCCCAGAGTGTCCTGAGGACCTCGAGGGAGAGGAAGAGGACTTGGAGCTCCTGGAGCGGTCCTGCAACCTTCTTTTCAGTGGGAACCAAGACCTCCTAGGAATCACACTAACTGGCACTGACTGCTCCCTCAAAGCTTTGGGCACCATGACTCAGCAGTCCGAGCACGACTTCAGGTTGTGGATGTGCTAGAGACACCATAAGCACACCAAGTGCGGGTCCATTACTGAAATGGCGCGGTGATAGGTACCATATGGCTTAAACCCTACATTCCCTGTTAACATTTACACAATTTGCAAAAAATATTAAACAAAATGTTGAAAAGAGCCTGTCAAAAAAAGACAGTGGGAAGCTCTCCTCCAGATCAGCACTAACTGACAAGGAAAGAAAAGAACTGACATCCGCACTCCTTAGTTACGCTTATATAGGTGACCGTAACATCACTTGCAAACAGTGCCGATTTGATTGAATTTCTGTAAGCACTTGGATGTTATGTTGCATTGTTTTATATAGTGAGTGCACTAATCACTCAAGAGGGTATACAGGTACTTGGGCAGGTGTGTAGGTGTGAGGTGCCCAAGGTGCTTATATGAAGAGCCAGGTTTTCAGCTTCTTGCGGAACGCAAGAAGTGAGGAGCAGGCTCTGATGTGTTGAGAGAGGTCAGTCCATGTCTTGAGTGTGATGTAGGAGAATTAGCGACCTCCAGTTTTGCTTTTGCGGATGCGGGGAATGGGTGCGAGAGAGGCAGAACATAGGTATCTGGTGGGTTAGTCAAAGTACATCCAGATGTTCAGGTATTCTGGTCCTGCGTTGTGTATGGCTTTGTATGTTTGTTTGTGTGAAGTCTGAATTGACTGCATGTTGGAAATGGCCCTTTTTGAAGGGTGATCCCCAAAATGTAACTTCCAATTTCCTGGTTTTGATCCTATGCTGAAGTTTGTTTTTGCTGGCTTTATGACTCTGGGCACTTTACCACTGATGACCAGTGCTGAAGTGCAAGTACTCCCTGTATATATGAATTATCCATGATTGGCATACTTGATTTACCAGTAAGTCCCTAGTATAGTGCACCCTATGTACTTAGGGCCTGTAAATCAAATGCTACTAGTGGGCTTGCAGCACTGATTATGCCATGCACATGGGTAGCCCTGTAAACATGTCTCAGAACTGCTCTTGCACTGCCTGTGTGGGCATTTTGAAACTGCAATGTGGGCCTGGCAAGTGCACCTACTTGCCAGGACCAAACCTTCCCTTTTATTACAAGCAAGTCATCCCTAAAGCAGGCCCAATGTAGCCCCATGAGCAGAGTACAAGGTATTTAAAAGGTAGGACATGTACTGATGTGTTTTACATGTCCTGATAGTGAAATACTGCTAAATTATGTTTCACTATTATAAGACCTATCTCTCACATAGGTTAAAATAGGGATTGCCTTGAAACATCTTTTAAGTGTAATTTCCCATTGGGAGCAGATAGAGATATGGAGTTTGGGATAATTGAACTCCCAGTTTAGAAACACAACTTTTGGTGAAGTTGTTTTTGGATTGTAAGTTTGAAAATGCCACTTTTAGAAAGTGGGCATTTTCTTGCTTAACCATTCTGTGCCTCTGACTGTGTGCTGGAATACACATCTGGATCAGGATGACAGTAGGGCTGTTTGTGAATCCACTCTAGACAGTAACACACAGGGGGCTGAGGTACGCCCTGCATATCCTGATGGATCTTCCTGGTCTAGAGTGGTGGGAGGAGCTGACATGTACATAAGAATAGGGCTGTGCCTGTCCTCACACAAAGCAGTCTCCAAGCCCTTGGAGTGTGTGTGATGGAAAGGCAGGGTCTTGTGCACTACAAACACTTCTCTTTGAAGTTTGCCTGCTTCAAAGGCAGAAATGGTTATAAGTACTGGACCTCTGACCCCACCAAGTTAGAATCCTTCTGGACTGAGGACATTCTGCCCAGAAGAAGAGCTGGATGCTGTAGGGGGGACTGCCATTCTGGCTGTTGCTACTGACCTACTGCTTGCTGCTTCTGTCCTGGGAGTAAAAGGACTGGACTTTGCTTTCTACATCCCATTTTCCAAGGGCTTGACTGAGCTTGCCTCCTGTTAGGAAGTCTCAGGCACATCAAAGACTTCACCTACCAGTGCCTGGGCTCTTCTGCTGAGAGCCCTGACTGGCCAAGTAGTGCCAAATCCAATCCCTGGGCCCTTAGAAGTGGAAGCTGGTGACCCGAAGGAGAAAATCCATGCACCAATAGGCCGCAGCAGAAAAATCGACACAGAGCATGTACTGCAGCTGAAGAATCGATGCAGCGCCAGTCTCGCCACTGCAGAATCAACACAGCACCTGTTGCAGTGTTATTTCATCTACCCCAAGTGTCTGGATTTTTTTAGGCATTGTTCCTGAGCATCAATTTCTCATCAACTCTGCATCGCAGTAAGGAACCGAGGCTCTGTGTCCGGAAATCAAAGCATTGCCTCTCCTGCGAGGAAAGAATCAGCACATCACCTCCCCTGCACAGTAAGGAACAGACGCATAGCTTTGCTTTTCGGCAACACACCTCTCTGCAGCCTGCATTATCTTTGTTTTTGATGCACCCCAGGTACTGTGTGTTAAAAAGATACAACCATTGATTCCTATGGATTAAGGCTAATTGAAACCTTTAAAAAGTGACATTTGTGTATGTTGGACTTTTGTAGTTTTGGTCTTATTTTATTTAGATAAATATTGTCTATTTTACTAAATTGGTGTGGAGTCCTTTTGTAGTGTTTTCATTGTGTTATTGTGTGCATGAGTGTGTGTGTATACAAAGACTTTACAAATTGCCTCTGAGATAAGCCTGACTGCTTCAGCCAAGCTACCAAGAGGGTAAGCAGGGGTTATCTTTGCTGTGTGGCTCCCTTACCCTGACTAGAGTGAGGGTCCCTACTTGGACAAGGTGCAAACCACTGCCAACTAGAGTCCCCATTTCTAACACTGCTGTTGCAAATGGGGACTCAGTGAAGCTTCCTGAGGTGCGGTGTGATATGGGTGTGCAATAGGAGGTCGAATATGATTCTTTCAGTGGTGATCTGGAAGGTTTGGAGTCTGTGTAGGAGTTGTTTGCAGATTCTGGCACAGAGAGTGTTGCCAAGGTCCAGTCTGCTGGTGATGAGTGGTTTTGTGATGGTCCTCCTGGTGTTCTGAGGCAACCATCTGAAGATCTTTTGTAGCATGCGTAGGATATGGAAGCAGGAGGTGCACACTGCATTGACTTGAGCTGTCATGTTAGGCTTTGATAGGATGATCCCTAGATTTCTAGGGTGGTCTCCGGTTGTGGGTTTTTTGGTGTTGGCCATAGCTGTAACAGCCACTGTAGGGAGCTGGCTCTCTATAAAGTGCACTAAAATGAAGTACCCTGTGTAGAGAGTCCAGTGGATCCCCAATTGGTTTTGCAGAGGCAAATATAGATAGGACTAATGCTCTATTTTGTGGTAATGTGGGCGAGCAGTTATCAGGGGGTAGCGCTAAGCATTTGCTATACTCACAGAGGCAATAAATGAGACACAAACTCAAAGAATAAATATGAGACCAATTTAGGAAAATAACAATTAGTTTTATATATGTTTCAAACCCAAGAACTTCGTAATCAGGTAAGTAGACTTTTAAGCATTAATATTTTTGCAGTTTCAGAAATCAACAATTTGTGCAAGTGTCAGAGTTCTCTCTATGTTATCCTATGGAGGAAAAACAATGTTCAGCAAACACAGGGTTAACGACTTCCGAGGTCGAGCTCAGATGGCTAAGTTAAGTATTGGGCATCGATCAGAATCACACCAACAGGTCACACCGGGTGGCAATGGGGGGGCCAGGTGCAGAAGTGCAGTAAGGCCTCTGGTGCCCAGTGTTTCTCAATTGAAGTTGGACCACATGACAAACACGCAGCTGGCTCTGAAGATGGAGGAACATGTGAAGTAGGGTCTTTAGGAAACTTGGCTGTTGTGTGTTGAGCACCTATGGTCTCATCACCTTATACCAGGTACAGGTATCCCCTATTAGTGAGGTGAAGACAGTGGCTAGGAAGCCAGGGCTCTCTAGAGGTAGTTGTAGATGAGTAGCCAAGACTTATCCAGGAGACATGCAAAGCTTATGCAATATCACTACAGTCACAGAGCACTTACACACATGAAAAAAACACAGTGTTACAAAAAGAAAGGTATTTTATTAAAGTAAAACAAATATTAACATACTGTATAGGCAATACTCCACTAGGAGGTGAGTAAAAACATGATTATGTACACATTAGAAGTTAGTGATTAGCATAGAAAGCAATAGCAAGTAGTAAAAACAATAGAAAATAATGTAGATCCTAGGGGTTGACCAAACCAAATACTAAGTAAGTGGAATGTGACAGGTAGTCCCCCATCTAAAAAAGTGAAATCAGTAAAGGGGAGTTGGAGGAACTAGGAACCCCAAAAGGTAAGTGCCAGGGTGTCCCCCAGTGAACAGGAGAGAAGAGGTAAGTACCTGGTTTTGCCCAAACCCACAGGAGAACTTTGGAAAAGGACTATACAAGACCCAAAGAAGACTGGAAGAAACCAAAGGTGGAACCTTACAGAAGACAACCTGCAAAAGAAGGGGACCAAGTCCAGTTCGAGTTGAAGTGTCTGGCTGTGGCAGGAGCCACTACCCAGCCTTCTGTGGATGCAGGACCAGGTCGACGGTGGATGAAGAAAGTCAGCAGAGGAGTTCCAGAAGTGATGCAAATGATGTCACATGTTGGCAGGCATGATGCAATCAAGCCTTGACAAATGCAAGAGTCGGAGAAGAAGGTTTTGCAAGGCTAAAGACGACCAGCAAGGTCCAGGGGACTTGACCCAAGGATGGGAGTCCAAGGTGACCTTTAGCAGCTGGGAGAGTCACAAGAAGAGGAGGCAGCCCCCACAGATGACCCAGAGGCAGAAGGCACAGGAGTCGCAGTGAGGCCCACTCAGCACACCTGAAGAGGAGTCCCATGTCGCTGGATCAGCAGGCAGGAGAATGTGCTTTGCAGGAAAGCATGCGGGAGGCAGGGGCTACACGGAACCTGAAGGTCCCTCGGGGAGGAACAAACAAGCCTTTGTGCACGGGGTACTGTCCTGCAAGGCGGGTCAATGGCTTACCATCTCCCAAGTTGGACTGCTGGTAGAGAGGACCAAGGGGGCCACTCCAGACCACCACCTGTGATGCAGGATCCATGTAGTTCCGGAGGAGAGAGGATCCATGCAGCCGATCGTTGTTGCAGTTGATGCCTGCGGATGCAGAGGAGTGACTCCTTTACTCCAAGGGCGATTCCTTCTTACTTCTTGTGCAGGCTGAAGACTCATCAGCCTCAGAGGATGCACAGCCTGGGAAATGTTGCAGCAGCTGGAAGGAGCTGGAGAAACAATGTTGCAGAGTGCAGTCGTCGCTGGAGTTGCAGATTGTCAATTCCTGGAAGGTCCAGTTGCATTCCCGGTGGCCAGAAGATGAAGTAAACAATGCAGAGGAGTCCTGCTGGAATCTTGCACGTCGAATTAGAGGACCCACCCATGAGGGAGACCCCAAATAGTCCAGGAAGGGTGATTGGTCACCTAGCAGAGTAACCACCTATCAGGAGGAGGCGGTGATGTAATCTGCCTGACCTGGCCACTCAGATGTTCCCAGGGGCCTCTGCCCACCTTGGATTCAAGATGGCAGAATCAAGTGGCCATGTTGAGGAGCTCTGGGCACCAGCCATGAGGTGGTGCTGGACAGGAGAGTGGTCAGTCCCCTTTCCATTGTCCAGTTTTGCACCAGAGCAGGATCCGGGGGTGACTGGACTGGTGCAAACTGGTTTACGCGGGGAGGGCACCAAATGTGCCCTTCAAAGCATATTGGTGACTTGGGAAGGTTACTCCTCCCAAGCCATGCAACACCTATTTCCAAAGCTAGAGGGTGTTGCCTCCCTCCCCTAAGGAAATCCTTTGTTCTGCCTTCCTCTGCTTAAGGTGGTCAAGCAGCAGGAGGGGAGAAATCTGTCTGAGGGGTAGCAGTAGCATGGGTTGCCCGGAAAAGCCCAGAAGACTGGTAGAAGCAATGCTGGAGGTCCTCTAAGGAGCCCCCAGAATGCATGGAATCATACAGCCAATACTGGCAACAATATTGGGGTATGATTCTGGCATGTTTGATACCAAACATGGCCAGGTTCAGAGTTACCATTATGTAGCTGGACACAGGTAGTGCCCTCTGACCAGTACACGGGTAAAATAGCTTCCACGCACTTATGACGTCCAGAGAAATGGGGGTGGAGTTTGTAGAGGCATCACTGCTCATGCAGGGGTGCCCTCAGACACAGGTACCTGCACCCTGTCCTCAGGGCTAGGAGGGCCTGCCATAGAAGTGATTGCAGCCCATAGGGAACCCCCTGGTGCCCCAATGCCCTGGGTACCTAAGTACCATATACTAGGGACTTATATGGGGGAACCAGTATGCCAACTGTGGGGTGTGCTAAGTCCTAAACAACCAAATTTAGGGGGAGAGAGTACAGTCACTGAGGTCCTGGTTAGCAGGATCCCAGTGAACACAGTCAAAAACACACTTACAGCAGGGGGGGTAACCATGCCAAAGAGAGGGTACTTTCCTACAGTGTCCACTTTAGCTTGTACACCTTAGGAGTGGGACTGGCATGGAGTGGAGACTCCTCCTAATCCGTCTAATTTTCTCGCCTTTGCTGCCACCAAAAGTGGGGTCAGGACAGGGGGGTTGGTCATCTTCACCATTTGGAGAGACCTGGGTCACATTACAGAGGCAGCAAGGCCTTTGAAGCTTCCTGCCCTGCCGTGTCCATCCTGTCTGGGTGAGGAGGTAACACCTCTTCCCAGTGCAGGCTTTTGGCTCAGGCCCTCAAGGGTGCTGGCTCTCACCTTGAGGGGCCAGAAATGCATCTGTGGTGGCTGAACTGGTCAGGATAAGTCGGTCAACACTCTAATAGTTGGTAGAATTCCAGGGGGCACTGCTAAGGTGCCCTCTGTGAGCATATATTAAAAAATGTATCACTGTGATCAGTGAGGGTTTATTGTTCTGAGATGTTTTATACCAAACATCCCAGTATTCAGAGAAGCCATCATGTAGCTGGGGAACTCGTAAAGACCAGTGTCCAGCACATGGTTTTAAAATGGCTCAGGTGTCCTAAGAACCAACAGAGACATAACAGGGGTATATCTGCTTTTGCATTTATGACCTCACATGTGCCCTGATGCTCCTTGCTTTAGGGTGACTTACACCTGGCACATGCAGTGATGGGGACCTGGCACACAGGAGTGTGTGACAGCTTGTGTTTTCAATTTAGCCTGCACCTACGAAGTCTGAAATGGCAGCACTGTGTGGGTTTGGGGAGGGGTCCCTGGGGATGGCACAACTAGTGCTGCATCCCTCTGAGACCTTCCTTAGTATCCCAGGCCCCAGGTACCCGGGGTACCATTTACTAGAGACTTAGGGCCATATGTACAAACACAATTTCCCATAGACACAGAATGGGTAAGACCCTTTGCTACATCTGGCCCTTACAGAGGTAGTTAAAGAGTTTGTCAATTTTGCAAAACAACTGTGTAGTTTTGGGAAAAGAGATCAGGCACTAGGGTCCTGGTTGTCAGGGACCCAGTTCAGTAACAGTCAAAGCCACATCAGAAACCAGGCAAAAAGTGTGGGCTAACCATGTCAAAAGGGGTGATTTCCTACAGCCACCAGGTGAAGTCCCATTGGAAGGTCTTGTTGCCAAACACCAGTACTTCGGTTGTGTTGGAGCTGAGCTTCAGGTAGCTGGTTCGCATCCAGTCTGCTACCTGGTCATGCAGTTGGTGAAGTTCGTCCTGTTGCTGGTTGCCTTATCCGTCAGGGAGAGGATGAGTTGGGTGTCATCAGTGTAAGAGACGAATGTGATGTCTTGTGGTCAGATGATGTTGGCAAGAGGAGTCATGTATATGTTGAAAGAGTAGGGATGAGTGACGACCCCTGGGGACTTCGCATATCAATCTCTTGGTCTCTGATATGAAGGGTGACAGATTGACCCTTTGGGTTCTTCCCATAAGAAAGGAACACATCCATTTGAGGGCAGATCCTTGTATGCCAATCTGAGATTTTGTTGGGGAATAAGATTGATAGGTTATCACTGCGTTGTTGGGAGGCAGCAATGTTGCTGACAGTGGCTAAGGGTGAAGTGAAATCCTTTATGATAAAAATAAATCTTCTTGCAGCTGTTGGAGCTTCCTTTGATGCGTTCAACTTGTGCCTTTTTCTTGGCGTCTCTTAATTGCTGGTGATAGCTTTTGAGTGCAGCCTTGAAGGTAGTTGTGTCTGTGGTGTTGTCGCTGGCTCTCCATTCCCTTTCCAGCTGTTTACAGTGTCGTATGGTGTCTCTGAGGTCTTCTGTGTACCAGATGGCCTGCTGTTTGATCTACTATGCTTGCTAGGTTTGATGAGTGCGGGGCACTCTGTGAAGTTCTTGTTCCAGTTGTTGAAGTTGTTGATATCCTTGTTGAGGTTGCCCTTGGGAATAGATTGATGCGTGCTGAGAGTCTGGTTTTTGTGATTTTGCCCTAGCTGTGGTTTAGAATGCTGAATCGGGGCAGGTTGTTGACTTGAGTTGTGTTGATTTTGAAGTGAATGATGGAGTGGTCAGTCAATGTGAATGGTGGGGTGGGGTTGTATTTGATGCTGTTGCTTGTGGTGAATATGGGCTCCAGTGTGTGTCCTGATTTGTGTGTCAGTCCTGGGATGAGCTTGGTGAGTCCGATGTTGCTCAAGTTTTTGAGGAGTGCTGTGGAGCAGTGGTCGTTTTAATCTTCCAGGAAAAAGTTAAGGTAATCGAAGAGAATGTCGGCTCTAGAGTCAATGGTGAGTGGAGCGACAAAGTTGGTGATGTTGTTCGTAAAGGTGGCTTTTGGTCCGGGCGATTGAAAAGCAGGGGTTCCGTAGAGGGTGAAGAGATTTGCAGGTTGAAGTGCGGGTCTTCCATGAATGGGGTGGTGTTCTCTGTGGATATTCTGCATTTGGTGGATGACCTGCAAAGTTTTATACCACTACACATGTCTGAAAATGAGCCTCAATAGTGGAACAATTGTCATGACTTGCGAGCATCGTGATCAAGAAATAGAAAATGGATTTGAGGAGTGCTGCAGTGCCATTAATATATCAGGGTCTAATCACATTTCATAGCACCAGACAGCATTAGTGCTAGAGACTGAATGCAGATTAAACTGACTGGTATAGTGAAATCCACCATGTTACACAATTAGATGACATGAACTTATTCTGTTTGATATAAATCATCAGTGACATAGCACATTCCAAGCACAAATCAGAACGAGAGCACCAATTAAAACGAGAACACTTGGGACACCCAATTCACAAAGACATTTAGAGCTATAAACCTACATTTATGGATGTTAGCAATCCACAAAACGGTACCTGCTAGGTCAAAATAGCTGAAAAACTGCATACACCTATACACCAACTTCATAAAATTACACAGTAGTAATCTCATTGAAGGGGTGGGAAAGATCAAATCAAGGTTAGGTTTGAAAAACGTTTATGAACACTTATAAACTTGGAAGTATGTTGCCATAAAACTACTAAACTATCTACCAACCCTTTCCCAAAAGTTGATTGTTTGGAAATGTACTCCAGCAAAGGGCTGGAGTAACTGTCCTTCCAGGGTGAGAAAGATAATGGACACTTCTAAACTTCTTGAGGGCATAGGTGAAAGGAGTTCTTTATGGGGAGAAATATTTTTCATGTTAAGGAACAAATGTGCATCAGCTGTCTGGATTTCCCCAAATATACCCTTTGAATAACTGCACTTGGGGACCTTCAGATGTAATTTACTGTACCACAGTTTACCAGGAGTACTATTGAGAAATCTTATTAATTTCCAAACATTTTACATCTACATCCAAACATAGCAATGCATCTCCAGGTGTAAATGTATTACTTTTCTATGTGAATCAGGCCCTTTATATATTTATTTTAATAAATAAAAGGAAAGCACAGCTCAGGTAAAGTCATCAAGGGCATGATACTCACTGGATACTCTACATTCCTGCTAGAATTCTCCTGAGATGAATGAGGACATATAATTGCAAGTCCTTTTATATAATTGAAGTAAAGTTGCCTACATTTATATTTGACAGTTATATTACAACTCATTACACTTATTGCACACTAATTCGCTTGGCTTACTTTTCTCCAATAGATGCGGACCTCCAAGCCTTCTCAGATCCTGTATTGCCTGGCCAGTGGTCTTTCCAATTCCTAACAAATCTAAAACGATAATGAGGAGCAACCGTTTAGTTTTCTGTGGATGAATGGGTATGTATTTTAAATCTGGCAGCATAAATTAAAAAAAATACGGTGGTATAAATACCAATATTTCATAGGTAATATTTAATGGAAGTGACATCAGCATGACAGCCCCAATCCACTCTGCACATTTTCATAAATGTGCATTGCTTAATTAACGTTCTAATTATGAAGAGTAAACAAAACCGGAACATACCAATTCTAATCAGTGTCCATTGTTATCTACACCTAACAAAGAACTTTAACAATCTTCCTTATACTGTCAGAATGTGTTTAGCAAAACACACTGTGTTCTCATAATAATTCTGTTTCAATTAACTCGCTTCTTTCATGCTAACTGCACCAAAATAACATATAACAAGCAACATGTACACTATGGTCCTAGGTTGGCGTTCTGGTGTTTACAAACAACTAGGTCTTCCAACTCATGGTTTATTATGCCAATTGAGCCACTCGATTATAATATAGAATCATATTATGCAGTTATCAATTAGGGGTCCTCAATACCTAGATATGTATAGATACATTCACTGAAAATATTGTTAAAGTGAATTTAGGATTTATTATTTTACTCGGAAGACAAAACATGAAATTCCAATTAAAAAAACCATAGTAAAAGCAAGGTTATGTTTACAAGACACGAACTAAAAACAATAAAATTCACAAGTCATGGACAGCAAGGCACCATAAATCTACCCAGAGCACTGATCATCACCTCACTCATGATGTCACCATGGTCACTGAAGGCCACTGATTGACGAACGAGTTACTTACCTTTTGTAACGCCCTATCTGGAAGACATTCTAGTTGCAGACTCCTTACCTTTTTAAACTTCCCCAGGTGTCAGTCTGGATTCAGAGATTTTTTGTGAGCAGTACCCCTGTGAGTCATTAGGTGGCATCGATCAGCTCCGCGTCCCTCATTGGCATTGTCAGCGACAGATATGATGCTGTGGGTCCGATGTAGGCCCCAACCCCGGCGCACTAACAACAGTTTCTTTTCATGAATTTCCAGGCCAGACGCGCAGAGCCATGAAGAACACTGAACAATGGTGCGTCAAAACTAGGGCCCTGAATGGTGAGTCCCTGTCCCTAAAAAAACAGTTTGCAAAGCAGGGAAGATGGGTGGTCGGTAAGGAATCTGAAACCAGAATGTGTCTCTGTCAGATAAGGAATTCCCGAAGGTAAGTAACTTGTTCATCTGACGCAGACTTCTAGTTGCAGATTCCTTACCTTTTGAATATCTACCCAAGCAACACCATTCCCAGAGGAGAGTCTGAGACCTAAGGGCAGGATTCACAAAATTAAACTTAGACGTTTGGTCTAAACTTAGACTAAACTTCTACGTTTATGACTTTGGAAATTAATAAAGGGCATTTACGAGTACTATGTTTAAGCCCGCACTAAGGGATTTTAGGTCCGAGTGCAGACCTAAAGATAGTACTCGTAAATGCCCTTTGCGAATTACGAAAGTTGTAAACTTAGACATTTGCTTTAAGTTTAGACCAAACATCTAAGTTTACCTTTGTGAATCGGGCCCTAGGTTATAGTAGAAAGTCTTGCAGGACCGAATTGGCAAAGTACCAGTCCCTACAGACCTGGCTGTCCAATCAGTAGTGTTTGGGAACGTGAGCAAGGATGCCCACATTGCCACTTGACAGATGTCAAGAACTGGACTCTGTGTGCTAACATAGCTGCAGCTCTGCTAGAATGAGAACGCAAAGCTCCATGAGGTTGCTTCTTGGCCAGTGCGTAGCAAATTTTAATGCAGAGTATGACCCATCGGGAGATGGTTCACTTCTGCACTGCCCAAGCTTTCTTTGCGCCTACAAAATCGACAAACAATGGATCATCTACCTGGAACCCTTTTGTTCAATCACAGTAGAACACCAACGCTCTTTTGGGTCCAGGCGTTGGAGTTTCTTCTTTTCCTTAGAAGGCTGTGGAGCTGTATAAAAAGTAGGCAAGGTGATGGACTGGCCTACATGGAAGGGTGTGACCACTTTTGGCAAAAAGGAAGTCTTAGAGCAAAGCACCACTTTGTCAGAATAGATGGAAAGGTAGGGTGGTTTAGATGACAACTCCTGCAGCTAACACATGCAGATGTAGCCGCCAGAGATAGCAGAAACGTAACCTCTGAGAGTACCCAGAGGACAGCCCTGTTGGGCCAAAGAAATAGAAATTATAAACAAGAGAACCTCAGAAAGAGGGGCAGAAAGCAGATCAACAGTCTTGTCTTTGCACCATGCCACAAATTTCTTCCAATTACGTTTTGGTGGAGGGACGCCTGGCTGCCAAGATAACATTCCAGACTTTCGGCGGAAGGTTAAAAGTTGTCAACTGGTGCTGCTCAATCTCCAAGCAAGAAGGCTGAGACCGGACAGGTTCGGGTGGAGAACCCTCCCCTGCCGCTGGAACAGATAATCCTCCAGAAGGGGCAGTCTGATCGGAGGATTTATGGCCAAGCTCAATAGCTCGGGATACCAGCTCTTCGTGCCCAGTCCAGAGCCACAAGGATTACTTTGGCCCGGTCATTTTTTATCTTCTTGAGAACTCTGGGCAGAAGTGGTATTGGTGGAAAGGCATCACAAGGCCTGGGTTCAACTCAGGATGAAAAGCGTTGCAGAGTGATTGCTGCCTTGGAAACTGCAATGTGCAATACTTCCGACATTGAATGCTCTCTGTGGAGGCGAACAGATCTAACCAAGGCTCTCCCTCCTGCTGAAAAAGATCTTGTGCCACCTCCGGATGGAGTTGCCATTCATGATCCACTAGGCATTGTCGGCTGAGTTTGTCTGCTCTGAAGTTCAGACAGCCCCCCAGATGACGAATCATCAGGGAAATGGACTGATGTTCCAGCCATATCGAGAGGCGCAAAGCCTCTTGACAAAGGATCCATGACCCCACTCCGCCTTGCTTGTTGCAGTACTACATGGTAGTGGTGTTGTCCATGAACACCTGCACTTCCTTCCCTTTGAGAGAGGGAAGAAATGCTTTCAATGCAAGTCTGATCGCCTTGAGATCCAGCAGGTTGATGTGGAGTTTGGACTCCACTAGAAACCAATGCCTCTGATCTCCACGTCCCCCAGGTGGCCGTCCCATCCCAGGAGTGATGTGTCTGCCACTACTGTCAGTTCTGGGTGGGGAAGAGAGAGGGATCTGCCTCTGGCCCAGTGGCTGTTTGTTAGCCACCACTACAGATTGCCTGCAGTTCCCTCCTAGATCTGGACCATGTCCAAGAGATTCCCCTGATGCTGCGCCCACTGGAACTTCAGGTCCCACTGCACAGCCAGCTTATGCCATCTGGGCTGTGTCACCAGCTGGATGCAGGAGGCCATGAGACCCAGCATCCTCAGAGTCATTCTCACCGAAATCCAGGATAGAGGCTGAAACATCTGTATCATCACCTGAATATCCTGGACTCACCGCTCAGGAGGATAAGTCCGAAACTGCACTGTGTCCAGAAAAGCTCAGATGAAAGGGAGTGTCTGAGAGAGAGTCTGGTGTGACTTCTGCATGTTTACAGTGAACCCCAGTAAATGAAGGAGGTCTGCCGTAGTATGGAGGTGGTCGAGGTACCAGAAGACAAAAAACCCTGACCTTCACAGATGAGCTGCGACCACCGCCATTGCCTTGGTGAACACCCGAGGGGCACTGGTAAGGCCAAAGGGTAGCATAGTGAATTGAAAGTGTTTGTGGCCCACCGCTAACCACAAGTAACATCTGTTGGCAGGAAGGGACGGGATGTAGAAATAAGTGTCCTGCAAGCCCCTCGCTAACATCCAGTCTCCTGTAACCAGGGCAGATAAAACCTTAGCCAGAGTGACCATTTTGAACTTCTTCTTGAGAAAGAGATTGAGGGACCGAAGGTCTAGGATAGGCTGGAAGCCCTTGTCCTTTTTGGGCAGCAGAACGTAGCAGGCATAACAACCACAACCTAGTTCAGGCAAAGGGAACCTCTCTATGGCTCCCTTGACCAAGACAGCCAGAACTTCTTCTCAGAGAAATGCCAAGTGATCCTCCATCATTTGATCATAGGATGATGGCATGGAAAAAGGGGTAGTCTCGAAGGGGAGGGAGTAGCCATTTAGGACTATGTGCAAACCCACCTATCTGATGTGATGGACTGCCAGTGTAGCAGGTGATGGCCGATCCTGCCTCCGACTTGACCCTGGTGAGGAATCATCAGCCTACAAAGGTTTGAAGGCAGCTGCAGCTTGGGTGGGGGGCAGGGAACTGGGCAGACCGCTGACTACCTGATCCATGAGGACAGTTGATCCCAAGTCCCCGGCCATGCACAGGCTGGGCAGCTTGTGCAGCATGGTGGCTGAGTGGAAACAGACGTGGCTGGTTACCTCTTCAGTGGCCACAAAAGGGGTCAAGAGTAGACTGAGGAGGCGAGGGGCTGCTGTGATGCCCAAGGACCTGGCTTTAGCATGAGAATCTTTGAAGAGCTTGAGCACCGAGTCTGCTTTCTCTCTGAAGAGTCAGGTGCCATCAAAGGACATGCCAACAAGGTTGGCTTGGATATCCCCCCAAAAGCCAGACGTCCTCAACCAAGCGTGGCACCTAAGGGCCATTATTGATGCAACCGCACTGCCCAGTGAGTCGGTTGTGCCCAGTCCACATCGGATCATTTAATTTGCTGCATCTCTCCGATCAGCAACTGCTTGGGAAAGTACAGCATGTGTCTATTCTGGGACCTGTGGCAGCACTTGCATAACCGTATCCCACAGTGTGTGGGAAAAATGGCTCAAAAGGCATGTGTTGTTCACAGACTGCAATGCCATGCTGGCAGAAGAAAACATCTTCTTCCCAGGTCTGTCCACCCTCTTGGATTCCATACTCGGGGTGCAGAAGGGAACACGCCATGGGAGGTGGAGGCTTGGAAAACCAAGCTCTCAGGGGTGGGTTGTTGCATTAAGAAACCTAAGCATGGTTATCTCCACTTTTTGCCTTTTGTCAGTGTGTTTGACTTTGTTCACTGGGATCCTGCTAACCTTACCCCAGTGACTGTGCTCTCTCCGTTTAAATTTGGTTGCTTGATCCACACTGTAGTAGGATGCTCTGGCTTATAGTGGGTACCTGATGGTACTTACACCTTGTGCCAGGTCCAGTTATGCCTTATTAGTAGATTAGCAGTGTTCTAGCAGCTTAGGCTGATAGTGGTAGCTATAGCAGAGCAGCTTAGGCTGAACTAGGAGACATGCAAAGCTCCTACTATACCACTTATATCATATAGGTACTATATCAAAAGAAAGACAATACTCAGAGTTACTAAAAATAAAGGTACTTTATTTTAGTGACAATGTGCCAAAAATATCTCAGAGGATATACTCCCTTAGGAGGTAAGTAAAATACACAAGATATACACACAAACCAAAATCAGGTAAGTAAAACAGTCAGAAAGTAATACAAACACTGTAGAATATAATAGGATGCAATAGACCTAGGGGCAACACAAACCATATACTAAGAAAGTGGAATGCGAACCACAAATGGACCCCTAGGCTAGTGCAGTGTGTAGAGGGTCGCTGGGAGTGTACGAAAACACTAAGGGTGTCCAAGATACCCCACCCCAAGACAATGGAAAGTAGGAGTAAAATACTACTATTTCCCCAGAAACACACTAAATTTGTGATAGAGGATTTTGCAAAGACCACAACAGACTGCAAAGCACTGAAGACGGATTCCTGGACCTGTGGACCTGCAAAGGAAGGGGACCAAGTCCAAGGGTCATGAAAGTGTCCGGGGGGGGGGGCAGGAGCCCACTAAACCCTGGATGAAGGTGCAAAATGGTTGCCTCCAGATGGAAGAAGCTGAAGATTCTGCAACAACGAAAGATGCTAGGAACTTATCCTTTGTGCAGAAGATGTCCTACGGAGTGCTGGAGGATGCAGAGTTGTTTCTTTGGTAAAAGACCGCAAACAAGCCTTGCTAGCTGCAAGAGTCATGGTTGAAGAAAAAGGGTGCTGCCTGGGCCCAGGAAGAACCAGGATGTCGCCACTTGGGAGAGGAGACAGAGGGGGCCCTCAGCAACGTAGAGAGCCCACGCACAAGAAGGTAGCCTCCACAGAAGCACTTGAACACGGGTTCAAGAAGTCTGAGCACGGCGGTCGTCTCAACTCTGCAAAAGAGGGTCCCACGAAGCCGGAGATCAACTCAGGGAGCTGAGCATTGCAGGACAGAGTCCTGGGGACCAGGGCTTGGCTGTGCACGAAGGATTTACATGAAAATGTGCACAGAAGGCCTTGTAGCTGTAGTTCACGTGGTGCACAGGATTACTGTGTGGAGAGGGGAGGCAAGGACCTACCTCCTCCAAATTTGGACAGTTGGACCACTGGACAGTCTGGGTCACTTGGGTCCACCACCTGTGTTCGAGGGGCCATGCTCGTCAGGATGAGAGGGGTCCCAGAGTACCGGTGATGCTGAAGTTTGGTGCCTGCTGAAGCAGGGGGAAGATTCCATCGACCCCCGGGAGATTTCTTTGCGGCTTCCAATGCAGGATAAATGCAGGCAGCCCCCAAAGCATGCACCACCAGGAAACAGTCGAGCAAACCAGCAGGATTAGGCTCAACAATGTCGCTGGTAGTCTTCTTGCTACTTTGTTGCAGTTCTGCAGGCGTCCTGGAGCAGTCAGCAGTCAATCCTTGGCAGACGTTGAAGAGAGAGGTGCAGAGGAACTCTGGTGAATTCTTGCAAGTCATTATCTGAGGAAAAGCCCACTGGAGAGACCTTAAATAGCCCTCAGAGGAGGATTGGCCACATCGTCAGGTAAGCACCTATCAGAAGGGGTCTCTGACATCACCTGCTGGCACTGGCCACTCAGAGGCCTCCAGAGTGCCCTCACACCTCTGGATCCAAGATGGCAGAGGTCTGGGACACACTGAAGGAGCTCTAGGCATCACCCCTGGGGTGGTGATGGACACGGGAGTGGTCACTCCCCTTTCCTTTGTCCAGTTTCGCAGCATGGCAGGGACTTGGGATTCCCTAAACCAGTGTAGACTGGCTTATGCAAGGGGGGCACCATCTGTGCCCTTCAAAGCATTTCCAGAGGCTTGGAGAGGCTACCCCTCCCAAGCCATGTAAAACCTGTTTCCAAAGGAAGAGGGTGTTACCCCCCCCCCCCCCCTTCTCCCAAATTAAATCCTTTGTTCTGCCTTCCTGGGCTTAAGCTGATCAAGCAGCAGGAGGGCAGAAACCTGTCTGAGGGGTGACAGCAGCTTGGACTGCCCGAAAACCCCCAGAAGGCTAGTAGGACCACTCCCTGTCCATCACCACCCCAGGGGTGGTGCCCAGAGCGTCTCCAGAGGGTCCTTTGATTCTGCCATCTTGAATCCAAGGTGGCCAGATACCTCTGGGAGCATCTGAGTGGCTAGGTCAGGCAGGTGACGTCAGTGTCCCCTCCTGATAGGTGGTCACCTGGCTAGGTGACCAATCCCCCTTTCAGGGCTACTTAGGGTCTCCCTCTTGGGTGGGTCCTCAGATTGGGCTTGCAAGATTCCAGCAGGACTCCTCTGCAACCTCTTCTTCGACTTCTGGCCACTGGAACTGCGACTGGACCTTTCAGGAACCGACAATCTGCATCCACGTCGAAGACTCTGCTTGCAACATTGTTTCCACGGCTCCTTCGAGCTTCTGCTACATTTTCCCATTTGTGCATTCTCTGAGGGTGACAATCCTCAGCCTGTACAAGAAGGAAGAAGGAATCTCCCTTGGAGTGAGGGAGTCACTCCCCTGTATCTGCAGGCACCAACTGCAACGACGACCGGTTGCGTGGATCTCCTCTCATCCTGAGCTGCATGGATCCTGCATCATAAGTGGTGGTCTGGAGTGGTTCCCTCTCTGCCAGCTGTCCAACTTTGGAGAAGGTAAGCCCTTGCCTTCCCACGCAGGACGGTAACCCCGTGCACTGCGTCTCTTGTAGCTACCAAGGCTTGTTGGCATTTCCTCCAGGGGATCTTCAGGCTCCGTGTAGCTCCAGCAATCTTCCCTGTGACGCACAGTCCTCTGCGTGCTTCTCCTGCAGTGTGGGACCCTTCTTCAGTTGTGCTGCATAGGCTCCTCTGCGACTCCTGGTTCCTCTTCCAGTGGGTTTCTTGTGAAGGCTGCCATTTATTCTGTGGACTCTCTGCCTTGCTGAGGGTCCCCCCAGGGGTTGAGTCCGCCTGGACCTTGCTGGTCCCTAGGAGCTCCACTATCGTTAACTGTGACTTCTGCCTTTGCAAAGGCTTGTTGGTTGCTTTTCCACACCAGAGACAGACTGCATTCTTCCATACAGTGTGGGACATTGACTGCATCCTCCAAGAACTCTTCACTGACTCAAGGGCTGCATTGCTGACTGTCTTCGTCCACTCGTCTACCAACTCCTGCAACCACAGACAGTTGGGTAGTGGCTCCTGCCACCACCAGACACTCCTGCGACTTCATGACTTGGTTCCATTCTTTTTCAGGTCTTCCTCCTCAGGAATCCACCACTGGTTTCTTGCAGGCTTTTCTGGGTGTTGCATTATCTTCTTTTTAGTCCTTTTGGGTGGTTTGGGGAAATCCAGTAACTTACTCCTTTCTTCCTGGTCGCTGGGGGGCACTGTTGTACTTTCTTTTGGGGTTTCCTAGTTCCCCCAGCTCCCACTACACATTCCACTTACTGAGGTGGGGGTCCTGCATTTGCATACCATTTTTTAGTATATGGATTGAGCTGCCCCTAGGGTCACTATTGTCTATTCGCTATTGCACTGTTTTCTATCACTTTTTATGCTTATTACTGATTACTAGTGTAAATATTTGGTGTGTTTACTTACCTCCTATTGGAGTATTTCTTAACTAGTATTTTGGAACAGTGTTACTGTAATAAAGAACCTTTATTTTCATAAAACTGTGTTTTCATTCATGTGTGTAAGGGCTGTGTGACTGGTATTGCATGAGCTTTGCATGTCTCCTAGATAAGCCTTGGCTGCTCATCCACAGCTACCTCTAGAGAGCCTGGCTTATAGACACTGCCTATATTTCACTGATAGGGGAACCCTGGATCTGGTATAAGGTGTAAGTACCATAGGTACCCGCCACACACCAGGTCAACATCCTACACTGGGATTAGACCGAGTACCCAGAAGGATGTCTGTAAGGGCTTCATTAAAAGGGAGCAGAGGTTCAGAGGAGGAAACCCCCGGTTGAAGCACCTCTGTCAGGAGGCTAGTCCTGACTGCCACTGAAGGCAGCTCAAGATCCAGGACTTCGGCTGCTCTTTTGCACCACCTCTGAATATGAAGCACTCTCCTCCATAGCCACAATAGGGGGAGCGAGCATGCCATTATCTGGGGAAGTATTCAGTCCACTGGCTTCCTGCAGGTCCATACACCAAGCAGGTCTTGGAACTGCTATTCTATAGAGTCCAGTGACCCCCTCCCTTTCCTCACCATTACCTAGCCCATAATAATAAAGCTCAGGATCCGACATAGGGGGCAAAGCCCCTTTCAGCACCGGAGTCGGTGTTGTATGATGCCCATCCAGCTCTGTGTCAGACTGGGCAATGAGGAAGGGGGCAGCACCGCCTTGGGGCATTGGCGGCACACGGAGCCTCGACATCAGAACCGATGCTGGGGAAGATCAAGGTGGTACGACCAGTGCCCTTTCAGATCCAGGCATGGATCCATTGGTACCCCTCAGAGCTGACACTGAAGCTGCCTGTGCAGAACCTGAAGGGCCCCATCTAACTCCAACATACCCGAAGGCACGCCAGCGGAGTCAGACTGCCCAAAAATGAGACGCTTGGCCTCATAAAACTCATTGAGTTGAGCATGTGTTGCTCAGGCTCCCGGAAACTCGGGAAACGCAGAGCACCCCAAGACACAGGTTCAGCAGATGGAGGCCCGATCGACGATGCTCCTTCTCTCTGGTCAGCCGACAGATGAGGTGAAGTCGAAGAACATTTCACCTTTTTCAACTTCTTATGCCTCAACTTTCCTGAATGTCCCAAAAACATGAAGAGGGACGAAGAAGATGGGGGGGGGGCTCTGCAACAGATCCTGAGACCTTCCTCTTAACCCAGGTCGAGACTTATGCAGAACCAAGTGCCGGGCATCCATCAGCTTTAGGGACCTCTCCCTCAAAGCCTACAGATTCATGTCAGGAACTTGGAGCACACCTTTGGTTCGTGGTCACGCTCAAGACACCAAAGGCAAACGAGGCACAGATCTGTCACCGACATCGCCTGATGATAGGACCCGCAGGGCTTCAACCCGGTCATCCTAAAAGACATCCTCGACACACCAGGAGCTAAGCAACTAAAAAAAACTTAGAGAAAAAGTAGAAAAAAGGCCAGTCAAAAAAGAATCTATGGAGATCTTAGCTTTGAAGTAGTGAGGATTCTGATAACGAAGACACATGCAAACCAGCCACGGGTTTAAATGTAATATGAGTAGCAACTAGTACACCATGGAGTAATCTATCTGTGGATGGCACGTGGCCTCCTTTATGACAGCCAAAACAAAACCGAAGGGAAGAGTTATGAGTTTGCTGTACTCTAAGGTTCTTAGGAAGCTTGGTACACACAAGACTGCAATAATTTAAGAGGGCTCTCAGCTGCACTAGGTGAAATCGGGTAGTTGATTGAATGGGGTGTGACCCCTGTTGAAGCAAAAGCAACAATCCTTGTCCATTTGAATCACAAAAGTAACTAAGTTAACCTCTGCTTAACGTTGGGTAGCTTGGCACAAAAAGCAGTCAAGTTCAACTTAGAAGCATTGTGCAAAGTATTTACTCATCACTCAAACAGTAATAACATGAACATGCAACAAAAGGAAAATCCCACACCAATTTAGAACAATTGAGTACATTTTAATAAATTGTTTTACACCAAATGACAAAAAAACATCAGTAGAACCGGATTATGATTTTTCAAAGTTTTCGGTAAAAACTAGCACCTAAATGATAAAAACATCAACTGTAGACATTTAGTCGCACGAGACTGGGTCAAAGTAAAAAAAATATGGCCGACAATGATGGAGTGCAGGTTTGATACAAGAAGTGGATTGAATCCGGTCAGCTTTTACCTTCAAACTTAAAAGAAATTTCAAACAAAAATGTTCTAAGAAGGTAAAATTCAGCAGGGCAGGGCTGCAGGAGGCACCGCAACCAAAGGTCCAGGACTGAAGAGGCACCACTTGGGAGGTTAGGACTGGCCCAGGCTGTGTCCAGGTCCAGGTTCGAGTCAAGATGGTGGGAGCCTTTTATGTCCCTGTGACTCTGAACAGGAGGCCATCAAACTAGCCCTTAGATTCATTCTGGTAGTCCTGGGCTCATGTGAAGAAGCATGGCTCAGGTGAAGAAGCATGGCTCAAGCAGCAAGGCAAGCCTCAGAGTTCAAGGAAGGCTCAAGGCAGCAAAGCAGTCCTTACAAATGCAGTTAAGCACTCTTGTGGAGGACACAGCAGGCCACAGCAGCAGACAGTCCTTGAATGATCCTTCCGCTGGTCCAGAAAGTAAACTGAAGAGTGGGCGTGAGGCTCCATTTTTATACCTAGTGCCTTCTTTGAAGTAGATGTTTCTAGATGTTTCTGTTTTAAATGCTTGGAACTTTCTGACCCTCTGCCCTGGCTTCAAGCTGGTCGCAGGGACAATGCAGTGGTGACAAGCCTTTTGTCAGGTTCTTTGTGTGAAGGCAGAGTAGAGCCTGCTCAGTTGAGGGTGGGGCTGTGCCAAGCTCTGCCACCCTCACCCTTATCCTGCCAGCAGATGGCACATTCAGAAACACCTAAATATCCTATTGTGTGACTGTCTGGCAGGAATTTACAAAGTCTAACTGCCAACTACACCCAATCAGTTGACCTAGGACAGGCTGCAAGCACAAAATATCAGAAGGCAGGAAAATCCCAACTTTCTAAATGTGGTATTTTCAAAACTGTAATTTAAAACCCAACTTTTATTACATTTTCATGGATACCAAATACAAAATGCATATCTATCCCCATCAAAAGTTATCAATTATAAAATGTAATAAGGCAACCCAAAATTATCCTATCAGGTAGGGAGGCCGCACAGTAGAAAAGAAAACGAATTTAGGAGTTTTTCACTACCAGGACATGTAAAACTTAAAAGTGTGCCCAGCCTTTTAATTACAATGCACCCTGCCCTATGGCTACCTAGGGCCTACCTTATGGGTGACTTCTATGCAATAAAAGGAGAGTTTAAGGCTTGGCAAGGGGGTGATATTGCCAAGACGAATGTAAGTTCACAACTGCATTCAGGCTGCATTGGCTGGCCTGGGACATGTATTAAGGGGCTCCTTACTAAGTGCCCTTTAAAACATGGCACAATAAGTGCTGCAGGTCCACTTGTAGCATTTAATTTACAGGCTCTACGTATTTGATATACCACTCAACAAAGGGCTGGTATATAAGCAAATTACATATGCCATTCAGGTGTAAGCACATTTTACCGTGTTTAGACGAGTGAGCACAAGCACTTTAGCACTGGTTAGAAGTGGTAATGTGCACACAATCCTAAAGTCAACAAAAGGAGGTCCAGCAAAAGTAGGGGGGTGGGGGTGGATGAAGGTCTGGGGGAAGACCACCCTAATGCTGACAGGTCTAACATGCACCCATTACCAAGAAGTGGAGAGAAGAGGGAGCAATAGTTTAAGTTTGTTAATTAGATGGAAGCAGCTACCGGTCAGTGTTCACCTCTGGCTTCAAGTAGTAATCAGTGTACGGCACAAAAAACGTGACCACACCCAGCCTCCTTTGCTGCAATGACTGACCCATGGTCAGACCCTAGAATGAAGAGAAAGTGTGCTAAATAAATGTTACTATGCCTAGTGGGGTCTGGGTAAGAGGTCCAGTCCTGAAGGGGAAGGTAAAAGGGATTAGCCAAACCCTGCACTCAAGACCACTACTCAAAGATCCTATTGAGTTTGGCCTTTGTGGGCCCTTAACTCAGAACCTGTTGACCAAAATAAGAAGTCACTGGTAGGATCTTGGCAAAGGCTTTTAAGACTGTCAAAGATGCTAGGGATGACCCTAGACAAGGACCTAAGCTCAGCATTCCTAGCCCGAGTCCATAAGGTTTATATTTTGGCTATGTCGAGTAGTCTTCTATGCGTATAGACTGGCGTTTTGACAGTGTGCACAATGAGATACCAAGACCCCATTCCAACTTCAGTAACAGCATGAATAATGGTATTTGTGATGTCAACTGTGATACCATGTGTGAGGCACTAACAAGTACCATGCACATACTCAAGAAGCACTGACCTCCAGCCACACCCTGCCCTCAGCACCGGTGGGATCTCAAATCACTGTGCACTGCTCTGAATATGGAAGGACGATTACTTCTTCAAGCCCTCTTGCTTATTCCTTACATTTAATGTACTCTTGGAATGCCTCCTTTAGTTGATCTTTATGTGATGGACCATTGTGTTTATCTAATAGGATTACAGCTACTCAGTCTTTCCTGGTGCTATCTGAATACAGCATTCTTTGCAGATGCAAACTGCACGAGCGTCATACTCATTCAGACAGAGAATAAAAAAATCCCACAAACAATATGTTTGGCCTGCTGGGGCCTCTTTCACTATTTGAACATAACACCCCTCACTCATATTGTAGAGTCGGATATTGCTGCTGCACGTGTTGAAGTATGTCGTAGTTCCTTCCCAGAGCTATGAAAAAGGATTGCTCTAATGGGAACTTTCTAACTTTAGGCAACCAATAGAGAACACCATCCATAGGTCTACACTCTTCAAAATACAGATTGTGAATGGCTAAAACATTCTATTGCTTAATAGAAATACACATTTACAATTGCATTTGTTTAATTCTGTATACTAATGAACCAAGACGTTTATTTAAATGAGCTAGCTGTAAAATGTTCAACTAAATTGGACTGGATTATTTAGTTTTGGGGAAAAAATTTACTTTGGTTCTTTAAATAGGCAACAGACACATAGGCCCTAATTATGTCATTGGCGGTAAAAACCGCCTACCGGCGCGGTGACAGCAACCAAAAGACCATCACCGTGGCTACCATCTGTCTGCATATTATGAACACTGCCAGACTTTGCCACAAGAAGCGGTTGGGGGGGCGGGGGATGTGTGTGAATGTGTGTGTGAATTTGTCTGTTGTGTGTAGTGCTGTTTGTGTGGGTGTGTGCATGTGTGTGAATGCGTGTAAGAATGGTAATGTGAGTGCGTGTCTGCATGTCAGAGTGAATGTGTGTGAGAATGTGTGCGAGCATGACTGAATGTATGCGTGTATGCCAGTGTGAGTGGGTGTATGCGTGGTGCGTGTCTGCGGGAGTGTGCGTTATGGGGGGGGGAGAGGATCAGATCCGGAAGTGTGGATGGAGGGAGTAAGGGAGGGTCTGGGAGCGTTGGGATGGGTGGGAGAGCCACCTACCAGTGAAATGGAAGGAATTCTCTGTCACCGGTAGGGCCTACCGCCAAAACCGTGGTGGTAGGCTGGCTCAAAATGCAGCCGGCGGTACTATAGTGGCCACCGAGCTGGAGATTGACATCTCCGGCCCGGCGGCTGCTACTGCAATGCCAGTCTGAGTGGAGAAGTGGTGGGTTGGCTGCAGCCAACCCGCCATTCTCATAATGTGGTAGTATGTACCGCCGGCCTCCTGGCGGTACTGCTGTCACATTACCACTCGCCACTGGGGTCATAATGACCCTCATATTGTGTCTACATATTGGTGCAATGAGGAGTAATCCTGGGGTTATACAATACTTATTGTGTTCACTCGAACGAATGTTAAAAGTTAAAAAACACATTGCGAAATATTTTGGTTGTGATAAATTTTGGGTGAACACTAGAGTATATACGAGCTGATCATGATGTTTCACTAAGAATCAGTTCATGGATAATATATCCCAGGCTATAAGATTGGCATTACATGGAAACTGTAAACCTTTTTTTGTATAGTTAATGAAATATTAAGTATTATTAAGTATAATTTTATTGACATTTATAACTGTGGTGTAAACAATTAACACAATTAGATGCAATTGCTGATAAGTAATGCCCTGATCAAGCTAGACACAAACACGTGTTGACAGAAAGCGGAACTGATGATAATTGTAGTGTGGCATTGACTCAATCACGGAGAACTTTAAATTTGGCAAAACGCAAAAATGCATTGCATGACTGATGCAACCACCAATAATTTTATTGGGTGTGGTGTGAAAAAAGAAACCAACAACAACTGTGTCGTGTTGTAACTTGGATGTTTATGAATTGGCAAAATTAAAGAAGATTTTAAGACAACGATTGTAAGAGCAAATAATTGTATTAATATGAGAAACAATTACATGAAAAAGCTTTACTAATAGTGCTCTTTCAAGTTTCAATCATCATCGTTAGTGTTACCCCATGAAGAGTGCTTTAAAAGGAGTGCAAGATGGATGATAGTTGCTACCCATAGAGAAACAGCAAGGGGAGTCAGCCTCATACCAGCTCCCACGTCTCCATGTCTTCTCTAAGAGAAATATATAAGGCTTATTGCCAGGACAGATGCTTAGAGATCGTACCCGTCTGGCATCAGTCTCTACAATCTATTCCAGGATCAATGTAAAGCCTGTCTTTTCAAACTGCCTCTCTGAGGAGCGAGGCGCTGTCCTAAGGTCTATGGGCCAGATGTAAGAAGCATTTTTCACGTCGCAAACAGTGAAAATAACTGTTTGCGACGTGCAAAATGCACTTTGCAATGCACAATACCCGTTTTGCGAGTCGCAATTAGGAAGGGATGTTCCCTTCCTAATTGCGAGTCACAGTGCAATGCAGGAATGCTTTGTGACAGCGAACGCGGTCGCAAAGCAAATGCAATTTGCACCCATTTGAAATGGGTGGTAACTCATTCGCAAAAGTTAAGGGGTCCCCATGGGACCCCTTCCCCGTTGTGAATGGAACTGCAAAAAAAAATTCAGAGCAGGCAGTGGTCCTATGGACCACTGCCTACTCTGAAAAAATGAAACAAAAACGTTTCATTTTTCGTTTTTGTAATGCATCTCGTTTTCCTTTAAGGAAAACGGGCTGCATTACAAAAAAAAAAAACTGCTTTATTTAAAAGCAGTCACAGACATGGTAGTCTGCTGTCCGCAGCAGGCCACAATCCCTGTGAATGCCGCCACTCGCAAGGGGGTCGCAAATTGCGACCCACCTCATGAATATTAATGTGGTGGACCTTTGCGACCCGCTTTGCGAGTCACAGATGGGGTCAGGGACACCATCCAACATTCCAAATTGCGACTCTCAAATTGCGAGTCGCTCTGACTCGCAATTTGCGGGTCGCAATTCGGAAGTTTACAACATCTGTCCCTAAGTCTGATGATGAGGGTTTCCGTGTTTTATTCCTTTTTCCTGTCGCTTGGCTTCTCATAGGGCAAGTCTAATAGGATTTCAAGGTTTGTGAGTTTTATTTAAATGTCTTCGAGTTTTGAGACTACAAGACTCTATCTGACCCTTGTCTTTAGTCATGCCAGTCTCTCATTTCTCATGGCCTCGCAGGTTTCCTGCCTGTCTGTTTTAGGAACGTCATAAAGTCTTGTGTTCTGCTGGTATTATACAAGGATGTGCATTTATTTCCCCCTGCTTCACTGGTAGCATTTGACCTTTAATATCTAAAAGCGGTAGTTCCCTCTGTCCAAGAACACAGGGAAGAATAGAATACAAGTGTGTTAACATGCAAAAGCTATTTGATTACGGGGGCCTTTTCACTTGGGACTTAAACCTCCTCAAAATTAAGACTTACGCTCCTCTTCCTCCGCCTGTGTTGAGAACTTTTTTGTATTTTAGGAACCCTACACTTGGGATTCTAGATAAGAAAAAGTGAAAATGCTGAGGTCCACACAAGCCACAACACCCTGATTTCCCCCGGGGCGCTAGTTTTCAGAAACACTCAGGGTGGTTTGGCTCTCTGGTGGCCTGCTGACCTAGAGATGATTACTGTAGTCATTCATCATGGCAAGTAAGAGGAAATTGTGATTTACACTCTCTCTGCTGGCCCATGTCAAAAGTACACCAAAAGAGGGGAAATGTATCTTGATTGCCATAGGAATGAGGATACTCAAGGACCTGGGGGAAAAGAAGGCAGTTGGGATTTTAAGGCTGAGGGTATGGCCTGATGCCATGGTGGGCAAACTCCCTCCCTGATTTGTTTTCTAGTGGGCCTTCTACCATCCACTACCGCAAAAAGGGGGGGGAGCGGGCGGGGGGGAAGAAAGTAGATGCATTTTATAGGACTGGTGGTCAGGCGGGATACCTGGGATGACAGCTCTATCCTTTCTTTTTTTTCCAATTTTCCCCAGTGTTTGACTGAATTTTCAACACCCTCCCAACCTGGTGGGGGCTGACAGATGGGTAAACCACCCAATCTGTTGGGTTACTTATTTAATCAAGGATATAGCTTTTGATTGCTAATTTTGCCTTACATCATGAATAAGTTTGATTCTCTACATAGCTCCTCTTTTGCATAGACAAATATGTTTTTCCGACTGGCAATAACACACCATTTCCTCTTTGGCCAGTGAATTTAAGAAAAGTTTGCAACGTTATCATTTATCTTTTTAGAATTGCACCTATTGATGAAGCTCTATATCTGTTTCCGAGTGGTTACAAAAATGTCTTCTGTGAGGGGAGGTATCCTCACCTTGAGCTTGGCTTTCTGTGCACAGTGTTCTGTTGCTGCAGGGCCTGTGGCCAGGACCTGATCGGACCCAGATGCCAATGACCTAACTGCACAGCCCTTGGGTATGCACAACAAGCTCTGGGTGCAGGCACTGTGCCAGGGCACATGCCACTAAATTAACTGTATTCAGCCTTCTTTAGCCTGAAGAACGAACGTTCTGGGCAGAGAGCCTGACATCAAACCTTTATTCTTTCAATAATATTTCTGACATTTTCTCTAGTGTACGAGGGAGAAGTGTGATGTGCGCTATATCAAACAGTGTAGAATAGAACATTCCACATGGAGCCCGCTCATTAATTCCTACCAGGTCCATCTATTCACTCAACTTACATTAAAATCATCTCTACTAACACATGTTTTTTATGCATAACTGGTCTGAATGAATGGGGCTCAGCTTGAGTCCGCTCTATCCCCACATGCACAAGTGACACCTGGGTGTACAACCAACATTGAAAAAGTGTGATTGTACTACTAGACAGTATAAAAAAGGGCCCGGCACCGACAGTCCCCTCCTTGTCATGAATTGCTTTAACACCTCCCATTTAATACATGGTTGCCACCACCCTCGATGTAGTTGTAGCAGCAACTGCCTAAACCAGTGGGTCCCAACCTGTAGTCCGGGGACACCTGGGGGTCCGCCAAGTCTCCTCAGGGGGTCCGCGACGGCTAAGAAAATTAAATATTATTAACAGAGTAGGTCCCTAGCTTTTAATAATGGCTCTGTTGTGGGTCCTCGGATTCCAATAATAATTCAGTGCGCGTCCCCGGTTTCAGAAATGACAATGTGGGGATTCACAGAAGTCACAAGGTTGGCAACCACTGGCTTAAACTGTTGTAAAAATGTGACCAAGAGATGGAAAGGAACATTACTGAAAAGGTATAAAACTAGTTTTATAATGATCTTGATAGAGGAGATCTGTCTGCATTCACAACAGCAGAACCAGCCATCATTCCACTCGTGTTTTAAAACCTTGAAGTGCGGCACCAAAATTACACCTGACCACATTGATTGTCCCTGATGACATAAATTTCAAGTTATTTCACACATTTCACCCCTTCGATGCTCCATCGGAGAAGATATTCTCCTTCAAACACAGAGTACTGTCTGTAAGTGGGAATATCTCCAATTTACCACAATCTATTTGCAAGCCTGACTACGCACCGAATGTAATGATGTCTCTAATTACGGGCTAAATGAGTCTCAGGATGTTTCACACATAGCATAAGTCATCTGCCTAAAGAGTCACCAAAAGGTCTCCACGTCCAACACAGAGCCCAGGTCAATGATACTCATGAAGAAAGCACACAAGAGGTTCCCCTGTCAATGCAAAAATGAAGGACGTCAGCGAGCAATCTTGATATGTTCCCCATTTAATGGATATAGCATCAAGCACAGATTGTTACCCCGCACATAAAAAATGTAGCAGCTCCAGAAAGTTTGTATACAAGGCCATACGCCCTACCACCTAGGGCATATATGGCTACCCCCAAGCTTCAAGCGTTTTTCAGCAGAATGGCTGGCGCTGGCAAGTCAGAGTCATTTTGATGCAGCACAGCCATTAATGAGCGTAAATGAAATGCAGTCTGTCTCTGGGATATAAATCCAGATAGCACTGCACTTTGCATCATATGCTTTAACCTCTGTGTCAAGGATTTTGCAGGTGTTCATTATCAACATCTGATATTGAAAACGACCTATACGAAAAAGATAGTCAAGGATTTCGGGCCACTTTCCGGACAATAGTGATTATAGTTTCCAGTAACAAAGATTTCGTGTCAGTTTTGCGACAACAGTGATTATGGTCTCCAGTATCGATGGTGGGACCTTGCCTGGGCTGCTGATACATTACAAGCCTCTCGCAATACAGCGGCCAGTATTTCAGAATAGCATTTATAGAAATGCACGGGGGGGGGGGCACCATCACGAGAGCTTTGACATTAGGAAGACTGGATATGGAGTTCCCGACATCCTCAAACATTAGGAGGGAGTTAAGGGTCTGCCGTATCTCACCCTCAACCTAAGCAAACCCTATATCCTCAAATATTTCGAAACCCTGCAAGTAGAATGTTGCGTTTGGATGGTGTATGAGCATTTATAATATTGTCTAAAAAGTTATGAAATATCAGATGGTGATGTTGTTACAGATGCTCAGCACTTGAAAGGTGTCATGACTAGCTTTCAACACCCATTGTAGTTTTTTCCTCAGCCGATTCCCTTTTTGGAATGCTCTAGTTTAGGTATTTTTGCAGACAGAGCGCCTCCCGTTCTGCCATCTCTCTCTATATTTTTTGTGTGAGTCCTGCAATTTAAGAAGGTTAGACGCGTCTTTGCTTGACTCATATTCATTTTTATGATGCTTAGGCTCGCTTTGTAAAGTTGCCAATCAAGTGCATGATAGTATTATGCCTATCACCTTGGAGAGGCAAATGCTGTGAACATATGCTTTACGCATATATGAGCATCAAAGATTTTGATGTCAACCATAGATCAATGCCTGAATTCGCATATTATGCATCTTAAAATAATGCACATGTTCGATAGCCATTGGGTGCATAACCCTCCAAGCGTCTACTAGGTTGTATATTTGCATAATATGTACCAGGGTACCATTTGCTTTCAATCGGGGTTTATGAGTCTGAAATAATCTAGCCAACTATGTAGATAATTTGCGATTTTCTAAATAAGGGTTACCAATCCTCTAGAGTACACGGAGTACAATGAAAAACAACTACGCCAACCTCAAGAAGATGCAAATGAAGATAGGGATTGTCCTGAAATATGTATCTCTTGGAGCATAGCAACATCAATTATGTGCCTATCTAGACAGGCACGCACTTATCAAGTTCTGCATGGATTGTTAATGTATGTTCCAACTAACTATTCTCATTGTGGTATATGTTCAGACTGAAATGCGGCTGCATTGCTCATAGAGTTATGCCATAGGTGCGTGTGTTTTTATCACAACCCTGAACTCGAAGAATTTCTCATTTCTAATCAGACATTCAGCCCTGCTTGTATTAGAACTCCAAAACACCCTGGACCCACCAATCCCAAACCTCAGCATAGATCCCTCCCATAACCAGAAAAAAAGAAAACAATGTAGTAGACCTTGTTGCCACCACAACTGCTCTCCACTCTTGGGGGTATCAGGAAACACTCACCTGACCTTGGGCAGTACATACAGCATATAAATGTATTGGCAAGAGACCCATCCAACTCACCACCCAGAGGGTTAACCATTTCAGCATCTACCACAACTTGTAAGTCCTCAGACACACAACTACATAAAACTACACAGACATCCGTGGACTAATAACTGAGACAACTTTTTGCTATAAAGAAAAAATACATTTAGACAGTACATCCAGTGTTAACCTTGAGTCCCCAGCATGCTCAACACTTGAAGATGCCCATCTTTAAAACATAGCATACTGCAAGGCATTACACATAGTCTACTTTCACTGCAGAGGTGGACACTTTCAGTAAACAGCAAATGTGGAACGCTCCAGAAAATCATAAGCACATTTCCATAACCCAAAAAGGACGGGAACCAATCACAAAAATGTCATGCTACAGAGTACTTTGCGCTATCAATCATTGTTGCCCAACCCATCAATACTAACTCTTCGTCCCTCTCAGGAAGAACCCAGAGGACTTTTGGGCCTGAAAGTATTCCTTTCTGGGCCTGGACTCCTGAAGCAGCAGGGTGAGTTTAGGGTAAAATGCCACAGCAAAGCCCCTGAATTGTAGATCAGGTGATCCAGATCTCTTCAGATACAGAATAGCATTCCTATGGTTATGAAGGGGTGCTAATATTGGACATTAATTCTATTCGGGACGGGACCTAAGGGCTAATGATCTATGAGCTCTTTCCACAATGTATTCCTGGGAAAAAGCTTCCAGTAGGAACAGGGCTTCCAACATAGTCTCCACAAATCTCTCCATGAATTACATGAATTCAAGCTTCTGGTATTTCCATCATGCATAGATTATTGTGGTGGAAATGGCCCTCTGAGTCCTTGTTCTTTAGTATCAGAGACTTAAGTTCTCACATCAGCCTAGATAGCATGTCTGATGATCCATATGCAACAACCTCTACATCGGAGATTCTCTTCCCGTAAACAGTCATCTGCTGATCGTGTTTGACGGGTTGTCCTTTTAATTTATCCAGGAGGATAGTAGGGTGGTCTATTTTACTATCAATTCATTGTGAACGACCCTCGATTTCTCTGAGAAGCATCCAAGATGTCACTTTTTGTTGCTTGTCATCCAAATGTCCTGCCCTCTGCCGGTTATCAAACTGCAATTTCCCTTCTCACTGCTTAGTATTACCCATTGTCTTGCCCTAACCTGGACAACTGCTGTAACTTTGTTACTGAGCTCTTTGTGTAATGCCCAATCTAGAGAGGGTAATGTCGATGTAGGCAGCTTGTTATAGGAGGGTTGCCAACAGTGAATCTTCCACAAACCCAGCGCCCAACCCAAAAAAACAACAGTGAGAGGCAATGAGGTGACCACTTGGAGATCCCAGGAGGTCAGACAACCCAACCAATTGAGATCTCTGTTTCACTTCTTCTAAGCAGAGATTATAGCTGTTACCAATAGCTTGGACTGCGGCAAGGGTGCTAGGATTCATGCAATGTCGCTGAGTGCCACCACCTCCAGTTACCTATGCCTCCTCAGCTAGTTTTTCAGTCCAAAACACTACTGGAGGAGTGCCAGCATTTATACAAAATTCAGTACTTTGGCAGACTTGCAGGCAGCAATAACAAAACAAAACAAAACAATTTTACCACACCCCTGAAGAAATGTTTCTTTTAAAAAAAGTAAATTAATGACCGAAACAGAACTTCACTGTAGGGGGATTAGCAAGTGTAATCATGTGGTCCATAAAAAACCAGGGGTGTCCAGGCCCAAAAAAGCATAATGTCAAACTAGATGCTTACTTTTGCATCTATACAAAATATATATTTAATAGTCCAGACCCAGGAGTGGATCTGTTCATATAGTAGGGCCGCTGGCTTCGCCGGTGAAATCATGAAACCTACTCCTTAAAGTTGTGGTATTCGGTGTCCTCTGGTATATACACACCCGGTGGAAATTCGGTGTCGTGCAAAAAATGGGGGTCTGCCTGCCCTCCGGCCCTGATGAATTTTGTTAAAAGATTCGGTGGCAATGAAACACGTTGGCCTTTCATAATTGCTCGTCACAACATGAGTTTGCAAAGTTCCCTGTAAACAGTTTTAGTTTTCTGAATGTATGTGAGCACTCTATGTTTTTCAGAGGACCTGCCTATAGGCGACTTGCAGGGTGTTTTTGCAGAGGCATTGTGGGTGAGTTATCATACCCTCGGTGCTAGATTAAGTCACTGATCGAGGGTCATTGTGTGCTTTTTGGTATTACTACTAAGTGCCTTTCCTGCGAAAAGAAGCTCCGCCAATGATGAGAAGGATAAGCTAGCGGGATTGTTATCCAATGGCTCACAGTGGTGGTTTATGTGAGGTGACTCCTATTTTGTGTAACTGCCAAAGTAAGCACCTAGTTGATTTTTTTTTTTGGGGGGGGGGGGGGGCGGGAGGTGGCATATTAAAAAATACATCTTCAGGGGTGTGGATAGATGTGAATGGAGGGCTCCCCTTTATTCCTGAATTCCCTCATTGCTCCCCTGTTTTTTTAGATACTTGCAGGCAGCACAATAGCCTAACCCCTTTTTAATTCTGTCTTTGTGAACGGCAGCCCAAGGTAGTTCCTCAGATATAACCACCCCACCCACAGCACTTACTGACTCTCCTATGTCGTGGTCATCATGCCTGGGTGTGTCATACTACTTACACTTTTCACCAACTAATATGCCCTAAAATAGACCCAGGCAAGGAGTTTGCTCCATGTAGATCCTAGCCTCAAGACGCAGCCTCAGCATTTACAGAGCATATCAGAAATCATCCAGCCTGAGGTGCCTGACTGCACATTACTGGTCCCTGCCTGCCCACCCCACAGCGAGAAAGAGCTCCTAAGGGCCGCAGCTGTTAGCTCCTTCCTGGGTGTGCAGGCACTGCATCAGGTGTCCCCAGTTCACCACATCCAGCACAACAGGCCAAGTCAACGAGCCCACATGCCCCTCACCTAGGGCTCCTTGGTGTCTTCACAACTCCTGCAGGTTCCTCCAGCTGCAATGACACCACCGGCAAACCGGCCAGTGGTTAATGTATATTGGGTGGCAGGGAAACAGAGGAATCAATGCAGTTATTGTTGTATGGCTGGCAGAGCAGAGCTCTCTGTATACTCTACAATCCTATAACTGTAAGATAGGAAATTGCTAATTAAAAAAAGTAAAAAGAGGGTTAAATCGTCAGCTCCGCAATTGGGTGCAGGACATGACAGAATGCACAGGTGGTTGGGCACAGTGTTGGCTCACAGAGCAGGCTCTGCGTACATCTGCTGTGAAACACAGATTGGTAAGTGCAGGTTATGGCATCATACCAGGCCAAACCTCCAATTATCACTATACACAGCCAAAGGCAGTTCACATTGGAGGCTAAAGTAGGATACTCTCTGCATCAAAGTGCTAATTTGTGCAGGTGGGTGGACACAGGGTCTGGCCAAAAAGCCCTTCATCCTATCTCCACTACGCCTGTGTGTTGTAGGCAGCAGGAGAGAGACAAAAGGTTGGAGGCCATTTGTCCAACTGGCAACGTTCCTTTTAATAAAAACAAAATCCTGAAATTCACTTAAATATACACTTAAAAGAAAGTTATAGTTCATATAGTAAAAAAACCTTACATTTCCCTTAGGAGAAAACTAAGAAATGCACTGAAAAAAAAACACATTTGAAAGAAAGCTACAATTCCGTTAGTACAAATACTTTAACTTTGCACCATGGAAAAAAATAAGAAATTCATTAAAAAAACACAGTTAAAAAGGCTTCAAAGTTACATCTAAAAACCACTAAAATTCAACTGTTATGGTCTGCTACACAGACCAAAACTCATGCTTATGTCAATTCACATGATTACGACTTCTAAATCTGGCTTTATGGTTATGTTTACAAGGTATTCAGAGACTTCAGAAAAGTGCAATCTATTCTTAAAGTATATTTCCTCTTCTAATCCATAAGTTGGAAGGTTGGATCTGGGCCACAGTGAAAACAGTGCAAGTCATCAACATAGGCCAGATGGTGTGTTTACAAAACAACATAATTTTCACCTATGACAATACTAAAGGATGGTTTCATCGGATAAAAACTCTAAAACTGTGACTTCAAAAATGTTTTGATGTGCATTCATTGATAATAAGGTGAAGTCTGTTCATGATAACTTAACTGCCATTGACAGTGACACCATTGATTATATTACTGGTGATAACAAATATGATGTCATTCGAGATATTGTTAGTGATGCTACAGAAGATGCAATCTGGGATGTCAAGTGGGAGAAAGCATGAGCTATAGTTTTGCTTTAGAATGTCACTTGAACTGTTTTTTCAGTGAAAAAAAATATATATACGCTCACCCCCCACCACACACAGAATATACCATTGGTTAATGTGTATTTTGATCAACTTTACATCAAGGGATTCTGGTGGCATCATAAATGACAAGATGGCAAGATTAGGCGATTCTGCAGGTTGCCAATTTATGTGTCTGAGTGTACTTGTTTATTTTGTGGTACTTGGCTTAAAAAAGCTGTTTTCTTCAAAGTACAACAAACAATAGACACTGGCAGGAATTATAATGTTTAGGTTCTATTTACCTTTCATGAAAAAATGTTTATGAAACAACAGACAATTTAGAGAGGCAGTTTCTGCAGTATTTACTACATAATAATTAGCAACATAAAAACACAACTAAAAGTATCATTTCTATCTTCAATGGATAAGAATAGCACTGCCAGAAAACAATGTGCATAATTTGCCCTTTTTGTAGCCTAGTTTAGTTAAGATTGTTACATAATTTAATAAACATCTCGCACTATTTTGATCCTCCATATAATGTGATCCTAGGGGAACTGACAACAGTACAGTTCATAATGTGGTTTCAGGGCTGTCGTTATGATGAGGAGTTCAGCATTTCAAATGGAATAGTTTCAATTTAAATAGTTTAATATGCTAATTCTTACCACTGCTAAGTGCAGGGAGAGGCCATGAGTAACAAGAGGAGATCGCTTTATGGGTCATGATGCCCCTTCCCTCTCGCCTCCCTGAATACTGGTAATAAATATTGTTTGCAAGTGGTTTAGAAGAAGAGGCAGGTAGGTATTTACAACCAGTAATAACACCCAAATCACAAATGAGGTCTTGTCAGGTCTCAATAAATAAACCCTTGCTCAACCCTTGATAGCTTGGCTGACGAGCAGTCTGGCTTAACTTAGGAGACAGGCATGTAAAGCATGTAATATCACCAAAAAAGTAAATAAGTGAGACACAAAACAAAATAAAAATCCAACACCAATTTATAAAAAAAAAAGATCATTTTTTATCTTTAAAATGACACCAAAACTACAAAAATCCAATGTAGGGTATCGGAGATATGAATTTTTAAAAGAGTAAATGTAAAAATTTGCTTTCTAGTGCCTGAACGTGAGAAGCCCCAGCAGCGGCTATCTGGTTGCGCCGGACCAGGACAAAGTCAAAGTTTTAGGCTGACCGCAATGGAACGCAGGTCAGATATGATGAGTGATTGGGGCTGGTCAAGTTTTTACCTTTGCATTTAGTCACTTTTTTGGAGCTTTTTCTCTCGACGTCAAATGATCAGGTCTTCGGATCCTGATTTCAGTTCAACATCAGCAGCCTGCTGCAGTGCGATGCTTCAGTAAATTCCTGGAGGGGTTTGTCTACATTGCTGATGGTGAGGAGCTCCAGAGCTTTCAGTGGGACAAACCAGTGTAGTCAGGTCAAATCAGCGGCTTGACTCTCAATGATGAGCTGGTGTTCTTCTGGAGTTTTTTCCCCAAAATTGTCCAAAAGTTCCCAAATGTTGAGAACTTCATCTGAAAGGTTGTCTGAGGGTCTTGAAGAGTCTACAATACCAGCAAACGGACCAGAAGCTCTGATTTGCCTCTTGGGGTTTGGGGACTACAATTCCCACAATGCACATGGTCAATCAAAGTAAAGTCCAAGTGAAGCTGGTCAGCTGGGCGTCTCCTGTGGTGGTTGAAGCAGGTGATTTCTTCCAGCACCTTTCTCCCTGTTGCTGATCACGGAGTCCACTCCTTAACTTTTTAAGACGGACAAAGTCCTACTTTGTGAAGCTTTGAGAGTGCAGTCTTTCTGAGTGCAATCCAATGGTTCAGCAGGGCAGTCCTTCTTCTATCGGTATTTCAAAATAGGGATCTGGGGTGCAGGGCAGCTCTCTCATATTTATTCCAGATTCTGGACTAGCTAGGAAGGGGCACCCCCAACCAATGGAGTTCAAGTTGCCACCCTCTGTGATGACCACTTCCTGTGAAGTGTGGCATATCTATGTCCCAGAATAAACATATGCAAAGAAATCAAAATGGAGCAAATCTCTCCAAGGAGTTCAGGTCTAACTAACCCAACCTACAGGTGTGGGTAACTTTTCCCTACACTCCCGTTCCAGCCCATCTCCTAATCTAGTTAGAGGTACTCCCATCTGACTGGGGGTGCAGGAAGTCGAGGTGGGCTTGGTTCCTGTATTATCTATGCTTCTCCTTTTGAAGACCATTTTGGCTATCTAGGCCCCATGACCATCCTGGCATCTGCAGGCAGCAGATTTCCTCCCACCCGATATCTCTATTGTTTCAACCCTAGGGCCTCTTCACACCTATTCAGGGAGCCGCTTGGTTCAGGCTGTCAAAGGCTGGCCAGTCAACAGGGGCTGCTACTGAGCTGTTTTAGGTAACTTCAGGAAAGCAGGTTCTAAAACTACTTTCCTGAAATTGTTCAAATAAATCCAACCTTGGCAGGTTGTTGGAGTTATTGTAACTGTTATTTTGATACTTTGAATTGTTGTTCTAACTCATTCCTGCCAAATGGTAGACTTTATTAAGTATTAATAAACCCTTCCTATGTTAGCCTATGGAGCTATCAGCAGTACAATGGGGAAAAACCAAATTGGCAGTTTTACCCTCGCCAGGGCATATAACCGAAACATCTTTTATAATGTCCCTACTTTTCATACCAAGGCACTCTATCTTTAGCGCTCCTCGGGCAGACCTTAGGGATGACGTATATATAGTAAAAAGATAGTTTTAGAATTTGGAAGTACTTTTAATTCGAAAGTCAAATTTGAACGTAGTTTTATTTTAAAACCAGCCTGAAAGGCAGGGCTGCTTTTAAAATGACCGCAGACCCCACAGAAGCACACACCTAAGTGCATTAAATCCACTGGGTTCTCTAAACCTACCTGCTCTACCATATACTAGGGACCTACAGGTGGGCTGTCTGAACCAATTTTAATTACACCAATTACCATCTTCCTTTCAAACAGAGCATTGGCACTGGGCCTGGTTAGCAGGGCCAGGGCACATTAGGTGTCAGTAACCACCAGTATCAGTCAAAAATGGGGGTGATCAGGGCAAAAAAATATGACTTTCTTACATTTATCATACTATACTCTTCACATCTGCACATGTGGTTATGCCATTTCATTATTTAATGTGTGTGTGTACTTCACAAAAAACAGGATGCAAAGCGTTAGATGTGTACAGTAATTTGAAATCACATTGAAGAGACCTCGTGACCTATGGGGAATCCTTCCCTGTCTAAAGTAACTGTATAGGCAATATGTGAGGCAGCAAACAGTGTTGTTTTCACATCATGTTTGCTGTATTGTGCTAATAAACTTAAACTAAGCCTTTGCCCTGTAGTAATAAATGTGTTAATGTGTGATTATTAGTACAGCTGCTCTAAATATTGTGGTATTTGTCTACATTTATTTGCATTGCCATAGCCTAAACATATATTTATTCCCAAAGTCCAAATGTGAAGTTAAAGTGTACTATCATAGTAGAGAGAAATTGATAAGAGAAAAATCTTTCAATGCTTCACATATTGCATATTATAATGACTTTACACCTGGATACAGTTCTCGGAATGATCATGAGGCTACGTCGATATGATTTTACTGTACTTCGCAAATGCAACAGTTTGCATCCTGGTATTGTTTAAATATAATTTTTTTCTTTTAAAATAATAAACATAACAAAATGGCATGACAAAAACAATATATGCAGATGAGGCTAATGCAATATGTTATTTATTATCATTGTTGTGAGGAAGAGGAGGGGCATCATGTTAGTCATGGCCCCTCCCCTTACTCAACAATGTTCATAAAACACAAAATACAGTTCTCAAATCCATATTATTATATATATATATAATATAATATATATATATATATATATATATATATATATATATATATATATATATATATATATATATATATAAACACATATATATATATTGCCTAGAACGTTGGCCTGATCAGCCGATCTGCCTAAATATGATAAATCTGTCACTCTGCATAGTCAGCTAAGGTCAGGCATGCCAAATTTTGGAATGTTCCATGCAGGAGAAAAAGTTAAGAAAATGAGTTAAAAAAAATGTGTTTTCCTATTTTAGCTCCCACAGACAATTTTGCCTGTACCTACAGCCAAAACTACAGATGGATTCACACTACACTTCAATGTAAAACTTTACCCAGAAAGCATGCTCTCATTGGTTTGTTATAAATCCGATTACCAGAAATGTAAGTGTTTGAAAAAGGCGATGGGTGGGCTTGACAGGATTGAGGCTTTTGTATATCTTGTCCATGGAAAAAGCCAACTGTTGATTTGCAGATATCTTTTGCACCGTTTGGCCAATATGCATGAAATGATGCAGACACTTAGAATGTTGAGAATACTTTTGATATTTTCAATTTCATGCACCTCAATCAAGGAGAGGACCCACTTGAAAAGTTAGTGGCAAACAAGTGCCCATTTGCTCATATGATTGGCTCTGTGTGATGAATCTGCACAGAATTTAGCACAAACTTGAAAATATTAATGTTTTGTTAGTATGCCAGGTTTTGTGCCATGGGGAGCAAAATTAAAAGAGGGGGCGATCAGTAAAGTTTTCATTTGCCTATAACTTTGGTGCTGTTTGATGAATCTGCATTAGAGTTGGTTAGCAGGTTACACTCGGTGTAGGCATTTCATGTTTTGAAAAGATTCAATGTGAGTGGCAAAGGTAAAGGGTTAGTCAAAAACGTTAATTCACTAATAATTTTTGCACCTTAAAATGTTCATGACATTTGGTAGAGATGTAGCATGTTTTGCCTTCTCTAGGTATTTATAAGTTCATGCAGATCCATAAAAGAGGGCAGAGTTAAGGGAGAGAAAGTCTTCATTTGGGAATAACTTTGGCACTGTGCAACCAATCTGTACAAATTTTGGCAGAAGTTTGGAAGGTTTGAGTTTGTATAGGTACAGCAAATTTTATGGCATTCCATAAAAGTTGGGGAAAGTTGAAAGGGAGGAGGGCAATCAAAATTTCATTTACTCATATCTTAAGGGTTGTTTGATAAATCTGCAAACACACAAAAGGTGATGGGAGAAGTATTTGCAACAAGACTAACCACTGGCAATCGCTGGGGGTAGAATTCCAGTCCATTGATCTTTTTCCCACCATGCCACCTCAGTTTGGACCCGGCCATAGGCATCAGTCTTGACCCTGCTCCAACAGGAGAAGTCGGCACAAACTGCTAGGCAAGGGCCTTCATGAACAAGAAGACAAGACACCCCAGACCGGTTTCACTGTGGTTGGGGCTTGTCAGTCGGGTGTAGCTTGGCTCCATTGACACAGTGAGCATGGGGACCACATCTGGGCATACCCTTGAATAAATCTGCATCTTGATAAGTCTGCATCAAATGTGGAAGGCAGTTAGGAAGTTATAGCCAACGCAGGTATATCAAAAGCGAGGGGAAGATGATGGGGAGAAGAAAAGGGTAGTCAAAACAAACAAGTTATCTATCTTAGGTACTGCTTTTTCTGGTGGAAACTCTATTTAACCACAGATTCCACACCTTTAGAATATTCCCAGGCACCCAAATAAATTAAATAAAAGAAGCTAAATCAAAGAAGAAAGGAGTGCGTTCTATTTCAAACTTGGCACTTGTACACACATTGGAAGGGAAAAAAGACTACTTACTCTCAGTCAAGCTTAACAAACGTTTTGTGTTCTGTTCTAGAGTTGTGTGCCAAAGATTGACCATAATGGAACGAACACCTGTAAGACTTATCAGGACTGCAGACTCAACAGGCTTCTCCAATGATAAATGAAGTGCACTAGGAAAAAGTAAAACAACAAATGATATGTGTTAAACACTTTAATGTAAAAGTGGTAGGTTGAAGTACAAAGGTTCTTTCCCATTATCTAGAGGTTTGGAAAATTGAAACCAGTCAGAAGGAAGCCAAACCTACAGATACAAGTTTACAAATGAGGAAGCCAAAACCAGTAAAGAGTTCATATGGATGAGCAAACACTGATCATATGGAGGAGGATGTTGATTAAGAGAGAAAGGATTGCTGCATTGAGTGACTTGCTTTTCTTCTGCCTTTGGCATTTTAACATTTCATGCCAACTGGTGATGTGTCTCACTGTGCAGAATAGGTTGCCGGAGGTGATGCCCTCCATAGCTTGGCAAACCTTTACAGTATGCGTTTTTTTTTAAGAATGTCAGCCAAAAATATGATTAGAGTTCAAGACAGCTTGAAAAAAACAGGTGTTGCTGATTGAGTGTTTTAATTGACACTTCACTTTGAAAGCCACATCCATCCCACTTGGTGAGTCAGAATGCACCCAACCCAGTGACCTTGGAAGTTAATGAGATCTAAAATTGATGTGCTTTGATTGCTTGATTAAGGCAGTTCCTCTAGAGTCAGGAAGCCCTCCGAAAGAACCCTGCCTTAACCAAAATAAGTAAAATGTAACATCCTCCTAAGGTCCTTATTGTTCCACATTTATCACTAAGGGCTAGAGAGATCGAGGAGAAAGGCCAGGAAAATGAACTTGCCATAGAGGAACAAGTTACTTACCTTTGGTAATGAATTATCTTGTAGAGACAATGGGCCTCATTATGACCCTGGCGGTCACTAGAGCGCCAAGGTCACGGTCGGACCGCCGCCAAAGTGGCGGTCTGACCCCGACATTATGATTGTGGCGAAAGTGCCACGATTGGACAGCCGGCACCGCCAGGTTGCACCCAGTCGACAGCCTGGCGGTCTCTGCGGTTGTAATCCACCAGGGCAGCGCTGCTTGGAGATTACGAGTCCCCTTTCCGCCAGCCTTTGCATGGCTGTAGCCCCGCCATGCAAAGGCTGGCGGAAAGGATGTGCCGGGGGACCCATGGGGGCACCTGCTCTGCTCATGCACTTGGCATGGGCAGTTCAGGGGCCCCCATGGACACCCCCATTGCGCTTTCCACTGCCCGAATTACCAGCAGTGGAAAGTGCGAAGGGTGCTGCTGCACCCGCCGCCCTGCCACATTGGCGCCGGCTCGATTATGAGATGGCGTCAATGTTAAGGCCCTGTTCACCACAGGGACAATGGGCAGAAATGCTGTTTCCGCCCACTGGCGCTGCGGTGAACTCCTAATAGAGCTGACGGTGTTCTGGCCACACAGGCGGCCTGGTGATGGTACGAGTGCCGCCTGCCAAACTCGTAATGAGGGCCAATATCTAGCCGCAGGATCCTTACCTTTGAATTTCCCAGGCATTACACTGGATCTGGAAGATTTTTTATGAGCAGTATCCCTGTGCATTGGTAGGTAGCTTTGTTTGGTTCCATGCAATATCATTGGCATTGTACTCACTGGAAGTGATGTTGCGGTTATCTATATAGGCACCACCTCGGCATGCGGACATCAGTTACTTTCCACGCCAGGAGCAGAGAGCCATGAAGTGTACTGTCATTAGTGTGTCCAAACTAGGGCTCTGAAAGGGATCATCTCTAACCCTAAAAATCTGTCCCCAGAGTGGGGAGGAATGGGTGGGTTGCTAAGGAATCTGCAGGCTAGACATTATCCCTACCAGATAATTTGTTACCGAAGGTAAATAACTTGTTCATCTGATAGAGACATCTAGCTACAGATTCTCTATACCGTTGCCGGTGGTGGGCTGCGGACAAATTTACCTACACTAGAAAGTCATGCAGGACAGAATGGGCGAAATACCCGTCCCCGAGGACGTGACTTTCCAGGCAGTAGTATTTGGTAAACGTGTGCAGCGATTCCAACATTGCTTCCTGGCAGATGTCAACAACTATGACTCGACATGCTAAAGCCATGGTCGCAGCTTTTCCTCTGGTGGAATGGGCCCTTAAGCCGCCAGGATGCTGTTTTTTTGGCAAAAACGTAGCAGATCTTAAAACAGTGAATGAGCCATTGCAAAATTGTTCGCTTCTGTGCTGCCCATCCTTTCTTTCCTCCAACATAGCCCACAAAGAGTTGGTTGTCCACCCAGAACTCTTTTGTCTGGTCAAGGTAGAACGACAATTTCCTTTTAGGGTCCAGACAGTGGGGTCGCTCCTCTTCTCTGGAGGGATGTGGAGGAGCATAAAAGGTGGGCAGGGTGACTGACTTGCCTACATGGAATGGAGTCACCACTTTCAGAAGGAAAGGGGCCCTAGTGCAGAGCACCAGTTTGTCTAGCAAAACAGTCAGAAAGGGAGGCCTGGATGATAAAGTCTGCAGCTCACTCACCCTCCGGGCAGATGTTATTGCCATTAGAAAGGCTGTCATGGTAGGGAGCATCCGAAGGGGACAATTGTGCAGAGGCTCGAAAGGAGCACACATGAGGTAGGTGAGGACCAAATTAAGGGCCCACTGAGGCATTATGAAGGGCAAAGGAGGAAACGTTTGTACAAGCCCTTTCAGGAATCTATTTACAATAGGGGACTTAAAGAGAGAAGGTTGGTCAGGCAGCCACAGAAAGGCAGATAGAGCGGAAAGACAACCCTTAAGGTTACCCAGAGCAGAGCCCTGTTGGGCAAGGGTAAGAATGAAGAGAAGAACATCAGAAAGAGAGGCAGAAAGAGGGTTGGTAGACTTTTCTGTACACTAATTTAGACATTTGTGCCATAGGCAGACATATACAGTCTTGGCAGAGGGATGCCTGGCTGCCTAAATGACATTACAGACTTCAGGAGGAAGGGCAAAAGCGGTCAACTGTCGCCGCTCAATCTCCACACAAGAAGGCGTAGAGTGGACAGGTTACACAATGATAACTTGGGCACAGTTGTTCTTGATCTTCTTGAGAACTCTGGGCAGAAGTGGTATGGGTGGAAAGGCGTACTGGAGGCCAGAGCTCCACTCACGACGAAAAGCATCTCGAAGCACAAAACTGCTGACATCTTATGTTCCCTTCAGAAGCTAACAGATCTAACCAAGGCTCTCCCCACTGCTGAAAAAGTCCTTGTGCCACCTCTGGGTGGAGATGCCACTTGTGATCCGCTAGGCATCGACAGCTGAATTTGTTCGCCCTGGCATTCAGAGAACCTGCCAGGTGTTGAATCACCAGGGAAATGCCCTTCTGTTCTAGCCATGTCCAGAGATGCAGGGCCTCTTGACAAAGGGTCCACAACCCCACCCCACCCTGTTTGTTGCAGTACCACATGACAGTGGTGTTGTCCAAGAACACCTGCACTAGCCTTCCCTTGATGGAGGTTAAGAAGGCGCTTATCACTCAGCACTCCAGCAAGTTGATGTGGAGTCTGGATTGCGCTGGAGACCAGAGTCCTCTGATCTCTACCTCTCCATGAAGACCGCCCCATCCCAGGAGTGACATGTGTGTTACTATTGTGAGATCTGGTTGGGAAAGGGATAGGAGACTGCCTCTGACCCAATCACGGTTTGTTAGCCACCACTGCAGGCCTTTTGCAGTTCCTTTCAAGATCTGGACCATGTCAGAGAGATTCCACTGATGCTATGCCCACTGGAACTTCTGGTCCCACTGCACAGCCCGCATATGCCATCTGGCATGTGTCACTAGTGGGATGCAGGCAGCCATGAGGCCCAGCAGCCTCAGAGTCATTCTCACTGAACTCCAAGATAGAGGCTGAAACATCGGTATCATAGCCCGATTATCCTGGACTCGTTGGTCGGGAAGATAAGCCCTAAAGTGCAATGTGTCCAGAACTGCTCTGATGAAAGGAGGCATCTGAGAAGTAGTCAGGTGTGACTTCAGCAGGTTTATAGTGAACCTCAGCGAAAAACACATTTTCTTGTCTAAGGTATCCAGCCTCTTGGACCCCTTTTCAGGGGAGCAGCAGTGAACGCCCATGGGAGGCAGAGGCTTGGACTACCAAAATCTCAGGGGTGGGGTGTAAGGTGAGGAAACTTGGAACCCCAGGTGCAGGGCGATGGTGGCAGGCAACTGTCCTGTTCACAAGAGCCCCAGTGCTGGACTTGGAGCAGATTTCGAGCAGGACGTCAGTAAGTGCTTCATTAAAAAGGAGCAGGGGTTCTGAAGAGGAAGTTCCTGGCTGAAGCACTTCCATTAAGATTTTAGTCTTGAGCGCCGCCGAGGGTAGTTCGAGTACCTCCACTGCCCCCTTCACCACCATTGCATATGATACTCCCTCCTCAGCCATGGCACGGAGGGAAAGCAAACCAGTACCTGGGAGGTAGCATCTCCCAGTTCCTCACATGTCCATAGAGGACTCCTGTCCCTCTAACTGGTATTCCAAAGGGTCCAGTGACCCCTCCCATTCTTCTCTCATGCCTAGCCCCTCAGAAAATGGCTCAGGTGGCAACCTAGGACATAATAGTCCTAACAGCACCTAAATCTGCATCGATTGACGTCATTCTGACTCAGTCATCAGGGATCAGAAAGGGGCTGGTGGCGCTAGTGGGTGCCAGCAGCGCTGGGGGCAACAGCATCAGGACTGACATCAGGGAAAATCGCATTGGCATGACCAGCACCAGACCAGATCCATGATCGGATCCACAAGGGCCCATCGGAGCCAAGGCTGGAGCCATTGGTGCTGAAGTTGAAGGGCCCCCCTCTGACCGCACGGGCCGGAAGGCGCTCCTGAGGGGTTGGCCCACTCGAATATGTGGTGCATGGCATTGTAGAAGTCTTTTACCTGAGCGGGGGTTACTTCGGCTCCCAGAAATATGGAGAAATGCAGAGTTGAATGGCTCTGCAGAACTGTGCCTGGACCATCGATGTTGCGCTGTCATCAAGATGCCGTACGGACGAGGAGAAGTCGAAGCCCACTTCGACTTCTCGTGCCTCTTCCCTGAATGTCCTGAGGGCTTAGAATGGGACAAAAAGGACTTGGGGCTCCTGGAGAAGTCCTGAAACCTTTCCCTCGATCTGGACTGAGACCTCTGAGGAGATCTGTGATGCAGTTTTGCCTGCCTGGCTGCAAGCACCTTTAGGGACCCCTCCCTCAAAGCCTTCAGTGCCAGGCCCAGAAATCTGAGCATGACTTGGAGTTCTAGTCATACTCAAGACACCACTATAGGAAAATGGCTCTGTATACATATAACAAAATGAGATATAGCGTGCACAGAGTCCAGGGGTTCCCCAGAGGTTTAACAGAGGCTAAAGTAGATAATACTAATGCTCTCCGTTGTGGTAGTGTGGTCGAGCAGTTAGGCTTATCAGAGGGTAGTGCAAAGCATTTGTTGTACACACACAGACAACAGATGAAGCACACACTCAATGACTTAACTCCAGACCAATGGTTTTTATATAACAAAAATATGTTTTCTTAATTTATTTCTAGAACCACAAGATTCAAATTGCAGGTAAATACATAAATGAGTAAGTATTTCACATATGTATCAATACCATTTTGATTGGAAATGGTAAGTTGTACAGTTTTTGGATAAATGGCAATAATCTTTTTTTAAAGTTGACACTGCAATTTTCAGAACAGTTCCTGGGGGAAGAAAAGTTAGTACGTTTTGCAGGTAAGTACAACACTTACAGTTGCATCCTCTGGGAGTTAGGAAGTCACTGGTTGGGATTCACGTTAACCCAAACACCCACCACCAGCAACACAGGGCCCGCCAGGTGCAGAGGTCAAAGATGACTCAAGTTTAACATGGGCTCGTACGGAGACTGGGGGGATTCGGTTTCAAACCTTCTGGCAGGTAAGTACCCGCTGTAGGAGGCTGGCCTGGTTTGTAGTGGGTACCTTGGGTACGTACATCTTATACCAGGTACAGTTATCCCTTATTACTAAAGTAGTAGTGTTCTAGCAGCTTAGGCTGATAGAGGTAGCTATAGCAGAGCAGCTTAGGCTGAACTAGGAGACATGCAAAGCTCATGCAATACCACTTATAGTTACACAGTACTTATACCCAAGTAAAGACAATACTCAGTGTTACCAAAAATAAAGGTAGTTTATTTGGGTGACACACTACCAAACATATTTTAGATGCAGTACTCCTTCTGGAGGTAAGTATTATACTCAATATATCCATTAGACACCAAAATAAGTAAGTAATTAGACATAGAATGGTGCAAACAATAGGAAATGCTATAGAATGCAATGGGAGAAAATAGGTCTAGGGGCTACACAAACCATATACTAAGTGGAATGCGAATCACAAATTCCCCCCTAGAAAGGTGTAGTGTGTGCAGAATCACTGGGAGAGTAAGAATACAATAAGGGTAAGTAAATGATCCCATCCCAGAGCCCAGAAAAATAGGAGTAAAGTACTGCAAGTTTCCTTAGGACACACTACACCTCGTGATATGGATTATTGAAGTAACCAACCAAGTCTGCAAAGAACAACTGCTGGATTCCTGGACCTGAAGACCTGCAAAAGAAGGGGACCAAGTCCAGAAGTCAAAAGAAGTTCCAGGAAGGACAGGAGCCCCTGCCAACACAGAAGAGGGTGCAAAAGAAGAGTCCCCGGTTGGACGTAGACTGCAGGAATGCACCCTAAGAAGATGCCAGCGGGTTCCTGTGTGATGCAGAGGATGCCCCACGACGTGAAGATGGATGCAGATGTAATTTTGTGTTGGAAGTCGCCAACAAGCCTTGGGTACAACAAATATGCGTTTCGCATCTAAATGGCGCTGGCTGGACCTAGGAGGGACCTGGGGGCCTCAACTCTGTATGAGGAGGAAGAGGGGGCTCTAAGCACTTTAGAGAGCCCTCAGGATGCCAGACAGCACCCACGGGAGTCCCAGGACCCGGAGACAATTAGGTGCAAAACGTGGTTGGTGGAGCACAACAAAGGAAGGTCACACGCTGCCCGAGAACATTTCAGTGAGTTGAGCGTCACAGGATGGAGTGCTGGGGATCTGGGCCAAGCTGTGCATGATGGAATTTTGCAAATAGTGCACAGAGGCCTCAGGAGGTGAAGAAGACGCATTGCACAGGGGTACTGTCGCTCTCAGGGAAGGCAAGGTCTTACTTCCTCCAAATTGCGTCAGCAGGACCTCAGGACAGTCTATGTTGATGGAGTCCACCCTCTGTGTTTCTAGGAGCAGGCTCGTCGCTTTGAGAGGAGTCCAGGAATACCGGTCGTCGACTTGGAAGGTGCCTGCGTGAGCAGGGGGGCGACTCCATCACCCCATGGGTTATTTCTTCGGTCCTTCTGGTGCAGGATGAAGACAGGGAGTCCTCAGAGCGTGCACACCATGGAAACTGTTGCAGTTGCTGGCTGGAGCTGAAGTTGCAGAAGAAAAGTATCCCTTGTGGATACTTTGTTACTGTTACAGCGGTTTCTGGAGCAGGCTGCGGTTGATCCGAGGTCATAGGATGAAGTAGTAGTTGCAGAGGATTAATGAAGGAACTTGCAAGCAGAATCTGAAGAGAACTCAAAGGAGAGACCCTATGTAACCCTGAGAGGGGGACTGGCTACCTTATCAGGTAAAGACCAATCAGGAGGGGTCTCTGACGTCACCTGCTGGCACTGGCCACTCAGAGCCCTCCAGAGTGCCCCCACACCTTGCAAAGCAAGATGGCTAAAGTCTGGAAAACACTGGAGGAGCTCTGGGTACCACCCCTAGGGTGGTGATGAACAGGGGAGTGGTCACTCCCCTTTCCCTTGTCCAGTTTCATGCCAGAGCAGGGGACAAGGGGTCCCTGAACCCGTGTAGACTGGCTTATGCAAGGAGGGCACCATCTGTGCCCTTCAAAGCATTTCCAGAGGCTGGGGGAGGCTACCCCTTCCCAGCCTGTAACATCTATTTCCAAAGGGAGAGGGTGTAACACCCTGCTCTCAGAGGAAATGCTTTGTTTTGCCTTCCTGGGACTGAGCTGCTCAGACCCCAGGAGGGCAGAACCCTGTCTGTTAAGTGGCAGCAGCTGTAGTTGCAGTGCAAGCCTCAGAGAGCTGGTTTGGTAGTACTGGGGGTCCATAATGGAGCCCACAGGGTGCATGTAATTGGCTCCCCAATACCAGATTTGGAATGGAGGGACAATTCCATGATCTTAGAATTGTTACATGGCCATATTCGGAGTTACCATTGTGAAGCTACATATAGGTATTGACCTATATGTAGTGCACATGTGTAATGGCGTCCCTGCACTCACAAAGTCCCGGGAAAGGGCCCTGAACTATGTGGGGAACCTTTGCTAGTGCAAGAGTGCCCTCACACTTAGTAACTTTGCACCTGACCTTCAGCAAGTGAAGGTTAGACATATAGGTGACATATAAGTTACTTAAATGCAGTACAAATGGCTGTGAAATAGTGTGTGCACTATTTCACGCAGGCTGCAATGGCATGCCTGTGGAAGGGTTTGTCTGAGCTCCTTATGGGTGGCAAATGCTGCAGCCCATAAGGATCTCCTGGAACCCCAATGCCCTGGGTAGCTAGGTACCATATACTAGGGACTTATAAGGGGGGTCCAGTATGCCAATTGGCAAATGAAGTCACTAGCCTACAGTGACAAATTTAAAAGCAGAGAGAGCATAAGAACTGAGGTTCTGGCTAGCAGAGCCTTAGTGACACAGTCAAGCACTACTGACAACACACGTAGGCCACAAACTATGAGCACTGGGGTCCTGGCTAGCAGGATCACAGTGAGACAGGCAAAACACACGGACATATAGGTTTTTATCTATGAGCAATGGGGCCCTGGCTAGCAGGATCCCAGTGACACAGTAAAAACACACTGACACAAACTCACAAACAGGCCAAAAGTGGGGGTAACCATGCTAGAAAGAGGCTACTTTGTCACACCAACGTCTTTGGAGGGCAGACCTGGGGTGGTTTGGAGGAGCACTGGGGGAGGGGGGCACAAGTAGGCACCAAACTCACACCCTCAGCAGCGCTGGGGAAGCCAGGTGTAGGATGCAAACAGAGAGTCGGGCTCCCAATCCTTTCCTATGAGGAGACCCCAGTGGTCACTTTGATGCTGCAGGCGGGGGTCGGTCCAGAAAACCACAGGCTGGGCAAGTAGAAGGGCTGCCTGCTGAACGTTGCTGCACCAGAGGTCAGGTTCTCAAAAGCCTGGGGGCTGCTTCGTCCGGACCTTTTGCAGTCAGGGGTGTCCTCTGGATTCACACTGCAGGCGTCATTGTGAGGGACTTACTCTGAATCGCCTGAGGATTCTCTCTAGTCGGTTGGGCCACCTGGACACGGGCCGTGGGTTGGGTGCAGATTGGTCAGTTTTTGTGAATCAGGGGAGGCCCTGGAGTCCTTAGGTGAAGTTTCTTCTTGGACAGGGCCACTGTCCACAGAAATTCTTGGTCCTCTGTGATGCAGTCCTCTGGCCGATTGGCGTAAGTCACTGGACCCACAGGATGCGTCGCTTTCCTTTTGCATGTTCTCTGAAGCAGGAGACATGGTGTTAGGTCTGAGGCCAAGTCCATTTTCTTCTTCCTTCTTCTCTGCTGGGGGTTCAGCTTAGCAGTCCTTCTTCTTTCTTCTTATGAGGCGGCCAGGAATCTGACGACTTGGGTTCAGGGGAGCCCTTAAATCCTGGATTTAGGGGCGTTACAGGAGTCAGAAGCCAGTAGCCAATTGATACTGTCCCTGAGGGTGGCTACACCCTTCCGGTGTCCAACCCCTTTGGGGAGGGGGACACAACCCTAACCCTATTGGTCTCTGTCCTCCAAACTAAGATGGAGGATTCTGCGGAGAGGGGGTCACCTCAGCTCTGGACATCTTAGGGGTGGTCCTAGCTGGAGTGGTCACTCCTTCGTTCTTAACCTAATTTTCCCACTGGACTTGTTGCCAAAAGTGGGGCTTTGTCCAGGGAACGGGCAACTCCACTAGCTGGGGCACTGTAACAAGTGGCTTGAGCCTTTGAGGCTCACTGCCAGGTGTTACAGTTCCTGCAGGGGGGAGGTATAAAGCACCTCCACCCAGTGCACGCTTTGTTTCTGGCAAGCACAATCTCACACAGTGTGGCCAGAAACTAATCTCTAGTGCCAAGCTGGCACAGGCACATCAGTCCTGCACTAAAGGGTTGGTTAAATACAGGGGGCATCTCTAAGATGCTCTCGAGGTGAATTGTTTAATAAATCAAACACTGATATGTGTATTTGATACCAAACTTCAGTATTCAGTGAAGCCATTATGGAGCTGTGGAGTTCATAATGACAAACTCCCACACCATATACTCAATATGGCTACACTGCACTTACAGTGTCTAAGAATGGACCTAGAAACTGTAGACATTGCTCATGCAGCTATGCCCTCACCTGTGGTATGGTGCGCCCTGCCGCAGGGCTGTAAGGCCTAATAAAAGGAGTGACTTACCTATGCCACAGGCAGTGGTTTGTGGGCCTGGTGCCCTCAGAGGGGTGCCATGTCGACTTTGCCTTTTTCTCCCCACCAGTACACACGAATTGCAAAGGCAGTGTGCATGTGCTTGGTGAGGGGTCCCCCAGGGTGGCATAATACATGCTGCAGCCCTTGGGGACCTTCCCTGGCCACAGGACCCTTGGTACCATGGGTACAATTTACAAGGGACTTTTCTGGTTGCCAGGGGTGTGGCAATTGTGTAAAGAAGAGTACATATTTTGTGAAAGAACACTGGAGCTGGGGGGCCTGGTTAGCAGGGTCCCAGCACACTCTCAAATCAAACTTGGTATCAATATCAGGTTAAAAGAGGAGGGGTAACCATGCCAAAAAGGACACTTTCGTACAACCACAAACAGACCAGATGGGGGGTCTGTAACCAACATGGCGTGGTGGCAGGTGCCACACAGTATAAAACCTGCCTTCTTCAAAAACATCAACACTCTCGAAAAAGGATTTCACAAAATGTCACAACAATTCTATCAAAAACCGTCAGAGAGGTATCTCTTCTCCGTTCAATGCTAACTGGTGTGGAATTAAAAGAACTGACTTCCACATGCTGAGGTGGCACCTACATAGGGACTATGACGCCAAAGATGCCATTCAGAACCAAACGAAGCCACCTACCAGCATGCAGGGGCACTGCTCACACTAAATCTTGTGGATTCAAACTGACGCCTGGGAAATTCAAAAGTAAGGAATCTACAGCTAGATGTTCCTATCAGAAGAATGATGCCTTCGCAACTCTCCTCCAATGCTAGAAGAGATGAGAGGCATTTGTTTGCTTAACTAATCTCTCACCTTTCCTACATTTGCAGAAGGAAGAAGGGACAAGGCTCCTCTGTCTGTGTGTCACATGTGTAATGTTCTCAATACGTTGTCAGAGCAAGTACAGGCAGAGACACTGTGCACTCTAAAAGAGATGACAGGCATTTCTTTGCTCACCCTGCAGCTCCTCCCTTTTCCTACACAGAGGGTGAAAGGAAATGGCTCTGCTAAATGCCGCTTGAATACGGTTGTCAAAATATTATAGGAGTATTTACAAGCAGAGACAATGTACATCCAAAGTGTTACCACCTATTAATTTATCTGCCATGAAAGGCCACTCCTGGAATAGGCCACTCTTGGAATGGGATCTGAGGTCCCTCAGCAATGCCCACAACTGTCACCGGGGCTCAGGATGAGGAGATTGCATGAGGCCCGGAGACCAACGACTTATCCTGAAACATCATCATTGTATTGTGAATGTCCAGGGCTTGTCTGTGACAGAGGAAAGGTCTTGAAAGCCTCTGTGTCCAGGACTGCTCCAATACATGGGATCCTTATCGTGGCACATAGGTGTGATGTTGGCATGTTGATAATGAATCCAAAGGTTCAGGATTGCAACAGTCATCTAGAGATGGTCTATAACTGATGGTGGAGAAACTATTTGTCACAGAAAAAGCTGTAGGCATCATCCAGGCATGTCCTTAAAGCATGAAACTGGAGCCAATGTCTCTTCCAGTATAATAATTTGTGTCCAAGCCACCCCCGGAGCAAGTACTTCACAGTGTCCTGGCCATCAAGAACAGTCAGGGCAAATGAGGCTCTGAGAGCCTGGGATCGCGGCCAAAATATGACTAGCCGCATCCTATAAGGCCTATGTATGCCAACCCTGCAAGCAAACTGTGTTGATAGGACTAAGTGCTAGACTGGCTAAAGGGAACAATGCCTTCTCAAAGGCATCTATTCTTTTTGATTTGCTAACCAGGGCATTGTCCATAAGGATTGAACTTCAATGTTCAGGCTTGAAGATTAGGCTCTCTGGTGTCAGAGGTTTTGGTAGAAAGTCTGAATCACCAGGTCTATGCTGTTGAGCCACGGATTGGCTGACGGAAGGATATGAACATGGCTCAGCCCCAAGACCCATGAGCAGCATCAGTAACAAATTAATGACAGCAGTGGCCCAGATAAAATGGGCCCTGGCCGAAGGATTTCAGTCACCACATTTAATTTTGTCTCAATGGTGGGCAACTGAAGTTCTAGTGCCTCTACTGCCCTCCAAACCCCCACTACAAAAGAGGCATTTTACTCATTAAGCAGCACATGTGGCAAATTCAGCTCTGTTTCAGGGGCTGTATCTAGTCCACTGACATTCTGCAAGTCTAGATACATTAGTACATCGTAAGTAAAGTTAGGGGTTAGAAATCTGTCTCCTTCCTCATTATGATCATTGCTCAGAGGGTGCCTTTTGTGCTCGATTAAGGTCAAAGCAAAAAAGTGCACAGATCTTCTGCTGGTCTTGGACCAGTCAGGTTTAACCACAGCTGGTTGCTCTTTTATTTATCCCATAGTGTGACATCAGTCATCAGGCTAATGTCAGCTAGGGGTCTGAGACTGGTGTTGGACTGGATTTTCTATCAGCACTGGTGAAGCCAGTGTCGGCATCAGAACAGAAGAGACTTGCGTGGACCTAGGTGCTGGTGTAGAGGTCTGTACCGGAATCAGTAAAGGCCCAGTACTAGATCCAGAGGGGACAGGCAACATTGGGGGAGGACCCTCTGGCAACAGTCTGACTGGAGACCCCTGAAGCTTTTTAGGGTCCAAAGACCCAACAGAGGGAGCTGGCAGTGCCCTCGAAATCCTCAGCCTCTTTGATGGCCTCTATCTGCTGTGTGGTCAATGATGGCCAGAGAACTCTGAGCATGCTAGAACAAGCTGTGGAACCAGTTCAGATTCAAGGGACTGTGATAGGGTGAGACCCTTACCATGATACCCTTGTGCCTTCTCAGTGGACTAGTTTTTTTCTTCTTTTCAATAAATGGAGATCATGTACATAAGATTACTTGTGGGCAGGAAAGCAGGGAATTTCCTTTGACAAATGCCGTCTATCAGTCTATGATTGCCGGTTGGGTGTTGCAGACATGCAACTTTACTACTTGGTGGCCAAAATGATCATCATTAATAACAGGGTCCCAGGGACTGAGATGACCCAGCCAACTATTTGGAGCTTAACCACTTCCCTGATGGCAATGCACAAGCCCACCTATATGGGGTTCAAACTCATGAACGGCCTTCCAAAATCACAAAACTCCCTAATACAGCTTGGCAAGATACTCCAAAGCATGTTCAGTGGCACAGGGAATGAATACAAGAGATCTCACTTTGACAGGGAAGGAACGGTTTCTTACCTGTAACTCCAGTTCTCTCGTAGGGAAATTTCCATGCTAAGTCATCAGAGACCAACAGTATCCCATCATGCACAGCTGGTGGCAGTTGCTTCAGTTCTTTTTGAAGGCATCGTTAGACTTATGCAGGGTGTATCGATAGGTCTGTCTATTCTCCCTTGGAGGAGGGAGGGTTGCTTATGTCTTATAATGGAAATTCCCCTACAAGAGGACAGGAGTTATAGGTAAGAAACCATTTCTTCTCTCGTAGGGGATTTCCATGCATGATGATAAGCACTGAATTGAATAGAAAGCCCATCCCTACTGAGAGTGGGGGAAGAGACAGAGGATGAACTGGAAACATTTAAGAAAATAGGTTTCCTGCCCACTTGAGTGTCTGTTCTAGCATCAGAGTATAGGCAGTTATGTTTAGTGAATGTGTGAAGTGATTTCCAAGTTGCTTCTTTGAAAATCTCTGGGATAGGAATATTGCACAGCAAAGCCACAGTAGATGTTTTTCCTCTAGTAGAGTGCGTTTTTGGTCTACTAAGGAACGCTTTCTTAGCTTTTTGATAGCACAATAAAATACATGAGACTATCCATTGCGAGATTAATTGCTTAGTGGTGGCTAAGCCTGTGCGTAGAAAACCATAATTGATAAATAATTGGTCCAATTTGCAGATGCTCTGTGTGTTGTCAAGGTAGAATTTGAGAATCCGTTATGCATCGAGGTAATAGAGTGATCTTGATCTTTCCCCTGGAGTAGAGGGTTTCTGAAAAAATATAGGCAAGGATATGGTTTGGTTGATATGGAAATCTGAAACCACCTTCGGGAGGAATTTCAGATGAGTCCTTAAGAGTACTTTGTTGGAATGAAATATGGTGTATGGTTCATTTGAACAGAGTGCCTGGATTTCACGAACGCTTCAGGCAGGTGTAATGGCCACCAGAAAAACAGTTTTCCAAGATAAATGTTGGAGAGAGCCCTTATGTATGCACTTGAAAGAGTCTTGCATAAGGCGTGAAAGAACTATATTTAGCTCCCAGGGAGAAGAAGGGCGTCTAATGAGAGGGAAGGCTTTCTTCAAACCCTCTGAGAAATCCTTGATGACAGGGCTTCTGAAAAAAGAGGTTGTGAAGGACTTGTTCTGTATGCAGTAAGAGCTGCCAGGTGGACATTTATAGAAGAGAACTGCAAGCTAGATTATGCCAAATGGAGTAAGTATGGAAGAATGGCATTTTCCTGGCAGGTGGTAGGGTCTTTGTTTCTAGATGAATACCATATGCAAAATCTCTTCCATGTGAAGGCATATGCGGAATGTGTGGAAGGTCACTTCAATTCTTTAAGAAGGTCCATGCAGTCTTGTGACAGATTTAAGTGTCCATACTGTACTACCTCATGAGCCATGCTGACAAATTCAAAGAGGAGAGATCAGGATGCACATCTTGCCTCCAAATTTCAGCAGTAGATCTGGTCTGCATGGCTACTTAAGATGTGGATGGATGGACCGGTGAAGGAGGTCTGTGAACCACAAATTGACATGGCCACTCCAGAGCTGTGCATATCATCTTGGCTCTGGAGTGGGTCTGCTTGACAAGGACTGCTGGAATTAGGGGAATTGGTAGAAATGCGTCGAGGAATCTCCTGGACCAGCTGATCCACAGGGTATTCTCCAGGGTCCCTGAATGAAAGTACCTCAATGCGAAGCTTTGGCATTTAGCATTTTCTGCAGTCGCGAACAACTTGATGGCCGAGTTCCTCACTGTTGAAAGATGTCTTGAATGCCTTTGCCGTTTAAGACTCAGTTGTGGGTTTCTTGGAGGAGTCTGCTCAGAGAATCGGCCAGGGTATTTCATACTTCTGGAAGGTGAATCACAGTTATCAATAAATTCCTGGCCAGAAGCCATCTCCAGATTGTTTGGGCTTCGTGAGACAAGGGCCTGGACCTCATTTCTCCCTGCTTGTTGACGTAGTACATGGTTGTTGTGTTGTCCATTTGAACAAGCAGGATATAGGAGCTGAACAATGGAAGAAACGTTTTAAGCGCCAGATGAATTGCTCTCAGCTCTAGGAGGTTGATGTGATATGTCCATTCTCTCTTGGACCACTTGCCCTAAATTTGTAGGTGGGTCATGTGGGCTCCTCATCCTAAGAGAGGCATAAGTGTCTCTCCTCCGAAGGATACACGTTTGCTCGGACGGTATTGCTGAAGGCCTCCAGGTATTGTATCATTTGTACTGGGACAGAGACTGATTTAGCATGGTTGACCTGAAACACCAACTGTTGCAGGAAATCGCGAGTCCAATCGCAGGGAAGTTAGGTCTCTTGAAACGTGGATGACTTGATTAGCCAATTGTCCACGTAAGGATAGATAAATACTTTGTGCTTTTTAGGGTGGGCAGCAACAACTGCCATGCATTTGGAAAATGTTCTGGGTGCTGACTTAGTCCAAATGGAAGCACTTGGTACTGATAATGGTTGTGTCCCACTACAAAACTCAAGAATTTTCAATGCTTTCTGTCAACTGGTATATGAAAGTATGCGTCTTGAAGGTCAATGGAGCAGAGCCAGTCCCCATGATGTAGCTGAGAGCACATCTGGTGTAATGCCAGCATCCAGAAATTTTGTTGTCACTGAATCCATTTGTTGGCCAGTTCGAGGTCAAGAATGTGTCTGAATTTGTTCATGACTTTCTTCTTGATGAGAAAATACCTGGAGTAAATCCCAGTTCACCGTTGATTAAGAGGAACAGGTTCCACTGCATGCTTCTGTAATAGAATGTGAACCTCCGCTTGTAATTGTAAAATGTGGAATTTGGAAGCTATTTCTGAAACAGACGATGGAGGAGTGGAAAACCTGAGGCAGTGTCCATTGCGAACAATATTCAGAACCCAGGCATCTTGTGTGATATTTTGCCACTCTTCCAGGTAATGCTGAATGCTTCACCCTATCAGAGTGGGCAACGGAAAATGAGGAAGAGGTGATGAAGGGTTTTGGTCCTGATGGCTGCTTGCCTTCCTGAGCAGGCCATTGGCTTGATCATCTTCTAGCCTGCTTTCTTTCGTAAGGCTAGTAGGACTGTAGGTAATGTTGGGACTGTGTACCAGTCTGTTGGCGACCCTGATACTAATGAGGGTCTTGAACACTCTGTGAAGAGAAACAATGCTGGAAAGGCCTGAAAGACCTCTTGAGTCCTTCAGTTTCTCTAAACCAACAGCTTTTAACGTCTCTAGTTCTGCCTTCATCCTCGCCATTTCATTGTCTGTGTGAGAACTGAAGAGGGTGATACCTGAGAATGGTAAGTTGAGAATCTTTTGTTGGGACTCTGGTTTTAGAGAGGTGAGGCAAAGCCATGAATGTCATTGGAGAGAGACTCTGTGGCAGTATTTGTGTGCTGCTAGCAGAGAGGAGTCTGCTGCTGCATTGATAATTTGGTTCGATACCATAGGGCTTCATTGAGAATTTCATTAATGTCTTCTCTTTTATCTCTAGGGACATGTTCAATAAATTGTTGCAGTGAGTCCCATAGTGCTCTGTCATAACGGCCCAATAAGGCCGTGGCGCGTGCTGCCTTCATTGTAGTTGTTGGCGTATTGCAAAGTTATCGACCTATGGAGCCTAGCCTATGGCTCTCTTTGTCCGGTGGCACTGTGGAATCCGGAGCTGTGGCATGTTGTTTTCTTGCAGCCACTACCACAACCGAGTCTAGAGTTGGGTCCATGCGTAGGGAAGCCGGATCTTGGTGGGGAGGTCAATACTTTTTCTGAAGTCTCGATGGTGCAGCCTTGATCGAAGATAGGGTCAAGAATAGGTCCATTGCTAGTTCTAAGAGACCTGGAACTAGGGGTAGCAAAGAAAGTGAGGCTGACCTATGCTGTAAAGTTTCAAAGATGACAGATGCCGTTGGTGTTGACATTGGTATGTTTAACTTGTTTGCACATCTGACTAATACTATGTGAAAAGTAGAACTATCATCCACCAGTGAGATGCCTTGAGGTGGAGAGTCATAGAGAGTTGGGGAATATCTTCCTGTGCTTGTGGAAGAAGTATCAGTGGTATGTCTGGAACGAGACCTGGTATGATGGTGCCGGTGGTGTGTGTGTCTTGGAGCCGTGGGAGAGTGTTGCATACGTTGACCGTGCCTGGACCGATATCCAGAATGGCGCCTTGAAGGAGAACAAGATCTGGTTGTTACAGGGGAGGGTGCTGGTAGTGTTGTTGTTTGTGGTGGTGGTGGAGGAGGAAGCGTAGAAGGTATTGGCGTAGGGTCACGTGGCACCTTCCTTGAGGGAGAATAGGTGCAACAGTAGTCTGAATCTGGAGAACTATAGATTTGTCTCAGCTTTCAGCGCACTTCTTGAGGTGAAGAGTCTGAGATAGTAATGGACTTTGATCTTCCTCACCCCCTCGCCATGGACATATTTCTCGACGTAGAAGTCTAGTTGGAGTATGCCTTGCTGACATCGACCTTGATCTTGCAGGTGAATGACCATGATGTGCCGACATACAGCCTCGTCGTCAAGGGACTCCTTGACGTTGATCCCCAACTGTATGTCAGTGTCGCCACTGCTGTCAGTCTTGTTTGCTTCGACCTGCAGCATTTCTTCTATGCTGACCCATGGAGAGACGGTGAACAGGTTGGTGCTGCACCTCTTACCGACGTCGACATTCTCAACGTCGACCGGGACCAACAATGTTTTTCAGCCCTTCTTTGACTGGAGGATGACAGAGCCCTGATAGAGGGCTGAGCCTCTCCTCGCCCCTGAAGTCCCACCTTTAGATTATGACTTCCGCTTACGTCGCTGCTCCATACCCTCAAAGCAAATCTTCTCCCTCTCATGAAGGGTGCACCTGGAAAAGGTCTTGCATATTTGGCACGAGTCAGGTATGTCGGTATCTAGAAGACAGAGAATGCAAACTCTGTGAGGATCAGTCTTAGCATTTTTCATCCAGCAGTCTGGGCACTTATCAAAAAGAGAGGTTTTTTTGATACTTAAAAAAACCCAGATTCCTGTCAGAAAATGACAGAAAAAGGTGGGGAAAGATGAAAGGCATTGAGTGAAAGAGTTGTCAATGATATTCATAATTAAATTTTCCTAAAAAAAAAAAGCCCAAAATATTGCCCATGCTCAGTGCTCCAGGGTCCTGTCAGCAGGAGCCGTAAAAAAAGAACTGAAGCAACTGCAATCAGCTGTGTGTAATAGGATACTAGTGGTCTCTGAGTTCTTAAAGGCACAGTCTCTTTTTTAGCCATATAATGGCAGCCTATGGGGCTGCTCTCTCCTTCTCTACCTCATCTCTATCAGGCAAAAGGGGTTTGTGAGGGAGATTGATTATGTTGACAAATTACTCTCAAAATATATTGCGCTGACCCTTTCTTTGGTTTAAGGATAAGAGTTCAGCCAGCATAGCCTATGTACACAGGCTGCATTATCTGTCCCATTCTTTAGTGTCTTTGCAGGCCTTCCTGAAGAAAAGTGAAAACTTCCACTTAAGAAGATATTTTGAAGACGTGCTCCGGGGTACCCGCACATGGGCGGGACTATTCAGTGCTTATGAATATACATTTAAATCTCCTATGAGAGAAACTGGTTTTGTTAAGTCATTAGACTATAGGGATTTAGGAGGTGGGAGAACATTTGAGATTTCCAATTTAAGGGATGTGTGAGCAGGGAATTATGTGAAGTCTTTTAAAGATCCTAAAGCAGAGTTTAAAATGAATAATTTCAGTTCTTCCATGTCCTTCAATTAAGACATGAGATAGGAAAATTAAGGACAGTTGACAGAACTTCAACTCTTGAATGAAAAGTTGATGCTAGACATGCTGGGCATGGGCAGCATATCACAACTCTATTGTTCCTTTGTAATCAACACACAAGACCCCAATACAACTCTCCACTTCAACTACAAAAATACCTAGGATGCATTGAAGATAGTTATTGGAGTTAAACTATGGTGGCACCACATACGTGGAAGTATCATCCCAGCTTAGGCTAATACAGATTAATTACCTGAAAAAACATAGTACACTCCCAAAAGAGAATGAAAGACGGAAAGGGGAACACCGCCAACACGCACATAGTGCCAAGATACTATCAGCACATTCCTACATGTCATATGCCACATAGGACTGTTCCAAAATCCAGACATACTGGAGGTTAATATAACACGCTGTGACAGTGGTGAGATGAACCATTGAACTCACACACAAAATCAAGCTACTGGGGATAAAGGAGGATTTTGTGGGTGCCAGGAGTAGTCTTATATAGAAACAATCATTTCTTGTACTAGCAAAAAGTGACAATGCAACGTGGTTGATCGTTGAAGGCCCCCCTCTATCTAGAACTGGGAGAGAGGAGAAGGACACAGCTCATTACTAAAGAAATACATTTACAAAGCTAGGGGCTACCCCACAAAATGCAAAGATTTGGTATGATTGGAGGGACTACTCACAAAACGGTTTCAAATAGGCACTGGTATATGTAGGAAAGTACCCTCTTTTTGGCATGGTTACCCCCACTTTTTGCCTGTGGTCAATGTGTTTTGACTGTTTTCAAAGGGATCCTTCTAACCAGGACCCCAGAAAGTGTGCACTCTCCCTCTAAATGTGGTTACTTAGGACTTTGCACACCCCTCAATTGGCAAACTGGTGCCCCCATAAAACCCCTAGTATATGGTACATAGGTATCCCGGGCATTGGGGCACCAGGGTTTTCCCATGGGCTGCAGCATGTATTGTGCCACCGATGGGAGCAAAATGTGTCTGCAGCCCTGCCATTGCAGCCTGTGTGAAAAGGTGCATACACCCTTTCACTACAGGTCACTGCACCAGGTTACTGTAAGCCACCATATGATAGGCCCTTCTAGCCCAGAGGGGAGGGTGTAGTTACCTGTGTGTGAGGATACCCCTGCATGAGTAGAGGTGCCCCTACAAACTCCAGCTCCATTACACTGGGCTTCCTAAGTGCGGGGAAGCCATTTTACCCGTGTACTGGACACAGTTCACTACCTGTGTCAAGCTACATAATGGTACCTCCAAACCTGGGCATGTTTGGTATCAAACATGTTGGAATCATACCCCAATACTGTTGCCACTATAGGTTGTATGATTCCATGCACCCTGGGGGCTCTTTAGAGGACCCTCAGAATTGCTCCTACAAGTCTCCTGGGGTTTTTACGGGCAACCCACACTGCTGCCATCCCTCAGATTGGTTTCTGCCCTCCTGCTGCTTGAACAGCTCAGGCAGAGGAAGACTGAACAAAGGATTTCCTGTGGGAGGAGGAGGTAACACCCACTCCCTTGGAAATAGGTGTTACATGGCTTGGGAGGGGTATGCTTTGAAGGGAACATTTGGTGCCCTCCATGAATAAACAGGTTTGCACCAGTCCAGGGACCCCCAGCCCCCTGGCGCGAAACTGGACATAGTAAAGGGGAGTGACCACTCCCCTGTCCATCACCACCCCAGTGTGGTGCCCGAGCTCCTCAAGGTAGCCACTTGATTCTGCCATCTATAATCCAAGGTGGACAGAGGCTCCTGGGAGCATCTGAGTGGCCATGTCAGGTAGGTGATGTCACAGCCCCTCCTGATAGGTGGTCACCCTGCTAGGTGACAATCCCCCTTCTTGGTCTATTTAGGGTCTCCTTCTTGGGTGGGCCCTCGGATTTAATGTGGATGATTTCAGCAGGACTCCTCTGCATCATTTACTTCATCTTCTGGCCATTGGGACTGCAAAAGGACCGACAATCTGTAACATCAGCAACGACTCCACTCTGCGACATAGTTTCTCCGTCTCCTTCCAGCAACTACATTTCCCTGGCTGTGCATCCTCTGAGGGTGACGAGTACTCAGCCTTCACAAGAAGTAAGAAGGAATCTCTCTTGGAGTGAAGGAGTCACTCCCCTGCATCTGCAGGCACCAATTGCAACAACGACTGGCTGAGTGGATCTTCTTTACACCGGAGCTGCGTGGATCCTGCATCACAGGTGGTGGTCTGGAGTGGTCCCCTTAGTCCTCTCTGCCAGTTGTCCAACTCGGAAGACGGTAAGCCCTTGCCTCTCCTTGCAGGACAGTTACCCTGTTCACCCCAAGTCTTGCAGCTACCAAAGCTTGTTTGTTCCTCCTCCAAAGAATCTTCAGGGTCCTTGTAGCCCTGGTCCCAAAGCACTACTTTCTGCAAAGCACAGTCCCCTGCCTTCTGCTGCAGTGATGTGGGACTCCTCTTCAGGTGTGCTGAGTGGACCTCACTGCGACTCCTGTGTCTGCTGCCAGTGGGTTGCCTATCGGGGCTGCCTCTTTTCCTTGTGACTCTCCCAGCTGCTAAGGGTCACTCCAGACTCCCCTCCTTGGGTCGAGTCCCCTGGACCTTGCTGGTACTCTTCAGCCTCGCAAACCTTCTTCTCTGTCTCTTGCATTTGCCAAAGTTTGTTGGTGGTTTTCCAGTACCACTAACAGACTGCATCTTGACCGCCGACGTGGGACATCACTTGCATTTCCCCCTTGCAACTTCTCTTCATTTCCTGTACTGCACTGCTGACCTTTGTCCACCGTCAACCTGGTCCTGCATCCACAGAAGGGTGGGTAGTGGCTCCTGCCACAACAGGGCACTCCATCACAAACTGGACTTGGTCCCCTTGCTTTGCAAGTCCTCTTCTGTCAGGATTCACCTTTGGGTTCTTCCTTTCTTGCTTGGGTCCTGCATAATCCTTTCCCAAAATCCTCCTGTTTGTTTTGGGAAAAAAACAGATACTTACCTCTGCTCTCCTGGTCGCTGGGGGTCACTCTGGTACTCATCTCTTGGGGTTCCTAGTTCCTCCAGCTCTCTTCTACTGATTCCACTTCCTTGTGTGGGGGACTGCCTTTCACATTCCACTTTTTGGTCTGGCCATCCCCTGCCGCCCTCACTATTTACTTTTGCTTTTACAAATGCCTATTGCTTTCTATGCTATTTAATGATTGCTAATGTGTATTTAATAATGTGTTTACCTACATCCAGTTGAGGGACTTCCTTTTCAGTATTCTAGTATTTGTGTTACCCTAATAAAGTACCTTTATTTTTGTAACACTCTGTGGTTCTTTCATGTGTGTAAGTGCTGTATGACTATAGTGGTATTGCATAAGCGCTGCATGTCTCCAAGATAAGTCTTGGCTGCTCATCCACAGCTACCTATAGAGAGCCCTGGCTTCCTAGTCACTGCCTACACTTCACTAATAGGGGATACCTGGACCCGGTATAAGATGATCTCACCATAGGTGCTCACCACAGACCAGGCCAGCTTCCTACAGTATACCTACAAAAACGTACACGTAAAGTAAACAAGCATTTGCAATGCAATAGGTTTTGCATTTTATTGTGTTAGAGCTATTGACATTGTAAATTCATAACTGGACTTTTCTTGCCACATAAAATGGTCAACCCTGCCTCGTAATTTCATCTTTTCCTGCCATATAATTCCAGTGGCCCAGAATTTAACAAAGGCACTTCCATTTACATTCTTCCTCTATCTTAAAACATACAATTATCATAAAAACCTTTATCAGAAATAAACTTTTGGCATTAGAGTGTAATGCTAAAAAACACCATAACAAAAATATAATTTGGGACGGATTGGCAGGTGAAAGAAAGAGGGAGTCGGGAATAAAGATGGAGAGGACAAGTGGCATAGTAACAGTGTCATTGGCCCAGGAGTAAGAAAGGAAAATGGTTGACTGGATTTGTTGGTAGAAATATAGAGCAGTAACTAGAGTTGAGTGAGGTCCGTAGGTCTCTGGGCCCTGGTGTCACTGCACCTGTTGCTACATTAATAACTAGGGCCCAGGAGAGAAAGCGGATGGGGCAGAAAAAGAGAAATGAAAGGAATACAACAGACAAAAGGAAGAAAGAAGGGGTTGTAAAGAAATAAAAGAAAGAAGGGAAAGAAAGAGCGAAAAAATGAAAACACAACTAAGAAGAAATAGAGCAAACATGTGAAACAAAAGAAAAAAGGGAAGGAAGTTAGCAAATTAAAGATAAAGAGGAAAAAATAATGAAAAAAGTGTGGAAAGAAAGAGAAAAATGAACATTAGAAGAAAAAAGAGAGATGGTGAGAGAAACAAGCAGCAAAAGAATCAGGGCATGTACAGTATGTACTGACACATTTCCCACAGACACAGAAATGGAAAACCATTTTGACAGTTCGGTAACTTGTGGCTTCAACATACAGACAGAAAAAGAGGGATTTATAGTAAAACGTGAATTGACAGATAAAGATAACAAAAACGCCAGAGAAAGGAAGGAAGAAAGATCTAAATAAAAAAATGGAAAGTAGGCATACTGAGTCAAAGGAAAAAGCAAATATAAAAGACAAAAAAGAATAAAGGGAAGAGAAAAAATAGTGAAAGTATGAATGCCTGATGAAAGTAAAAAGAGAGCAAATAAACAAGGGAAGAAATAACCACGTTTTTGCATGTTAGAAAGAGGAGGTAGCAAGGGGAAGAGGGAAATAAAAAGAGGGAGAGAAGTAGAAATGGTTGAAAGAAAGAGCAATACTGTTAATGTGTGGATTTTAAGAGCTGGAAAGAGAAAAGTGGGGGAGAAAGAAAATATTGAGAGTAAACAGAGTAAAGAAAAGAACGGCGTGAGATAGGTGAAACAGGCCCTCCCAAATGAAGATGGCCGCTAACAGATTTAATTGGCTCCCCCACATCCTCAAACGGACGTCAGAGTGTGAAACAGCAGGGGGCACTGCAGAACAGCAGGAGGTGCATTAGCAGAGTTGTATGTGAACCCCAATACAGCAATATTGGGGTGCTTCAGATCAGGATTGGGGGTATAGACAGACCTGTGATCCGGCGTGGTGCTGGAAAAGCAGAAAGGCAGTGGGTGAGGAATGAGAAATGGAGAGCCGTGTAATTCCTGGTTTTGGAATAATGGTTCGCTGCGGGATAGGGTTGAGGTGCACTGACAGAGTTGTATGTGGGCTGCAGTACTGGATTAGTAACGGGCACACAAGGTCAGAAGTGAGATATGTTAATGAGCTATATCTGGAACCTAGTATTGGTGTGCCAGTGTTGCCAAGTGTTAGCCTGGAGGTGCCCAGGTGAAGCTGCGGGTGTGGCCCAGCATAGGGGTGGCTTTGCCTCTGAATCACAGAAACGCGGGGGGTGTGAGCCTTAATACTGAGAAGAAACGTGCACTGAATGTTAGAATTGATGGAGTCTGATGGAGCTGTGGTGGTTCCCATCAACAGTGGCGTTGGGTGTTAGACTTGAGGTGCACTGGCTGAGCTGTACTTTGCTCTTTTGCGTGCAGTATCGGCTTGGCAGTGGGACTGAATATTAGAATTGAGCTGCTGTAATGGAACTGTATGTGAGCCAGGTCCCAGTATAGGAAAGGAAGTTACCTCGCTGGGGTAGATCTGAGGTGCACTGATGGAGCTTTGCACGAAGTCCCAGTACTGGAACAGAACTGTGTACTGACTGTAAAAACTAAGGTGCTCTAGCAGACAGCATGTGGGGTTTGGTGCTGATGAGGGCCTTGGAGTGTGTGAACTGAGGTGCACTGATGGAGCTGCGCCTGAGGTCCCAGTACTTGAGCAGTAGAGTGTACAGACTGCAAGAACTAGGTGCTCTGGCAGACAGCATGTGTGGGGTTGTGGCACTGGCACAGCTAAGTGCTTGGAGTGTGTGAGCTGAGGTGCACTGATGGCGCTTCGAGTGGGATCTCAGTATGGAGCAGAAGTGGGCACCGTCTCTAAGGATTGTGGAAGCCCTGGTAGAGCTGGGTGCCTAGGCTACAAGCAACTACAAGCCATCCTCTGCCCTGAGGACCACAGGCAGGCACACTAGGTAAAGAAAATCCAAGCCAAGGAAGGGCGGGAGCCAGGCACCTGAGAGAGTGCAAAAAGCCCACAAACACCAAATGGGACCAAGATAACAGCCTGATTTATAGCCTTGTTTACAGCTAAGCTCAAAGCAAGAATGATCTACAAATAAAAAGGGAAGCTTCCCTGGACAGGAGCAGGAAACAACGTAAAAAATAAAAGTCCCATACAGACCTGATAAACAGAACAAATCGTAATTATAAAGTACTTGGTCTCTTGCTCCCACACTGAAGGAGGGACAAAGAGGCATGACTGACCACTAGCAAGCATGGATTTTTACATGACACTGAAACTAACAAATGAAATAGCTGGAATCCCACAGAAGAAGTATACTTAAAAGTATACAAGAGGTTGAACGCTTACGCTCAACCTAAAAATAGTTGTGAGCTGCATTTAAAATGTAATCACATTGACAGTTTTCCCAGAAACTCTAAATTCAACTTCAATGAAAAAAAACTGACTAGATCATTTTGATAACAAGTGTACCTTTTCTCAGCATCAAGGTTTGACTGCCGTAAGAAACTGCAACTTGTCTGGGCCAGATCTAAAAGAATCATCAGTTGGCACTCTGAAATAAAAAAACATTTCATTTTATATTATGAGCACAAATTATTTTTTTTAATAGAAAACTGTAATTGCTTCAAAATGAAAGTATGTTACTTATCTTCCCTAACACACTGAATTCTTGCTACACACCTGCATTTTAATGTACAAGTTACTAACCTTTGGTAATGATATATCTGGTAGAGACAAATTCTAGTTGCAGACTCCTTACCTCTGAATTTCCCCAGGCGTCAAACTGGATCCAGAAGCTTTTTCTTCGAGCAGTACCCCCTGCGCGCTGTAAGGTAGCGTCGGTCCACTCCGCAGGCATCATTGGCATTGTGGTCAATGTGATAACGTCGCAGTCGTATATAGGCGCCACCCCGTCGCACTGACGCCAGTTTCTTTTCACAACTTTCCACGCCACTAGCGTGGAGCCATGAAGAACACTGAGAATGGTGCGCCAAAACTAGGGCCCTTAGAGGGAAGTACCTGTCACTAGAAATCATTTTGCAGTGCCAGGAGGATGGGTGGGTTGGTAAGGAATCTGCCACTAGAATATGTCTCTGCCAGATATATCGTTACCAAAGTTAAGTAACTTGTACATCTGATAGAGACCTCTAGTTGCAGATTCATTACCTTTGAATAGATACCTGAGAAATACCATCCCCGGTGGGGGGCTGCGAACTCAGATCACTCCTAAAAGTCCTGCAGGACCGAACGACCAAAATACCCATCCCTGCGGACCTGATTGTCCAGGCAGTAGTGGTTGGTGAACGTATGTAAGGACACCCACGTTGCGGCCTTACAGATATCCAGGAGTGGAACTCCTCATGCTAACGCTGTGGTAGAAGCAGTTGCTCTGGTTGAATGAGCGCGCAAACCCTCAGGGTGTTGCTTTTTTGCCAAATCGTAGCACATCTTCATGCAGAGGACTACCCGTCGTGAGATGGTCCTCTTCTGCACCGCCTTCCCTTTCTTTGCACCCATATATCCCACAAAGAGTTGATTGTCCACCTGGAATTCCATGGTACGATCTAGATAGAACACCAAACGCTCTTTTTGGATCCAGACGGTGGAATCTCTCCTCTTCACGAGAGGGATGTGGGGGTGCATAAAAAGTAGGCAAGGTGATAGATTAGCCTACACGAAAATGTGTTACCACTTTGGGAAGAAAGGAAGCCCTGGTACGAAGCACCACTTTGTCAGGATGCACTGCTAGGAATGGTGGCTTCGAAGAAAGAGCCTGAAGCTCACTTACTCTGCGAGCAGAGGTGATGGCAATCAAAAAAGCTGTTTTAAGGGCCAAGAGTCGTAAAGGACATCTGTGGAGCGGCTTGAAAGGGGCGCACATGAGGTATGTGAGGACCAAGTTCAAATCCCACTGGTGCATGATAAATAGGACAGGAAGAAACATATGAGTGGGACCTTTAAGAAACCTCCCAACAATCGGAGATTTTGAAAGAGAAGGCTGGTCTGGTAGCCGTAAGAAGGCAGAGATGGCAGACAAATATCCCTTGATGGTGCCCAGAGTAGAGCCCTGCTGGGCAAGAGAGAGAATAAAGCGTAGAAACTCTGAGAGAGGTGCAGAGAGGGGATCAACAGATTTGTTGATACACCATGCCACAAATTTCATCCAACGAGAGGCGGATATCATTTTGTTGGAGAGACGTCTGGCTGCCAAGATGACATTACAGACTTTTGGTGGAAGGTCAAAAGCCTTCAACTGTCGCCACTCAATCTCCACGCAAGGAGGCAGAGACTGGACAGGTTCGGGTGGATAACTGTCCCCTGCTGCTGCGACAGAAGATCCTCCCAAAGGGGCAGTCTGATCAGAGGATCGATGTCCATGCTCAAGAGCTCGGGTTACCAGACTCACCGTGCCCAGTCCAGAGCCACCAAGATTACTTGGGCCCGGTTTTGCCTGATCTTCAGAACTCTGGGCAGAAGTGGTACTGGCGGGAAGCCGTGCAGGAGGCCTGAGTTCCACTCATGACGAAAAGCGTTGCCAAGCAAGTGCTGCCTTGGAAGCTCCAATGTGCAAAACAGCTGACAATGCGCATTCTCTGCAGAGGCGAACAGACCAAGGCTCTCCCAACTGCTGAAAGAGACCTTGCGCCACCTCCGGATGGAGACGCCATTTGTGATCGACTACCCATCGACGGCTGAGATCGTCTGCTCTGACGTTCAGAGAGCCCTCCAGATGTTGAACCACCAGGGAAATGTCCTGGCATTCCAGCCATGTCCCGAATCGACGAGCCTCTTGATAAAGGGTCCACGACCCCACTCCACCCTGCTTGTTGCCATACCACATGGCGGTGGTGTTGTCGGTGAACACCTGCACTACCTTCCCTTTGAGAGAGGGAAGAAATACTTTCAATGCAAGTCAGATCACCAGGAGCTCCAAAAGGTTGATGTGGAGCCCGGACTCCACCGGAGACCAGAGGCCTCTGATCTCTGCCTCTCCCATGTGGCCAACCCATCCCAGGAGTGATGCATCTGTCACTACTGTGAGACTGAGGAAGGGAGAGGACTCTGCCATTGACCCAATCTGGACTCGACAACCACCACTGCAGGTCTTTCGCAGTTCCCTCTGATATCTGAACCATGTCGGAGAGATTCCCCTGATGCTGCACCCACTGGAACTTTAGGTCCCATTGCAGAGCTGCATATGCCATCTGGCAAGTTGGACCAGCAGGATGCAGGAGGCCATGAGACCCAGCAGCCTCAGAGTCATCCTCACAGAAATCCAGGACAGAAGCTGAAACATTTGTATCATAGCCCGAATATCCTGGAGTCGCTTTTCGGGAGGATAAGCCCAAAACTGCACTGTGTCCAGAACAGCTCCGATGAAAGGGAGCGTCTGAGAGGGAGTCAGGTGTGATTTCAGCACGTTGATAATGAACCCCAGCATATGCAGGAGGGTCACCGTAGACTGGAGGTGGGAGATGACTTTCTGGGGCGTGTCCACCTTCAACAGCCAGCCGACAAGGTAGGGGAAGACTGGGACCCCTAAACTGCGCAGATGAGCACAACCACTACCATCACTTTCATGAACACCCGAGGGGCACTGGTATGGCCAAAGGGAAGCAAGGTGAACTGAAAGTGCTCGTGACCAACCACGAATCGTAGGTAACGTCTGTGGGCCGGCAGGACGGGAATATGGAAATAGGCGTCCTGCAAGTCCAACGCAACCATCCACTCTCCAGGGCAGAAAGGACCTCAGCCAGGGTTAACATCTTGAACTTCTCCTTCTTGAGAAAGATTGAGGGACCGGAGGTCTAGGATAGGGCAAAGACCCTTGTGCTTTTTGGGCACCAGAAAGTAGCAGGAATAGCAACCACGACCTACTTCTGGTGCAGGGCCTCTCTCAATGGCTCCCTAAGCCAGGAGAGCCTTGACTTCCTCGCGGAGAAGTGCCAAATGATCCTCCAACATGTGATCGAATGATGGTGGCATGGCTGGAGGAGAAGTCTTGAAGGAGAGGGAGTAGCCCCTTCGGATGATCTGTAGAACCCACTTGTCAGTGGTAATGGATTCCCAGTGGGGCAGATGATGGGAAATTCTGCCACCAACTGGTCTAGGATGTCCCAACTGACTAAGAAGGTTCTGAGGCAGAGGGGGGGTGGGGTGGACTGGGCGGCCCGCTGACTCACTGATCCACCAGGTCGGTGGATCCCACGTCTACGTAGGGGCTGTGCAGCATGCGCAGGTCGTGGCCCAGTGGAAATGGACGTGGTTGGGTGCCCCTTCCAAAGCCACAAAAGGAGCGAGAGGCGGAGCGAGAGGCGGACTGAGAGGGGCGAGGAGAGGCTGTGAGGCCAAGGGACAGAGCCATAGCTCGGGAATCCTTAAAAAGCTCAAGCTTTGAGTCCACCTGGTCTCCAAAGAGATGAGTGTCATCAAAGTTCATGCCCATCAAAGATTGCTGGACATCCCCCAAAAGCAAGGAACCAGGAGTGGCGTCTCAGTGCCACTGTCAATGCAACCGATCTGCCTAGAGAGTCAGCTGTATCCAGTCCACAACAGATCATGAACTTGGCTGCATCTCTCTGTCATGGCTTAGGAGAGAACATTCCGGGGCTCTTCCTGAACTTGGGACAGCACTTGGAATAGCGGCCCAAAAGGCATGCGGTGTTTACAGACTACAGCGCTAGACTGGCAGAAGAAATCTTCTTCCCTAAGTTGTTCAGTCTTTTTGATTCCCTGTCCGGTGGAGTGGTAGGGAATGCGCCAGAGGATGAAGAAGCCTGGATGACGAGGCTCTCTGGCATAGGTTGTTGGGTAAGGAAATTTGGGTCATTCAGCGGAGGCCGATGGCGGAGGGGAATAGCCCTATTCACAGGAGCCCCTGTGCTAGGTTTGGACAAGGTCCCCAGTAGGACGTCCGTAAGTGCTTCGTTGAAGGGAAGAAGGGGTTCAGAGTTGGAGGCCCCAGGCTGAAGGACTTTGGTCAGGAGGTTAGGCATGACCTCCACAGAAGGAAGCTCGAGGTTCGAAACCTCAGCTGTTGTCTCACCACCATAGAATAAGACGCTCCCTCCTCCATAGCCACGGTAGGGGGAGAGAACATGCCAATGTCAGGGGAGGCGTTCAACCCACTGGCATCACCAAAATCCTGTACCCAGTCCAGTTCAGGTTCAAGCTGATCTTCTAAAGGGTCCAGCGACCCCTCTACACTATCCCTGTATCCATACACATAGTAATAGGGTCCAGGATCAACCCTAGGCACAGCAGAGCTGATGGAAAATGAAATCGGCGTAGAGCGACGTCGTTCTGGCTCCGGGTCGTCGGGAATGTATATAGGGTCGATGTTGATGGTGGGCCCAATCGGTGTCGGGAGCGTCGACGTCCGACCCGATGCTGGGGAAGGTCACGTTGACACGACCGGCCTCAGAACGGATACAGAAGCGGATCCTGAGGTGCCCTCCGGAGCCGGGACCGAAGTCGCCGACTTTGAAGCCAAGGGGCCCTAACTGGCTCACCTGGGCCCGAAGGTGCTGAGGATGGGTCAGGCTTCCCAAATATGAGGTGCATAGCCTCATAGAACTCCTTTGGGCAGGGGTAGCTCCGGCTCCCGGAAATCTGGGGAGATGCAGAGCGGACCCAGACAGGCTCTGAGGACAGAGGCCTAGAGCATTGACGCTCTTCCTGTGTCACATCGTGCGAGCGATGGGGCGAGGTCGAAGAACGTTTCGCCTTCTTCCACTACTTCTTCTTCTTACCCGAATGTCCAGATGACTTGGACGAAGAAGAATGGTGGTGACTCCGTGACCGCTCGCCTGACCTTTCTCTTGAACGGGACCGGGAACGACATGGAATCGACACTCAGAGCACGACTTCGGGTCGTGGTCGCGCTGCAAACACCAGAGGTACACAAGGTGCGGATCCGTCACTGACATCATGCAGTGACAGGAGTCACAGGGCTTAAATCCGGACTTACGGGACAACCCTCAACGCATCAATATTCGTCAAAAAGAAAGTTGACAAAATGTTGCACCTAGTCAAAAAATTACTGGGGTAGCTCTTCTCCAGATCTTCGGTTAGGCTAGCACGAAAAGAACTGATGTCAGCATGCCGGGGTGGCACCTATGTACGACCGTGATGTCATCACAGCGACCACGACACCAACGATGCCCGCTGAGTCAACCGAAGCTACACAACAGCGCGCAGGAGTACTGGTCGAAGAAACATTTTCTGGAATCACTCTGATGCCTTCGGAAATTCAAAAGTAAGGTCAACTAGAAGTCTCTATCAGTTGTTTGAAGTTTACTGGAGTTTATTGCACATATGTACTGTTTTGTGCCAGATACTTAGCTGTGTTAGGTATTATAGAATCTTGTTTGGATATACTAAGACAGGTGTGGAGTGCAGATGGTTGAATAGGAAAACACTCCACTACCTAATGTGTTTAAGTACCAGGATTGGTATAATAAAACTTTGGAAAACATAAGAAGTGAAGACCAATCTTTACAGATACCTGGACATCCCCAGAGAAACATGTGGATATCATACAGGCTTGGCACAGAAGCCCCCCACTTGTGCCAATAGCTCGGCCTGTGCAATCAGTGGTGTCTAGGATTGATCAGATGATAAATTAACTGCATCCTTGCCATACTGTATGGTTTGGACCAAGGAGGCTCATAAGTCTTCTGGGACTACTGCTAAATATTACACCAATCATGTCCCATAGTTTATTGGTTTTAAGCGTCAGCTAAACTAAAATGTTGGTTCAGTGTCTGTGCCTGTCTATGTGGTTATGTTATTGTGTTTGAGTCAGAGAGGTGGGTATTGGCTGTGCCACATTTGAATTAGGGCGCAAAGATGGTACTGCTGATGGAAAACTGACTGGAGGCTCCTGATGATCCTCGAGGCCCATAGTCAAGCTAAAGCGATCAGGAAGCATGCCAAAGATGCACAGCATGGCCTTCCCAAAGGCTTTGATCATCTGTGACATTGCTGATAGATCCGAAAATTCAGTGTGTATTGAGAACAGGTTTGAATCAGCTCCTTGGTGCAACAGGAGTGGGATCTAGAGGCACAGTGTCATTCTTGTGTCTTCTCTGGAGATTGAGAGTAGCGCAAAAAGTGGGAGTACCGCTTGGACTTATTAAGTTTCTCTTCAGATTTACCCAAACTTTTTGACTGCAAAGAACATCTGTTGTGGGAACGGCTTCAGCAACATGAGGGAGCCGGCACTCTGAACTTCGACCAAGAGAGGGACTGCATAGAGTTTTGCGGTGTTGTGCCATAGAGTTTACTTTGTATTTTCGAGCAGCTTTGAAACTCATCTGAGTGCAGTTGGAACTGCCTTAGAGTTGCATGCTGAACCCAAACATCGAAGGCACACCTAATGGGGATATGTCACTGACATCTGATTGTAACATTCCTTACAAGTTTAAAATCCTTTTATTTCAGGAGGTTACATGTCCCCCTTGCACACTGGTAGAATTTTGAGAATAAATCCCTGCAAGGTATGAAAAAAGAAGTGCAGCTCCAGATCTGCATATGCAGGTGTAGAAAGAAAGGAAGTGATTTCCGAGGGTATGGGTGGTGCTTATAAGTGACTCCCCTCTCCCAGAGTGGCCCAAAGTTGTACAAAGCCACTCAGAGCTCAGGAGCATTGTTTCTTGAATTTCTGGATGCAGACTGGCACCTGTGGATACTCACAAGCAAAGGACAAAGGGAAACTTCACTGTGAATAATAGCTGAGGACCGTGCCTGAAATGGCGATGTTCTTCACTTGTCATGTTGGCTGACGGACAAGGTGAAATCGAAGGCCATTTCGACTTCTTTTTCTTCTTGGGCCTCTTCCTTGAGTGTCCAGAGGATCTCCAGTGAAAGGAAGAGGACTTGGGGCCGCAACCTTCTTCTCAATTGTGACAGAGAGCTCCTAGAAGATGCCCTAAGTGGCCACAAGCAGCTTTAAGAGCCACTCCCTCAAAGCTTCCAGCGCCATGGCCTGGCAGTCCGAGCACGACTTCGAATCATGGTTGTGCTTAAGACACCATAAACAAACCAAGTGTGAATCTTTTACCAGCATGGCTCGGTGACAGATGCCCCGCAGCTTAAACCCTACCTTCCATGATGACATTATTGACACACTTTGCAAAAAATATTTTTTTAAATGTTGAAAAAAGCCTGTCAAAATGAGACAGGTTTATAGCTCTTCTGATCAGCGCTAACTGGGGCAGAAAGTAAAGAACTGACATCAGCACGGCATAAAGGTGAATGTGACTTCACATACAGCGCCAATGACGTCAACAATGCAACATGTAACTGAACAAAGCCACCCAACGGCATACAGGTGTACTGCTCACGCAAAAAACTTCCGGATCCAGTCTGACACCTGGTGTAGGGAAATGCCTCTCTTGGTATGATTACCCCCTCCTAACTTTTTGCCTTTTGTTGATGCCAGTTATGATTGAAAGTGTGCTGAGACAATGCTAACCAGGCCCCAGCACCAGTGTTCTTTCCCTAAACTGTACCTTTGTTCCCACAATTGGCACAGCCCTGGCACACAGATAAGTCCCATGTAAATGGTACCGCTGGTACAAGGGTCCTGTGGCCAGGGAAGGTCTCTAAGGGCTGCAGCATGTATTATGCCACCCTGGGGACCCCTCACTCAGCACATGCACACTGCCTCACAGCTTATGTGTGCTGGTGGGGAGAAAATGACTAAGTCGACATGGCACTCCCCTCAGGGTGCCATGCCTACATCCCACTGCCTGTGGCATAGGTAAGGCACCCCTTTAGCAGGCCTTACAGCCCTAAGGCAGGGTGCACTATACCACAGGTGAGGGCATAGTTGAATGAGCAAAATGCCTCTACAGAGACTAAGCCAAACCTTAGACATTGTAAGTGTAGGGTAGCCATAAAGAGTATATGGTCTGGGAGTCTGTCAATTATGAACTCCACTGTTCCATAATGGCTACACTGAAATCTGGGAAGTTTTGTATTGAAAATCTCAGCACAATAAATCCCCACTAATGCCAGTGTGGGATTTATTGAAAAATACACACAGAGGGCATCTTAGAGATGCCCCCTGAATACCAGTCTGACTCCTAGTGCTAGGCTAACCAGTTTCTGCAACAACCAGACGAGTTTCTGGCCACATGGGGTGAGTGCCTTTGTCACTCTGTGGTCAGGAACAAAGCCTGTACTGGGTGGAGGTGCTTGTCACCTCCCCCTGCAGGAACTGTAACACTTGGCGTTGAGCCGCAAAGGCTCCTGCCTGTTGTTACAGCACCCCAGGGCATCCCAGCTAGTGGAGATGCCCGCCCCTCTGGACACAGCCCCCACTTTTGGCGGCAAGTCCAGAGGAGATAATGAGAAAAACAAGGAGGAGTCACCTGCCAGTCAGGACAGCCCCTACGGTGCCCTGAGCTGAGGTGACCCCTCCCTTTAGAAATCCTCCATCTTGAGTTTGGAGGATTCCCTCAATAGGAAGAGGGATGTACCCCCCCCCCTAAACTATTTTCAGGCCATTTCTGCACTCGCCTTCCTCCTGGACCCTAGCCATTTTCACCAGATGAACAAGTTATTTAGCGTTGGTAACACCTTATCTGTTAGACACTCTATAAAGCTGCAGATTTCCTACCTTAGAATGATCCCCAGGCATCAGACTGGATTCAGAAACTTTTTGTACAGTACCTCTGAGCACAGGTAGGCTGTGTCGTTTAGCTCAGCATCATCCACACAGGAAGTCACATATGAGGTGCTTATAAAGGTACTATGCCCGCACGCTGACATCAGTAACTTTTCATGACCTTCCAATGCCAGAAGATGTACTAGTGTGCAGACCTCATAAGAGTTATCCGTATATGGAGAAATCAGCTTGCAGATCAGATAGGCTGGGAAGGTCAGTAAGGAATTTGCAGCTAGATAGTGTTGCGTAGGCTCTCATTATTCTAATGAGACTACAGGATTTTGAGCGGAACAATCGCCTGCGGTGTGGGAGACTGAGTCTGACCCACTGCAGGTGACACCTATCGCTCCAACCCGGGTTTTGCTCCAGCTAACTAGCAATGCCTCACCTCTACCCAAGGGCAGGGATGACTGGGCATCCAAGCGCATGACATAATTGGTTTCTCAGGGAAGCCGTGGTCACTCAGGTCTCATCCGTTTCTCTCAGTTACCTTAGTCTCATATATAAATGACAAACAAAGGCAGTATATGTTTCAATAATGATTTTAATAAACAACTGCATCTTAAATAGCAAAGCGTGAGCTGCAATAACCAGGACGGCACAGCATAACAGTATTAATATTGTAACGAGGAGAGTGATGCATAGAAATAACGCTATCATATTGTCACTATGGTCAATAGACTAACTCCTACTTAGGCTATGATGGAGCACAGCATGTTAAGCTCTAATTCTGCCCTTCAGGTTCCCCTGGGAAGACACCATCCCCCATACCTGAGCACAGGCCTGCGGTCTGCGTTAGCATCTGTAGCAAAGCATTCAGTACTCAGCATACAGTCGCGGTTCTCTGGCTGGAATCTCCCTCTAATGTGTAAGGGACAAGGAAGTGTTTTTATAACAACACAGCTGATGTCCTGAGAAAATGTCCCTACGTAAGGGTGTGTGTTTTCTACGAATGTTGGAGACTAAACTTCTACCACGTTCACCAGCAATGTACCGTGCTGTAGCCTTGGAAGAAGCACAGAGTGAGCAAGAATGTCTTGTTTGAGAACAGAGTGCTGGCCTAGGCAAAAACAGTTAGAGAAACAGAAAATAAAACAAGACCGTAAAAGTGACTATTGTAACAATAAAATAAAGCTGAATTAAATAAATCTAGATTAGGGTGCACAGCGGCCTGGCCTAGTGTGGTAAAATAATGTGCATGGAGCTATAGCTAAAATGGCTACACAACAATAGATGGCCTGATTTGGAGTTTGGCGGGTGGGGTTACTCCCTCACAAAAGTGACAAATATCCCATCCACTGTATTATGATCCAATTATACCCTATGGGAATCGTAATAAGGTGAACAGGATATCTGTCAAGTTTGTGACAGAGTAACTGTCGGACAAACTCTAAATCAGGCCCAGGGTGAAGTCGAAGACCTGTTTGACTTCTTGCTCTTCTTCCATTCGTGAGACTTACTCAAAATTCAACTACGATGAGGAGTGCTTGAAGTGGCGCCGCAACCGATTCTGGGGCCTTCCTCTTCGCCAGGATCGAGACTGTTGCAGCATCACACGTCAAGCAGCAAGGAGCTTGTGGGGCTGCTCCATCAAGGCCTTGGGGTGCATGGCGTGACAGTCGACAAGGTCTTGGCAACATGGTCACACCCGAGGTACCACAGATAGACGAGGAGTGGATCCATGACTGTCACCTGCTGATGACAGGTGCCACAGCCTTCCTTGTGGGCATCCTGCCACACTAGGAGACAAAGCTTCAACAATCATCAAGAAAAGGTCAGTCAAAAAGTGACTGTGGGAAGCTCTTCTCTAGATATATGCTGGCTGGAGCAGAAAGAAAAGCACTGACATCAGTACGCTGAGGTGGTGCCTGTATAGGCACCTCACAAGTCACTTCCAGTGCAGACAATGCCACGTGGAGCCAAACAGCGCCACCTATTTATGCACAGGGGTACTACTCACACAAAATTTCTGGATCCAGTCTGACGAATAGGGATTATTCTAAGGTAAGGAATCTGTAGCTGGGAATCTATATCAAATATGTTTATTTTACCAGGTAGAAATGTCAGTTTAAAACTGCACACAGGTGGCAATGACAGGTGTAAGACATGATTAAAGGGCTAGTTATGTGAGCAATGCACAATCAATGCTGCACGCATACTAGTAGCATTTCATTTACAGGCCCTGGGTAATGTATTATCGCTTTATTAGGGACTTCTAGGTAATTTAAACATGCCATTTGGGTGTAAGCCAATGTTACCATCTCTAAAGCAGAGACCACATGTATTTTAGCACTGGTTAGCAGTAAGTGTGCAGAGTACTGAAGCCAGCAAACACAGGAGACTAGAAGGCAAAATGTTGGGGGGAAACTACACCAGAGATGTCAGATCCAGCAGTGGCCCTCCTCTAACTCCTCTGGAAATGAGAATATGAGGTACAGTAAGGTCCACACTCCACTAATAACTCCAAATGGTTTCTGTAGCTGTAGCTCCGAGACAGAAACAAAGGAAATTAATACTAACAAGAAGGAAGGGTGAGGAATTGTGGAATCCAAGTAGAAATTCTTAGTTCCCCTTTTGTTTATTACAAAATACAATCCTACGATGAGACTAACGGCAGGATGGAAGCAGCGGTCATTTATCATGGCAAGCTCTTCACTACACTTGATGCAGATACACATATATAAAGTGACGATCTGGAACCTCAAATGACACTGCAGTCAGAGAAGCTCTAATGACAGAGTGTCAATGAAGGCACTCCAAGGGATGTCAAGGCTCTAGGTCATGAGACTGCATAGCCAGACCCATTAAAATAAAAAGAGAATTAAGAAACTAAATTAATTTCTCAATGTGAGCAAACCAAGTCTTAAGAAACAGAACTCTCCACCACATCAAATCCCCATTAAGCAAAATGATAAAACAACAAAAATGTAAGAACTGAGACAAATTAAGCAAAAAGGCAAATTCAGTTATATGGCCTCAAAGAACCAGCTAAGCATGACTTTCAAATGAACTCTGAAGAATTTATGTCCCTATGACAAGGCTGAAGGTGTCTGTTCAGTTTGAAGACTAATTTAATAGTCTGTTTCCCGACATAACGTAGGGACTATCACATAGAAGAGGGGGCGAAGTGGTAATGAACGGCCTAAAAAACACACTCATGAAAACATTTAATTAACAGCACTCTCAATCACCCGCTTCCCTGCACTGATTTCACAGATATTTTGAGTCAGATCTTTAAACAGTAAATATTGTGGTGATTTTTTTCTTTCAACTTAACACAATCTCATTATACAATACAAGAAAGGTAATGTTATAACCTGCTTTAGCTGCTATAACTGCTACTACATAAGGTTTTGGTTACTTGCCCTGTCTTTCTCCACTGCGCCCTACACCTGCCTTGGCTCGAGGGCTTTGTGTTTTTCCTGCAAGTTAAAGCAAACCAGTTTTTGTAAGATTAGGATCAAGGTTGTGCATTTGTTAAACTGTAAACGTGGACTGGAAATGATGTGAACTATAAGAACAAGTTACTTACCTTTGGTAACGCATTATCTGGTAGAGACAGGATCCAGCCTCAGAGTACCTACTTTAGAATCTTCACAAGGCATGAGCCTGGATCCGGAATCTTTTTCCTCACATAACATCTGCGCATCCATCAGATGTGATGTCAGAAGAGTTTATATAACCCTCTTGCTGACACCACTTTCTTCTGTGATTATTTTCGCTCAAAACGTGGAGCCACATTTAGAAAGTGCCTACCAAAACAGTGTGCTAGGACAAAAGACACCTGTTAGACCTGGCCCTTTTTGCAGGGTCATTCCCAAACATTTCCATTCCTCCTCCTGTTTCTCTGACCCTCTTTTATTGGCTCTAGGACTCTGGGCAATATATCACTGCTGACCAGTGCTAAAGTACATGTGCTCTCTCCTGTAAACTTGGTATGATTGGCTAACACCTGATTTGCACATTTAATTTACCTGTAAGTGCTTTGTACAGTCGTACTCCTTATACCCAGGGTCTGGAAAATTAAATGCTACTATTGGGCCTGCATCTTAGATTGCACCACTCACAGAAGTAACTTTTCAAATGTGTCTCAGGCCTGCCACAGCAGAGCCTGCTTGCATAGTTTACTGCCACATTGGCTTGGCATCTAAATTTACTTGCCAGACCTGGAACTCCCCTTTCACTACATATAGGTTTCCCCTAAGGTCGGCCCTAGGTAGCTATATGGGCAGGGTGCTGTTAGGAATGTTAGGAATGACCTTGCATAAAAAGTGGTATTATCTGATCTACGATGAGTACCGTGGCCATGTTTGGTGTGTTTGAAATGGTAGTAAGAAATGCTGCTTATTGGTGTAGGTGGATTTTTTATTACTATTGTGGAAATGCCACATTAGGCATTTCACTGTGCTTATGACCCTTGTGCTTTCCAGCCTGACTCCAATCTACATCTGGTGTAGAGTGGTAGTTGGGCTTTGTGCTTACTTTCCAGACAGCCATTACAAAGGGAGGGTGGAGGTGTAATAGGGTTACATAGGCATACTGAACGGTCTTCCTGGGCTGGAAGAGATGGGGCACACTTACATTTGTGCCCTGTCCTCACACAAAGAGCTTGTTTACCCCCTACTGATGCCTGGAGCCAGGCCTTTGGGTTTAACGGGGATGTTGTGCACTTCCAAAGGTCCTTTGAAGTGCCCCCTGACATCAAAGACAAAATGATTTAAAGTACAGGGGTTGTTTCTCATGTTTTTAGACACTGCATGGACCTGGAACTAGTTGCTGCTAGAGGGGGCCGTTATGCTACAAGGAACCGCCATTGGACTTACTTGATGTTGTGCTGACCTGTGGCCTGCTGAGCCACAAGAAGGATTGCCACTTCGCCTGCAAGGACCCTGGTGTGATGGCCTGCTGCTTGCCCCTGCCTGGCATTCCACAGTTGTCTCCAGGGGGTGGGTGATGTGCCCCCTTTCTCCCCTGTTTTCTACAGCTATCACCTTGTGAGTGCTCTGCTCCATGCTGGAGCCTCTTGCCACATAGCACCTAGTGAGCACCATCTTTGGGTTGCCAGGAGGTGTGGTTCCACTCTGCAGCACCACCGCGAGTGCAGAGTTTTCCCTCCTGTGAGGTGTGGCTGGGAAGGAGGATATCAGTTTTTGGGGCCCCTGGCACAGGAGGAGCGTAGAGTAGCCAGCCGGCAGTCTTTGGTTCTAGCAGAGACAATGCTTGTTTCAGCGGGTGCGCAGGGGGCACAACCACCAAACTACTTTGGGTCAGTCACCGCTGCGACCCAGGCTACCAGAGGAAGAGGAGACAGCTAGCTGCTGAAGATACCATGAGGCTCCCCCATGCTGAGCTGACTCACAGAGAAAAAGGTCGCGGTTCGTAAGGTGCTGGAGGGACTCCAGATATGATTCTGAAGTCAGAGTGGCTTGCAAAGAAGCTGCCGGTGTTAGCAGCCACACCACGTGGACGCGGGCGGCTGCTGGTTGTTTTGCTGGTGCTCAGCTCTACCTGGGGGACCCAGAAAGGTTTCCCCACTGTTTGAAAAGCCACATATGCCTCCTCCTGGTTGGAGCATACTTTAATGAAGGGGCACTTTGCTTGAGATATTGCAGGGTGAGAGGAAAACCTCATCGGTGATCCCGTTCCTGCTGAGCCATGAGGTACCATAACTATGGGCGTAGGAACGCAGGAGCTCTGATGCCTGGCATTGTGACTCTGTGTTGTTCAGCAGTACGGGAAACTCAGCTGTGTGTCCCCCCACTGAAAATTACAGCCTGCGTACTCTCATGCTGCGGGCACAACCAAGGCGTTACTGCAGCCCCAAGGCTTTATTAGGTCCTCAGGATTCCTACCATGTCCAATACCTTTCATGTTTGCACTGCCTTTTCCCTGACCTAGTGTGTATTTCATGGCCCTCTTATCCTGCTGGGAAAGCAGGTATATGATGAGTCCTGTCTATGTATGAGAAGGGTAATGGTTTAGGACATGGGCAATATGGGAATGTTTATTTTTATGGACCTGCCCATCAATTGGATGTCTTTATACCCTCAGTAGTTATGTCATGTGTCATGCCCTGATATGTGATGTCATTTGTCTGGTTGGAACCACAAATATATTTCAGGGATCACATAGCAAGCATTGGGAGGGTGTTTTGGTTAGGACATGGGCAATAGAGAAATGTATTCTTTCTTTTAATGGCATGCCATGATGATCGTTTGACAAGTGCCTGTTTGGCCTATTGCTGATTCATGTTGTTTTGGTCTATGGAATACTGTTTATTTTTATATAGCTCATTGTGAAGTCTCTTTTGTGGTGTATTTATTGTGTCACTGGGTTATGTGTGTTGTGCAAACGCTTTACACAGTGCCTCTGGAATAAGCCTGTCTTCTCGTGCCAAACTATCAAGAGGGTAAGAAAGGATTATCATAGGTTTGTAGCTCCCTAGCTCTGATTAGAGTAGTGGTTCTTGCCTCCCTTAGGTGCCTACCATAGCCAACCAGGAACCCCATTTCTTACAACACCCCTGTGTCAAGTAATCTCCAAATTTTTATTTTGAAGATGCAGATTTCCATAATGAAATCTCTGAGACCGGAGAGTTTGCAGAGTGGGGAGAATGGGTGGATTGTTAAGGAATCTGCAGCTAGATCCTGTCTCTACCAGATAATGTGTTACCAAAGGTAAGTAACTTGTTCATCTGATAGAGGCATTTAGCTGCAGATTCCTTACTTTAGAATAAGATACCAAAGTCATAGTAACCTAGAGGAGGGACTGAGAACTGAGTCCTTCAAAAGGTCTCTGAGTATCAGGAAAAACGGTCTGGATCAAGAGAAAAAGAATGGACAATCATAATAACTAAGGTGAGTAATAATATACTCTACAACATCAAAACCTGTGGAAGAAACCACATGTAAATAAAACCATAAAACATTAAAAACATGGGGAAAAGATCATCCATGTTAGCATGTCAATTGTGTGTCATAAGTGAACCAACAATATGGAAAGACTCTAACCATAAGAAAACCGGTCTAGTACAAGAGACATGATCTGTGCATTCATAAGAATATCTATGAGAAAACACATACTCTTTACTAAAAGAATGGTGTAAAGGACCACAGTAAGAACAGGTCATGAAGACATTAAGAGCATGGAGATAGCATCACCCATGATTAAGACCACTAAAAATCTGCCCCTATAACAAAACCGGTCTAGAACAACTAAAAAAGACCAGGCTTTCAAAGTAATATAAGTGAGCCTTAACAAATTTCACTACATAAGACTTGTGGGAGGAACCATGTTAAAGGAGTCACAAACATTAAAAAACAGGACATAAAGAAAGTCCATGTTATTATGACTAATTGGTGTTATAGGAGAATTAACAGAATGAAAATTCAACTACTGGCTCCCCTAAGGGGATGCGAACCCATGCACGAACACTCCATCATTACTGTGGAAAGGACCACTGCAATGATATTAGAAAGACAAAGAAAACATTAGTAAGAAACACTACCTGCAACCGTAGGACAGTATTGCAAATGAGGTAGTGAATATAAATGTATTTGTTCTTACATGTAGACTGAAACTGCGTGTTCTACCCTGTTAGAACATACAGCAGCATAGCAGACCTTTGGGCAATAGCTCTTACCACTTACCCTGTGAAGGTATATCCTAACCAGACCTACACTAAAAGACACACATAGAATGTTTTTTTTTCTTCTGCAGAGAACACAACAATAGCAACCATTTGGCATATATAGTTTTCCCCAGGAAAAGTGGCTAGAGATCATAAAAACATCTTCAAGATATTCTCAATATACATAGCTACTGACATAGGAATATAATAAAAAAAATGCCTATGTAGTAAACAATGAAATGTATATACATTTCTCTTTATTTTATATATATATATATATATATATATATATATATATATATATATATATATATATATATATATATACACATATATATTACCTAGTGGCGGTCACCACTAGGTAGTTATAGTTAGGACCTCGTTTGCATAGAAAAAACATTTTTTTTACTTGCCTATATCTTTAGTGCAGCTTTACCAAAACGTTTGACAGTCATGTCAGCTGCTGTCTGGAAAGTTTTGGGGTGATCCGTCAAGTGGGGGCAAAGAAAAAGGGGGGATAAAAAAAGGCGCGCTTCCAATGTTAATTCTCATAGGTGTTTTGAATAGGTCTAAGCCTGAACCACTGGACGGAATTACACCGAAGTTGGCAACTTGGTCCAGAAAGCACCCTTTTTGCGATTTGGTGTAAATCCGTTCAGTAGTTTTTGAGTAATAAAGAAAATACAAGTGTGTATGTATATGGGGACGCGAAGGCTCCGCCAACCTTCCCGATCTTGTGCTGAGATCTGATTGGCTGACAAGACTTCAACACAGAAGTGTTGGCAGCCATGTTGGGAATCTGCTTCAACCAAGTCTCAGAAAAAAAGATTTTAAAAAGGGGGCCAGTGTAGGTACACCCTGATCCTTTAGCTCTGGTGCTAGGATCCCAGAGGGCCCCCGAGCAAAAAAGCATGTGGCCCCTTGAGGAGCCACAGATGGCCCTGGGGACAGCCACCCCCCAGGGCTGGCTCCTGCTGTGTCCCGGGTGCCCACCTCAGGGACATAGCTGTTTGTTGTGAGTTGGTGGGAGCTTTGACAGCTCCCACGAAGTCAGAGCAAACACTCCACTTGCAGTGAGGGAGAGATGTCAACCAGCTCTCACTGCGAGCGGAGGTATCCTCTGTTCCGCTGCCCACGGAGATGGAGCCAGGTAAACAGAGGAAACTATTGCTCTCACAAACAGGGAGCTACACACTTAGCTGCTCCCAGTTTGTGAGAGCAGTGCTGCCTCCCACAGGAGATGGGGAGCCGGCTAGGACCGGGGGGGTCTTCAGGCTCCCCCACGGTCCACAGCATTGTGACTGGGTGCTCGGGATGGCACCCAGGTCACATGGCCGGAGTTTGGGGGATTGGGGTACCCAGGACTGAGATCAGCCTTGGGGAGGAGGGGGGTCACGCAGCCCCTCTCCCGCCCAAAGAATAAATAATTAGGCCTGGCCCGGAGATGGGGTCCCCAGGCCCAAAATGAGGTGGGGGCATGCGGACCTGCGGCCAACTACCGCTGTGCATGGCCAAATGCCCTGCATAGCGTGGGGTTTGGGTGGTTAGGGGTGTTGGCTGCAGGGACTGGCCGTAGACCAGACCCTGTGGCCAACCTCGGCTTCGCTTGGCCAAAGGGCGTGTGCAGTTGGGAGGTTATAGGGGTTGACCACGGAGCCTGCTGCCAACCCCTGCAACTTATAGCCAAAGGCCCTGTGTTGTGGTTTTTGGATAAACACATAGTAAAGAAAATTAATTCATATTAAAAAAACAGAGAAATTTATTGAAAAAATACAGAGGATACAGGGACGTTATAGTTAGGAAATAGATTTTTTTTTAAAAGCATAGAAATGTAAAAAACAAAACAAAAAAACAAAGGTTACAGGTATGTTATAGTTAGGCCCACATTTTAATCTTACAAAAACCCTTGTGCCCTAAGGTAACTACAAGTCTTGCTCTAAGGTAACTATAATTTTTACCCTCACCATTACAGCATTCATAACATAATTGATAATGTCAATGTAACATCTGCAGTATCTATATATATATATTTTGTTTTTTTAATGTGGAAAAAGGGGACCTTGTTAGAGTGGCTGAAACCAAGGTGCAAATGTGAGTCTTATAATGAATAAGATTCATCTACAGATTAACTAGTAAAGTCGTTCACGCAAAAACAGAAAATTTACAAGATTATTAATAAAAAAAGAATCCATCTGATTTAGTACATTCCATTTTATGACAAGAAAACACTATGAAATTGTGAACCCAACCTACAACAAATAGAGTAAGGTCATGATGAAAAAAGTTTTACCTAGAGGAGGCATTAATACCTAAATGCACAACAGATCTAAATACCTTCGGAGAGAAGAAAAAATATTCCTGAACAAGGTAAACCCCTTCCGAAAAGAAGAAAGTCTTGAATGCAAATGCTAAAGTGCAGATTAACTCCTAAAGAGTCAATAAAATTAATTATTTTATAAAAGAGAGTGAGCAGAATCTACAGAGAGATACTTCTCAATGAAGATCCATGGTAACCTGACATAGGCCTGGAAAAAGAAGGAATAATGTTAAATTGCCTACTTCAAAGTGTAGAAAGTCCATCAACCCGTGATGGCTATCTGATATAAAACCTTTAAGACCAAAACAAAGAAAGTCTTAAAGTCCCCCAAGATGATACTTTCTGGTTTCTCATTTATCAAATCTACCAAAAGTAGAAAACTGATACTGCCATATCATTGGTAAAAGTAGAACATACATAACAAATAGTGTAGATCAACAGTTCCTTTTATGGGATACCTTATCTCACAAGTTAAAAAAATAACTTTCTGCAGAGGGAGCAACTATGTAACCCCAAGATAAAAATATATATATATATATATATATATATATATATATATATATATATATATATATATATATATATATATATACACACATATATATATATATATATATAGATATATATCAGGCATACAAAACAATATTCCACTTAGGGTAAGGTACATATCATGAAGGTATCAACTCTTGAGCCCCGGCTCAACTCCAGAGTAAAGTACCTTTATATAAGGTATTGTAAAGAATCAAAACTAAGAACCCGTCACTGACAAACTTGAAGTGGAGAACTACCATTTTCACAGCATTAATAATAATAATAAGCCTTGAAGCATCAGGCACCAAGCCTTACTACGTTTCCAGGGTAATATACACCCCAATACTCCATCCTTGATAATTTAAGGTAATATAACACCTGCCAAAAGCACGAACACCCACTGGGTGACACCATTAGGTGGAACAGACATAAAACTGAAAAAGCCTCACACCACTGCCAAAGCATGGCTTAACTGTGAAACAAGTAAAGACAAAAAAGCCCTTACAATCCAGTACGGGAGGTAATAACTAGGCAAAAGGGTAGAGAGGAACCCAGCTAATTCACTGTTCCACCCCTACTGTAACAAAAATGCCTTAAAGAGGAGTCAGCCGAGGCACCAAATAAATGGGAATCATCAAAAGGCATATCATTCAATGAGGCTTGAACTGCCTCCAAAAATCCAGAGGTGCGTAACCACATACAGCAACGTAGTGAAACTGAAGAGGCATGGCCTGAGCAACACAGTCCATAGTATCCATACTACAGTGAATTATTAGTTTGGCTCCTTGTTGGCCAGCTTGAATCATAGGGGCAAGAGTGCTCCTGATATCATCCGGAAGCATAGGTAAGATGCTTGCCAATGAGTCTCATAATGAATGTGAGAAACGTCCAAGAACGCAAGATGTATCAAGAGAGCGTAAAGCAGAAACTTGTGGAGAAAAAAATATGCCTGCCACAAACGTACAGACTCCTGGAATTTCTGTCAGATGGGATATGTGGGAGAGACTCAATATCAAGAGAGGCTAATGCAGCTTGTACCACCAAACTACAGTAGGATGTCTAATGAGGCAAGCCAGATCACCCGAGGCAGGTCAGTGTCTATGAGATATAGTACGATCAACAGGATCTCCTGTATCAGGCTTAGCCCAAGCACCCAACAAAACTTTATGTAGGGCTTCGCTGTAAGGAAGCACTGGCTCAACCATAGTTTGGTCTTGATGGAGGACATCAATTAGAGGATCCAAAGTTAATTCCACTGAAGGAAGTGTTAGATCCAAAACGACAGCAACCCTTAGCAAGTCCAGGGGGGAAAGAAGGCCTGAGGCTAGGGAAGAATCAAAGCCACTAGCCGCAGCTAGGCCACCTGGCCAACTGTCCTCTCTATGAGACTGATGAATATCCAACTCCTTTACCGCCTCTAAACCCTGTCCCTCAGAAGGATAAGCATGATGGGACTCACTAGAACGTGGAGGAAGGTCAGGGATAACCGCCATGACTGGAACAGGAGCCACTACCCACCCCTCTGGAGATGCAGGACCAGCTCGATGGTAAGGATGAGGAGTGGGCTATACAGCACAGGAGCAGAGGGAGAGTTCCAGAAGTGATACAGATGATGACCCACGTTGGAAGAAGAGTTGCAGTCTGTCAGTGGTGTGGAAAAACCACCAATAATCCTTGGCAAAGGAAAGAGTTGCAGAAGAGAAGTTGCAGAACTGTTGGAGACCAGGAAGTTCTGAGGGGACTCAATCCAAGGAAGGGAGTTTCAGATGACCCCCAGCAGTCAGGAGAGCAAGAAACCTTGGATGCAGCCACAACAGGCAACTCACAGGAGTCGTAGTGAGGCCCACTCAGCACACCTGGAAAGGAGTCCCATGTTGCTGGAGCAGCAGGCAGGAGACCATGCGTTGTAGGGAAGAGTGCTGGAGGACGGGGCTACATGGAGCCTGAAGATCCCTCAGAAGAAAAGCCAACAGGCCTTGGTAGCTTCAAGAGCTGCAGTGCACAGGGGTACTGTCCTGCAAGAAGAGGCAAAGACTAACCACGTCCAAAGTTGGACAGCTGTAGAGGGGACCAAGAGGACCACTCAGGACCACCACCTATGTTGCAGGATCCACACAGAGTTGCAGATAAGAGGATCCATGCTGCCAGTCATTGTTGCAGATGGTGCCCGCAGATGCAGGGGAGTGACTCCAACACTCCAAGGAAGATTCCTTCTTTCTTCTTGGTGCAGACTGAAGACTTGTTACCCTCATAGGGTGCACAGCTGGGGAAATGTTGCAGTTGCTAGAAGGAGCCGGAGAAACAATGAAGAGCGAAGTAATAGCTAGAGCTGCAGATTGTAGGTTCCTGTGAAGTCCAGTTGCGGTTCCAGTGGCCAGAAGTCGAAGTAAATGTTGCAGAGGAGTCCTTCTGAAATCCTGAATGTTGAATCTGAGGATCCACCCAAGAGGTAGATCCTATTTAGCCCTCAAAGGAGGGATGGGTCACCCAGCAGGGTGACCACCTATCAGGAGGAGGCTGTGACGTCACCTGTCTGACCTGGCCACTCAGATGCTCCCAGAGGCCTCTGCCCACCTTGGATTCCAGATGGCAGAATCAAGTGGCCAACTGGAGGAGCTCTGGACACCACCCCTAGGGTAGTGATGGACAGGGGAGTGGTAACTCCCCTTTCCACTGTCCAATTTCGTGCCAGAGCAGGGACCGCGGGTCCCTGGCCCGGTGCAAACTGGTTGATGCAAGGAGGGAACCAAATGTGCCCTTCAAAGCATACCAGTGGCTTGGGGAGGCTACCCCTTTCCAAGCCATGTAACACCTATTTCCAAAGGGAGAGGGTGTTGCCTCCCTCTCCCAAAGGAAATCCTTTGTTCTGCCTTCTGCGCTTGAGCTGCTCAAGCGTCATTAGGGCACAAACCTGTCTGTAGGATGGCAGCAGCGGGGGCTGCCCGAGAAAACCCTGCAAACTGGAAGGAGCAAAGCTGGGGGTCCTCTAAGGAGCACCCAGAGTGCATGGAATCGTACACCAAATACTGGCAACAGTATTGAGGTATGATTCCGACATGTTTGATACCAAACGTGCCTAGGTTTGGAGTTATCATTATGTAGCTGGACATAGGTAGTGACCTATGTCGAGCACATGGGTAAAATGGCTTTCCCACACTCACAAAGTCCAGGAAAATGAAGCTGAAGTCCATTGGGGCTCTCTGCTCAAGCAGCAGTGCTCTCACACACAGATACTTACACCCTACCCTTTGGGCTAGGAGGGCCTGCCATAGGGGTGACTTACAGTAACCTGGTGTAGTGACCTGTACTGAAAGGTGCATGCACCTTTTCACGCAGGCTGCAATGGCAGCCCTGCAGACACATTTTGCATGTGTTCCCATGGGTGGCATAATACATGCTACAGCCCATGGGGGAACTCCTGGTGGCCCAACACCCTGGTTACCTAGGTACCATGTACTAGGGACTTACATGGGGGCACCAGTATACCAATTGTGGGGTGTATAAAGTCAGGGGCAACTAAATTTGGAGGGAGAGAGCACAGTCACTGGGGTCCAGATTAGCAGGATCCCAATAAACACAGTCAAAACACACAGCAGGCAAAAAGTGGGGGTAACCATGCCAAAAAGAGGGTACTTCCCTACAACCCTCCATTGAGAAAAGTGTTAATTCGTCAAGCAACAAATCAGTTTTTTCAGCTACACATTCTCAGCCAACAGAGTAATCAGACCCAGAGAAAGTGAGTGACGTGCAAGAGGCCCCTGTCCCCACCAGTGTGTCCGAAGTACGAAGCTTCCTCAGAATGATAAATTATTGTGGCCAGGTCATACCTGACCTCAGTGGTTTTATCCAGCCACTCTGTGAGCTCACAAAAATCAACACCCCATGGACATGGGGAACAGTACCAAGCAAGCCCTTTCAACCAACACCACCCTATCATACTTCAACGCGCTGAAACCAACAACTAGCACAGTCGATGCGAGCCCAAAAGGGCCAGCATTGGGCCTAGACTCCTGTAGTGTACGCCAGCAGATCACTCATGGAAACAGAACAAAGATACTCTCAAATCGAGAAGGAGAGCATTGCCATACACTGGGCCTGCAGGCACTTCTACTTATACACCTATAGACACCCGTCTGTAGTCATCACCGACTACAAACCCCTCATACTCCTTTTCCAAGGCTCTGCATCTAAACTGCCACTCCATATCAAGAAATTGATTCTTCAGCTATGAGAGTATGATTGCAAGGTGGAATATCAGCCCAGTGTGAACAACCCAGCGCACTTCCTCTCCCGCTGCCCCTGAGCAACTAATCATAAAGAAGCAGAGGAAGCAGAAGAAACAGAAGAATACGTACGGTATATCAGCGAGAGGTATAGGCCACTCCCATTGTCTTTCAACACCGTACTGTCCGCCACTCAAGCCAATGAAAGCCTACAACTTATCATCGCAGCAATTCAATTAGGCAGATGGTACATGCTTAAGACACATATATCCCAAAGAACCCAAAAGCTAAAAGAACTTTAAAACCACTATTTAATTATTTTAGACACAAATTTGCAACTGATTCCAAAGGGTGTATTCTGAGAGCCCACCTAGTAATACCCCTCAGCCTAAGTGACCAGGCAGTACAACTTGCCCACCATGGCAACCAGGGCATAGTCAAAACCAAGAACAGCCTCTGAACAAAAGTCTGGTTCCCTACATGGACGAAATGGTTAAGGCAGCCATAAGATCCTGACATTGGTGGCACGTATTAGGATCCTGTGAAGCACTGGCCTTGGTGCTCACTAGACAGGGCCCCCAACAGCCCTGGGAGTGTGTCAGTCTGGATTTTGATTGCCTCCCGGATGGACGCTACAACATGGTCCTAATAGATGACCACAAAAAGAATTCCATGGTTGAACTCTTGGAATTCCAGGCAGCCTCAGATGTCATTGCAAAGATAGCCACCCATGGTTTGATGAAGGAGTTAAAAACAGACTACGGGCCTCATTTTCAGAGCCAAGAATTTGCCGACTTACTCCTTTCATGGGTCATCAGTCATGCAAGATAACACCCCGCTTGCCACAAGTCAAGGTAATCTGCATTGCTCATGCTGACCAACAAAGCATGGAAAAGGCCATTATAGATTCCTTCAAGAGTATCGGATAGACCCCACACTCTGCCACATGCCAAGCCCCCGGACACACCAGTATGGGGCAAGTGGTCACCGACGCCATCCCCCGCCACCCTAGGTGGATCCCAGGCCCCACCGACAATGATCGAGTTCTTATCCAAAGGAGAGAGACCACTAACTGTGCCAGCACCAGTCGAAGAGCTCAGTCCTCAAACATCCAGCCAGGTAACTTCATGTTCATGAAAGACCGATATCCCGGAAGCAAGCTCCGACTACTCTTTGAAGTCACTCCTGTGTTGTCATAAGGCGAAGGGGCTACATGATCACCCCTCATCGATGAGATGAAGAAATCACCCGTAGCATATCATTCTTCAAGAAAGCCAGAGAAGAAATCAGACAGCAAGCTGCACCTCCCACATGCTCGCCCGAGAAGCTAGTGACTGGTGCCTGGGTGACATCATCACCCCCTACTTACATCCGAGCAGAGGACCCTGACAGTCTAGAGGGGTCATGATCAAGTTAGATCACCACAGTTGGAATTGCTGAAGACACTGCCGCAACTTCATCTTCCACTCCAACTTCACAAGGCAGAAGTGACCATCTGAGGTACCTCCTGAGAGACAACCCCGGGCCATCCAGTAATTTGAAGAATTCCTGGTGTGAAGACTCAATAGAACAGTAAGCTGCTTCTAGCAGAAGGACACAGTGTCTACGACTTGTAAAGCGATTGCTATGTGTTTGTAGTGACTACAACCATGCTCCTGAAGGTTTGTTTTTTTGTTTTCATTAAAGTTGGAGATGAATGTAATGTTGCACACCCTAATACACATCGGGGTGGTCTAGTTGTTCTAACCCACCTACATGCGGGTTTGGTTTGCTGCAGTGAGCTGATCATATTGCCAATAAAAGCACACAGGCGTGGCTGATTAGTCAGTTGCACGCCTGCCCATAACTGTGACTATGCTTCTATGTCATCACTGAGCAGTCAGCATGTGCTGACCTAGTGCACAAGGCCCAACATCACAATGACTGGCAACCTATTTAGCAGAGGTGTGCCATTTAGCCACTTTTTCCTGCCTGGAGAGAAGCTCGGCTGTTGTTAGAATTTACATCGCTCATTACAAGCAAAGCAATCCTGTTATCTCCATGAGGTTACAACAGAAAGAATCAGGGCTGTGGCAGCCAACAATTACACATTCCAAACGATCCAGGTGCATGAGAGCCAAAACATAAAGCAAGGACCCAGAAAGTCCATCTGGAATAAACATAGCACATGACGGTAGAGAAATAATTTAGCAGGAGGCATATTTCATAAAATGTAAAAAAAATTAACCGCAAACTAACAAGCCAAAACAGTGGACAAACAAGCCAACATAAAGATCAGAATATCAAAGGTGAAACAAAGGAGAAGGAAGACTAATCAGACTAATATCCACAGGATCAACATACATAGTTGGGCTCTACCTCATGGTGATGGGCTGGATCATTGTCCGCACTAAGTACCAGAGGCTGAGGTAAATTCAAGCATTCCACCCATCTCTCTTTGACCTTCTAATTACCCATCACACGTGGGTCATGTGCTCACTGTGCGATAGGACTACAAATACACCCTAATGACAAGGCACAAATAAGCCAAAACCAGTTTGGGGTTGCTTATGTTGCCACTGAGAAGATACCTGGCCTAGCAGTGTGGGCTGGACTGTTCTCATTAGAACAGGACCAAGGCTGATTGGCATATGGATGGTCCCCTATGTGTCGGCATGGTGGACAAACAAATGATGGATTGGGGCATGCCCCAGAGTAATTATCAGTGGCTGAAAGTAACCTCAGAAATCCAGCCATCCCGGGGCTTGATTGAGTTCTCATTCAGAGGGACCTGACATGGCAGTTCATCAAATCTGGGGGAGTATACCTGACAACATATTAAAGGAGGTAAATACTGAGAAAAAAAAAGGAGAATTATGTGACAGAACTGGGTAAAAAGGACCTAAATATCTTGAGAAACTCTTAGACAAGACCTGCACAATTATTCTCTACAGAAAGCAGGACCCCACAGAAGGCCTCCGACATCTTCCCTGTCTTGAGATACATCCATCCCTATGGCATATTCTTTAACCTACACAAATCCCCCAGTAAACCAAACAAGTTGACAAAATGCTTCTTCATCATAGAGCATGAAAGTGGAGCTCCTTCAGGTCTTGTCTTTCAAAGAGTGCATTTCAGTGTTTTCACTGGGTAACGGAAAGTACAATGTGCATTGAGAACACTTCCCTTCTGGAAGAACCTCGTTCTAAGGAAGTCAAGTGTTTGTTTAGGTCCTTGAAAGTTGAGACATCCACCTCATCCTAGGCAGAAAATATCATAGTCTCTATCCTGACCAAACCAATGAAGGGAAGAAGAAAGTACATCACAAAGATTTGCCAGAAATGAACCAGTTACTTACCTTTGGTAATTCTCTTTCTGGTAGACACTCTAATAGCAGATTCCTCACTTAAGAACACTCCCCAGGATCCTGAATCTTTTCCCCAGTATCGCTCTGGGGTGACGGAGCCGAGCAGCATATAACTTCCATCCCTGACATTAGTTTTTTTTATTTCCCTTTCCGCATCATCAGATCCAAAACATAACAATTGTTGGTACCAGTGTGCTCATTCTTAACTTTGGACCTTTTGAGGTGTTAAAAAAAGACTGTTCCACAGAATGGGGAGATGGGAGGGCAATGGGGAATCTGCAATTAGATGTCCACCAGAAACAGCACTACGAAAAGGAAGTATGTTGTTCTTCTGAGGTTACTTCTAACCGCAGATTCCTCAGCTTAACCTAGATACCAAAGCAGTAGCTCCTCTGGAGTCATTGTAGTAAACTTAGACCAAAATGTCTTGTAAGACCGAGGAGGAAAAATGCCCTTCACGTCTGGCCTGGCTGTCAAGGCAGTAGTGCTTAGTGAACGAAAGAAATTGGAGTATTAGTTTAGGGGTGTGAGAAGTTGCGAACCCACTTCAAATAATAATCATAATCATGTTAGGAGAAACTACAAAAGTCAATAAATAAACCTGTGCTCAACCCTTGGGTAGCTTGGCATTTGGGCTTAACTTAGGGACAATGTGGAATATATTTATGCTGTACTCAAACAGGATGAATGTGAAAACACTACACAAAAGATTCCTGTGTGCCTGCAGCCTGTCTCTGATTGTTTCTCTGGGGTGGGTGATAGATGGGCTTTGTGTATTGGGCAGGAAGGAAGGACCTCTGTGCACTTCAAAGACTCCTTTGAAGTCTCCCCCACTTCAAAGGCACCACTGGGTATAAAAACTGGAACTCAGACCATAACATCTCTGTAACCTTCTGGACCTGAGAATACTCCGCTAGGAATGCTGTGCTGCTGAAGGACTGCCACTTTTCTGGATCGCTGCTCTGGAAAAACTGTCTCTTGCTGTTCTGACCTGCTGCACCCCTTTGTTAAGGTGAGAAGGACTGAGCCCACATCACTTAAATTCAGAATCTAAAGTGATGTCAATGGCCTGCTGCCTCGTTTCCCATTTTCTGAAATGTGAGGGACATAAAAGACTTCCAACTCATCTACATCTACATCTACACCTGGACTCTGCCATCTGTAAGTCTGCCCTGCCAAGTGGTGCCATCCTAGTCCTGGAACCTTGGCAGTGGGGTTAAGGTGTCTGCTTCAGCTGAAACAACGCATTGCCTCAGCAAATCTGAAGTAGCGCATCATCCCTGCTGCACGGATCGGAACCATCGAACCGGAGTCAATGCATCGCCTTTCCAGCATGGATTGACATCGACGCATCGAATTCAAAACTCCCACATCTCAGACCTGATGCATCGCCACTGTTTCATGGAGAAAATCGATGCACCTTCCCTACTGGAGGTGAAAGATCAACACATAACCTCCACTGCAGGGATCAACATGACATCACTTCAGCCTGCTCCCCATATCTTGGACATAGACGCAACCAGGATTAAGGTACTTTTGTTGGGCGGGCCTCACTGGGCCCGTGGACCATTGTGGTCAGCCTGAAGTTTTGACTTTGTATTGGTCCAGCACAACCAAATAGCCCCGGTTGACGCTTTTTGCTTCTAAGCACTTCTGTTACAGTTTATTCTTCAAAAATGCATACTCAACTTCTACTTTATGGATTTTTGTCATTTTGGTCTTGTTTTATTTATTGAATTAAGTTCAGTTCTATTTTTCTAAACAGATGTGGTATATTTTTATGTGTGTTTTCGCCAAATACTTTAAATTGCCTCTTAGGTTAAGCTTGCCTGTTCTGTGCCAAGCTACCAGGGGGTGAGCAGGGGTTAATTAAGGGTGGGTTAGTGACATACCCTGACTAGGACTATGGTTCCTGCTTGGACAGGGTACATACCTCTGTCAACCAGAACATTTTGCTAGACCAGGTCAAATTCATAAAGTGAAGTCTGACCGCAATAGATCACTGGTTGGACAGAGGGACTAGATTTGTCCAGACCTTTTGACCTAAGAAACTTCTGTGGCGAAAAAAGTGGTTATAGACGAGTTGTCGACAGGGCAAGCAGTTACGTGGATCTGAAGGGGGACTTTGCAACAATGGATTGCTTAAGAGCTCTGAGAGGCCAAAGTCAGAAGTTCATGCCTGAAAAGGCCTCGATGTTGACAGGATGCTACTGTGAGTTGGTTCCAATAAAGCTCTTTACATTCAGACTTGGAAACTTTTCTAGTCAGATCTCCTTCAGTGGGGCAAACCAGCAAGTGGAGTCTGACCAACGATTTGACGTCAATGGCTTTGCAGACGAACTCAGTCTCCAACAGTTATCCAGGAAGCAAGTTGGTGAAACATTTCTAAATCTGTCTTTTTATAGTTTTAGAGACAGGAGGCGTAAACTCTAACACCAGCCAAGGGTCCAGGATTTGGGAGACACAAGTTGTGGGGTAGAACTCACTTCAGGAGAGGCCAGGAACAGGTTCCAGGGCAGGTTCAGATGAACTGGTCAGCCTAGCAGTTGCTGAGGAAAAAAGCATTTGGAAGCTTCTCATGTTCCTGTAGCTCAAACAAGAGGTCAGCCAACTGTCACTTCTGGGGCCACGGGTTAAGGTCAAGGAAGTCCAGTCTTCCTTCAGGTTTCAGACAGCAGGGCAGCCCTCCTTCTAACATTCATAGGTTCAAGAGTTTTCTCAGGAGGGTACTGGGGATGCCACATTTATGACCAGTGCCAGCCTTTGATGGGGGGAAACTCCTGGCAACTCTCTAACCAATTGGGTATACTTTCCTGGGGTGACCCTACCTATATTTGCAGCACTTCCTGCGGGTTTTACTGTAAGCTATCCCACAGTACCATTTTCCCTAAATTCAACATGGCAGAACCTTTCTTCCCCTGGTCAGTGCTCCCTGTACCTACCCAGAGGTATGGCTATGATAATGAACAATTCATGATTTGTAGACATCCATACCAGTTCTAGTGCAGCTCGCCCCACTAGGTTTGGAGCCAAGATGTCTAGGAAGATAATAGGTAGACAGGCCTAGGTATAAGATACATCTGACAGTGACAGGGCAGGCATCCTTTGAAACTCAGGAAGGGGCAGGGCACAGTCTCCAGGCCATCCCATTCAAGGAAGACTACAACTTCCCATAACCAGGCCCTTTGTCCACTGTCTGGGAGCAATCCCCATGTCACTACAGGAAGCCATCAGCACTCAGACGACACTGGACACTGGCAGAAAGGTCCTTTTGGCTCTAGGCAGGAAAACGACTCCTTTTGAAAACTGTCATTTCCAAAATAGTTGATTTTTAAATTACTAATAACACGAGTCTTTGAATCATGTTTTGTAGGTGCTCCCAAAGTGAAATTAGGCACTATACATTGTTACAGTGTGACCCAGTTATTATCTACGGAAAAGCCAGCCTTGATACAGTGGAGGTTTTTCACTGTCAGTACAAGTACAACATTAAATATGCATGTCCTAGTTTTTAAATACTGTGCGTTCTGCCATGTAGGCTTTCAGTGTCTACCTTAGGGGTGACTTATCTGTATTAAAAGGAAGGGTTCGACCTGGCAAAAGCTTTGTTTTACCAAACCAATATAGCAGTTTTAAACTGCATATACAGACTGCAAAGTTAGGCCTGTAGACATGTTGTCCTGTGCTATTTTAGCAGGTGGCACAAAGAGAGCTGCATCCCACTAATAGCATTAATGTTAGGGGCCCTGGGTACACGTGGTTCTAGGGACTTACAAGTAAATTGAAAATGCCAATTAAGAGTATTTTAATTCCAACATGTTTAGAGAGGAGAGCACAAGCACTTTACCACTGTTTACCAGGAGTAAAGTGTGCAGAGTCCTATAGCCAGCAAAAAGGTTCACCAAAAGACATTCCCAATACCCATGTCTCGGCAAGGCAGATGTTAGGACAAGCACACCTACCCAATGATGGCAGCTTAAACCCCAGTGAAACGAGCTCTCTCATCTTCCAGTAGCTTCCTCTTGGCCAGTGTGCGCAGATCTTAAAGCAGAGGATTGTTTATCTCAACAAGATCCTCTTATGACAGCCTTAACCTTCTTCGCCCTGAAGAACTCCACAAAAAAGCTGATCTTCTACATGATTTTCCATGATACAATGAATATAAAAACGTAAATCTATTGTGGGGTCCAGCTCATGAACACTTTCTTCCTGAGAAAGCTGATAGTGTAATGTATTGGACAATGTGGGAGAGCATTTCAACTTTAAGCAGGAAGAGTGCCCTAATCCTCATCACCAGTTTGACTGGGGAAAAAGGAGGCATAGCGCAGTTACAAAGACAGTGCCTGAAGTTAATTCATGTGATGAGCTGAAGTAATGGCAATGAGGCAGTGAGGACCTAGGCATCAGCTTGATGGGCAGACACATGAGAAAATTCCTGATCTGGTAAAGGCATCACAAACGGTTTGGGAGGAAGAATCACTCCGTGTATCTGTCGGTCACCGTGCAACACTGGGAAGGGCTAAGAAGGGTCCTCTGGTGGATTCTTGTTTTTTTTTGGTTTTTTTTTTGGTTTTGTTTTTACAAATAGGTGGGGCAACATGGAATAGCTTCCACGTCAGCCCCCATATCCTCTTATGCCCATCTGTGACTTGAGGTGCACTGGTGTCACAGATTCACCACTGAAGCGGCAGGAAGGAGCAGGTGAGTGCTCTCTACCACTCCAGTGGGGGTGGAAAATGTAGAAAACGCCCTACTCTTGCCAACGAGGCTTTCCTGAAACTGTTTCCTGACTGTGGATGGCAGTTCTGCATGACAAACAGTCAGGAAACCACCAGGCCTTCAGGGATGTTTACTTGAGCTGGACCTTCATCCTTGTGGCATCCCCCCAAGGAATAAATGAAAAACAAATTTGATTGTTTACCCCCAAGGAGGTGGGGGGGGCACAAATGTGCCCCAAGGGAATGTAAAATAAGATTTTTTTTAAATAAAATAAAATAAATAATGATCATGAAACTGACAGCAGGGTCAGTCTTTCTTGCATGTGTGTCGACCCCCAGTGGACTCCAAACTAATTTTTGGGGAATGTGTGGTTCCCTAGTACAAAGTGGGAAGGGGGAGAACCCTCAGCACATAGGTTGACCCCTTTTGGGTGCCACAAACATTTTTTTCCAAATGTGTATTTTTCCCTGGGGGACCGATACTACCCCCCACCCCCCCCCAGTAGAAAACACATATTTCTTGGGGGAAAAAATATGTATATATATATATATTTATATGCAAACATATACATACATACTGCATATGCCATCATCAATCAATCAGGATTTATATCGCGAGGCTACTTCAGCCGTGAGGGTATCAAGGTGCTCAGGGTTCGTGCTGTGGGATCACGCTGCCTGTTCATTTTGGTTGAACATCCAGGCCTTGAGGTCCTTGCTGAACTGTTGGAGCAATGGTGAGGATCTGAGATGCAGGTGGAGGGTGCTCCACGTCTTAGTCGCCAGGTGGGAAAGGAGCGGGCTCTGCTATTGGCCCAGCGGATGCACCAGGTGACTGCCAGGGAGCGGGATCTGGAATGGAATTCTCCGGCCGGTTGGAGGAAAGTCACTCAATTGCTGAGGTACACTAGTCCTTGGAAACGTGGGTGAGCAGCCTGAACTGGCATCTCTTTGCGACTGGTAGCCAATGGAGTTTCCTGAGGTGAGGGGTGGTGTGAGTCTGGGGAGGGTCGAGTATAAGTCTAGATGCTGTGGTCTGGAGTTTCCTCATAAGTTGGGCGGTGATTCCTAAGTAGTGACAGTTCACTTGGTGTTGGGTGGGAGCCATCTGAAGACCTTACTGAACATTTGGAGGGTGAGGAAGCAGGTGGAGGAGACAGTGCTGACCTGTCTCTTCATGGATAGCTGACTGTTGATGATGATGCCAAGTTTGTGGGCATGTTAGGACGGTTTTGGGGAGGGCCCAGCTCAGATGGCCACCATTCGTTGTTCTATACGGTGTCCTTGCCTTTCCCCAAGATGACTACTTCTGTCTTGTCTGAAATTGAGACAGTTGTTGTTCATTCAGCCGGCTACCTCCTTCATGAATCTTTGATTGTCATTGGGTCATTTGTCAGGGAGAGGATGAGTTGAGTGTCGTCAGCATTGGAGATGATGTTGAGTCTGTGGCTCCTGATGATGGTGGCCAAGGGTGTAAGGGGTGCAGATGATGCAGCACATGGTAGCTTTATGCAACATATGCAGTACATATTTGGTAGCTCAAAGGGATGATCGTGGCAATATATGTGTTGGCACGCGGTGGAAGGTTGACTGTCATCTTACAACTTCTTATTTCTGCATTTGATTGCTAAATTGGTACTAAATAGGTGAAATATTTGGCCAGACAGTATTACCGTGTTTTCAAATGAAAAACATAATGAGTTAATACTATCAAAAAAATGTGCAGCAATATGCTGCATAATTTAGTTGACCCCTCCTCATAATTTAGTGCTCTCCTGATGTATATGGTGATAGCAATTTGCGATTTCTCAAGGAGCACATCTGCGCACAACATTGCAGTGAACGTGTGCTTCTTGAGATCAAAGGTAGATTTGTAGATTTGTAGATTTGGGAAATTACTTTTATACTGGCAAAGGCCCAGCATATACCCCAACAATAAAGTTTTGCATAAGCCATGACAAAAATATACTGTGGAATTGGGTATGTGGGAAGGTGAAGTAATACTGCATCTTTTTGTTTTACCTTCAGCTTCACCAAATCAAGAGAAGTACATTTTTGTTTATTTACTGTTGCACACATCCACCATCTGTTTTAGAACAATACTTCTGCTTTCTATGTAGGACAGTGTTTAAAAAAAAAAAAATTGCAAGTCAGCAGAAATGGCTTTTCAGTGGAGGACTGCTGCCCAGGCCTTAACTTGGGTTATGGAGAAGTGCTCTGAGGCAGGATCAGAGACTGAGACAGCAGATAATGAGACTGTAGATAATGAGACTGCATCTGAGGGAGAGGAAAATAGAGCAGAATCTGGAAGTGATTTTTTAGCCGGCTAGGTTCCATCCAGTGACACATATTACAGTAATACTGAGGGACATGATGATGGCAGTTTTGCTGTCCCTTCGCAGGCACAGTCTTTGCAGCGAAGCAACAGTAGCAGGGTAGACCAACCTAGAGAGCAGACACAAGCAGCAGCAAGCAGTCGGAGTAGGCTCTTGGCTGCCTCTAAACTTAGTTCATCCCCAAACGCCTCTTTTCACTGGTGACACTAGATGTAAAGAGGATAGTCAATACGGCCAATTTTTTCCTTGAGCAAATTGTGCAGCAAACCAATTTATGCCCGAAACAATTTCTGAAGCAGCATGAAGGCACTCTAGGGCTTCATTCTAGGACACACTAGTGGACTCCCACTTCACTTGAGGAGTTGAAGATATTTTTAGGCCTTACACTTGAAAGATGGTTAGTGTACAAACTAAGCTTGCAGTCCTACTGGTCTACTTGCATGGTTTGGGTAACCCTCATCTTTGCACCGTACAAGAGAAGAGATCGTTTTTGGCTTTTGCAGCGTATGCTGCATTTCAATGATAATTCTGCTCCATTGCCCCAGGACCATCAAGACCATGGCAGGTTGTTAGAAATTCAGCCTGTTGTGGAACATTGTCTGCCAGGTTTCCATAGATTTTTGCTCCTGGAAACAATATAGCAACTGTTCAGGCAGTACATTGCAAGGAAAATAACTTGCGATGGCATCAAGTTGTACATGCTGTGTTGGAGCTTTACTGGCTATGTGTACAGCTTGAGAGAGTATACAGGGAAGGACTCTAATCTAGAACTTGTAGGCTGCCCTCTCATGCTCAGGGTCACAGTAAAGATTGTATGGGAACTTGTCCAGCCACTCCTTTATAAAGGTTATAACCTTTATGTGTACAACTGTTATACAGAGGTAAAGCTGTTTAGTGAGCTTTACAAAGCTGGCACTGAGGCATGTGGTACAGCTAACTGTCACCACAAAAGATTCCAGCAGGAGCTTATTTGTAAGAAGTTCCAAAGAACTCAGAGCACTGCTTATGTTCCACAAAACTGCTTGCTGTCAAGCTCTCTGATAAGTGTGATGCTTATGTGCGCACTAAAATTCATGATGAAAGCACTTCCCCATCACTGCTTGAGTCAGATGGCCAAAGTTCACACGCCCGTCTGTATACTTGATTACAAGAAGAACATAGGCAAAGTTGATAAGAATGACCAACCATACAATGTAAGTTGTAAAAGTCCCACTTGGTATAAGAAGCAGTTTACCCACCGGATCCAACAAATTGAGTATATTGTTTATCTTCAGATCACCATGAGAGGACTCATGTCTTTCCTTGGCTTGAAGTTGACCGTCAGTGAAAGTCTTACTGCTATAGAAGCAGCAGCCTCCACCTCATTATACTCTGGAGGGCATGGCAAGGCTGCAGGATCGATACTTTGCCAATCGCATTTCTGAAACAGCTAAAAAGACTCAACATGGTAATTGTTATAGAGTCTGCTCTAAGCAAGGAAAGAGGCTGGATAGTTGTATTTACTGTCTCCAGTGCCAATCTCAGCCAGCCCTGTGTTTTCCTACTTGTTTTATGTTGTACCATACAAAAGTAGAATATTGGGAATTGAATGAGGTGAAGCTGCCATAAGATAAACTTTTCAATGACTGTGCATGGATACCTACCTTCCCTGGGTCACTACTTCACTAGACAAGCAGAAGTAGAACCTTTGTTCCTCTACTGAAGGAAATCATGGACTTGCTTATGGCCTACTCAACACCTTTATCTGCCATCAGAACATGGTATATGTTTGCTGATTCACAAATGCATTATAGTCCCCATACTGCTCATAATGGTGGACTGAACATAAGCCACTTTGTCACAGAGTCCCTCATGTGGCAAACACGTAGAGTCTTCACTAGTTTTTTAAGTGATTTTTAGGGAACTTGTGAATACAACACAAGGACTGCCCTGACTGCTCAGAAGGGTAAGTGTAATATGTCAAGCAAATGTCCTGTGGGACTCATACACCAACACCGCTACTTGCTTTGAAAGTGTGTCTCAATTAGTAGCTTGTTTCATAATCAATGTTACTGAAAAAGGATACAGGACACAATATCTTGCATAATGATGATTTTCACATTTTTAGTATTAGGACAATATATATTTCATTATGTATCCAATTTAGTGCACACGATTCAGTGCTCAGACAGTGAACTAATATCTATACAAAAACAGAGAACAAGACAGTGAAAAGATTCCAAGGTTGAAACAGAGAACAAGACAGTGAACAGATTCCAAGGCTGTATATGAGCGATTCCTTAGACGGTCCTGTTGAGGTAAATGTATTACTCAGGAAATCGCACCTATGCTTTGTGTCACACGATTTGAGTGGCCAATTTCGCATTGCTGGCTTTATCTAGAAATATTCTTGTATGTGTAGGGGTGACTCCTTTCTCTACACAATACAAAGGTGTACTTCTCCTGATTACTTTGTTTACCCCACCGAGCATGCCCAATAAATATAGTAGACTCTGTCTTGAAGTATTTTTGCACATACTGCTTACAGGATGCCTTATTGAAGGTCACAAGATTCCACGGTTTCTAGAGAACGAGTCCGATGATTTTTACCCTGATAGACCCGAAGACTACCTACAGGTCAAAATGTTGACATCCCCTCCCTTAGTTGCTTTCAAAACATGTTATGATTTGCCAGGAGATACCATATATGAACCGCTTATGTTGGTTTGATATAAAATCCTATGCAACCTTGGGATATGTTCAGTGTCTTGTTCTATGTAGTTGTATATATATTTGTTCACTTTCTGAGCACTGTGTCTTCTGCACTAATCTGACTACATAATGAAATGTATATTGTCTATATACTAAAAATGTGAAAATCATTATAATACACAATATTGTGTCCTGTACACTTTTTCAGTAACATTGATTATGTCCTCTTCAATCAGGATCCACCTTTGGGTTTTTCCAATCTAGGTTGGGTCTTGCACAATCCTTTACCAAAGTCCTCCTGTTGAGGTTTGGGGAAAACCAGGTACTTACTTCTGCCCTCCTGGTCACTGGGGGATCACTCAGGTACTGCCCTTTTGAGGTTCCTAGTTACTCCAGCTCTTCTCTAACGATTGCACATCCTAGGGTGGGGGAATGTACCCTGCATTCCACCTATTTAGTACATGGTTTCGCCCTTCCCTGCGGCCCTCACTATTTCCCATTACTTTTGCCAATCCTTATTGCTTTTTATGCTTGTTACCGATTGCTCATGTGTGTATATAAGTGTGTTTACTTACCTCCAGTTGGGGGACTGCCTATTCAGTATTTTAGTATTTTTGTGTGAGTGCTGTATGACTATAGTGGTACTGCATAAGCTTTGCACGTCTCCTGGATAAGTCTTGGCTGCTCATTCACAACTATCTCTAGTCCGGCTTTCCAGACACTGCCTACACTTCACTAATAGGGGATACACAGACCTGGTATTGGGGATAACACCATAGGTGCTCACCACATACCAGGACAGCGTCCTACATTGACCACCACAAAGGGAAGTTCGAGGGCAAGGACCTCTGATGCCCTCTTCACCACCATTGTGTAAGATGCTCTATAGCCATCGTAGGTGGAGAGGGCAAACCAGTATCTGGTAAGGAGTCCAGTCCACTGGCATCTCCTAGTTCCTCATACCAGTTCATTGAAGTTGGAGTCTCTAACTGGTATTCTGGAGGGTCCAGTGACCTCCTCCCACACATTTCCTACATGCCTGGCATGCTCTAGAAAACGCTCAAGCAATGACCTAGAATAAATGGGCCTTTCTGACACCGAAATTGGCGTAGAACAATGCTATTCCGACTCCGAGTTGTCGGGGATGAGAATGGGGCTGGCAACGCTGGTGGGTGCGAAGAACATCAGCATTGGGATCAGCACCAGAGACGGTTGTGTTGGCACAACCGATGCTGATCAGGATCTGAGATCGCATTTGTGAGACCCTATTGGAGCCAGAGCCATTGGAGCAGAACTTGATGGGGCCTCCTCCAACCCCGTGGGGTCCAAAGGGGACACCCTCTCAAATACGCACCGCATGGCCTCGTAGAAGTCCGTTATTTGAGTGGTAGTCACTCCGACTCAGGGGCAGGCGTGGAGTCGAACCTGGCAACAGCTCTGCAGAACTGTGCCTGGAACACCAATGTTCCTCACTCGTTGGGTCGGTTGACGGACGAGGTGAAGCTGAAGTCCGTTTAGACTACTTTTTCTTCTTGTGCCTCTTAGCTGAGTTTCCCGAGGAGCTCACGTGTAAGGAAGAATACTTGGAGTTCCTAGAGTCGTCCTGCAACCTTCTTCTCGATCCGGACCAAGACCTCCTTGGAGTCGCACTAGCTGGTGTCAACCGCCGGGCCGCAAGCAGCTTTAGGGATCACTTCCATAAAGGTTTTGGTGCCATGGCTTGGCAGTTTGAGCATGACTTCAAGTCGTGGTCGTGCTCGAGACACCATAAGCACACTAAGTGGGGGTCCGTTACCGACATGGAGCAGCAACAGGCACCACACTGCTTGAACCATGCCTTCCTAGAATACATCCCTCAACACACTAAAAAAAAAAAAGTCGACAAAAAGTAGAAACAACGTGTCAAAAAGAGACGGAGGGATAGCTCTTTTGCGGATCAGATCTAACTGGTGCGGAAAGAAAAGAACTGACATCAGTGGGCAGCGCCTATATAGGTGACTGTAACGTCACTTCTGACACCAACAACGGCACTGACACCGCTCGGAACCAAATGAAGCCACCCAACAGCACGCAAGGGTACTGCTCACACAAACGTTTCTGGGTCCAGTCTGATGCCTGGGAAATTTAAAGGTATGGAGTCTGCTTCTAGAATCTGTATCACATGTATTTGTGATGACTTTTGCAGCATTTGTCTATATTTTTTTAGCAGGCTCCACATATGACAAAGGAATTGAAGGCCCAGCTCAGAACTTATTTTGGCAATTGGGTCATGGCAGGTGGCCTCCATTGGGGACCTCATCACAAGAAAATATTTTGAACATTGTGTACATTACAGTGTTGTTTAAGGTAGGTGGGCTACGCTTGTGGCAACAATCTAAAGAAACATAGGCCCTCATTACAACCTTGGCGGGCGGCGGAGGCCACCCGCCAAGGTTGGACCGCTGAGCGCCCGCCTATGCGGCCACAATCCCGCCGGCCGCATTACGACATCCCCGCTGGGCCGGCGGGGATGTCGGCCGTAACATTGGAGCTGGCTCCAAATGGAGCCGGCGGTGTTGCGGCCGTGCGACAGGTGCAGCTGCACCCGTTGCGCTTTTCACTGTCTGCTGTGCAGACAGTGAAAAGAAGGGTGGGGCTGTACCTGGAGGCTCCTGCACCTTCCCGCCAGCCTTTCCATGGCGGTCTCTACCGCCATGGACAGGCTGGCGGGAAGGGGAGTCGTGATCCCCTGGGCAGCCCCTGGTGGATTTAAACCGCCGGGACAACCATGGCGGGAAACCGCCGGTCTCGGCGGTGTGACCGCGGCGCTACCGCCGCGGTCATAATACAGCAGATTGTACCGCCAGCCTGTTGGCGGTACAATTGCCAAAACAGCCCTGGTCGTTGACCGCCATGGTTGTAATGAGGCCCATAGTGCACAACTATACAGAACTATTTTGTGTTGGAATCTTGCCTCGAGTGGAATTCAAAGTATTTTGTTTGAAAGGCAACATAAACTCAATTGCAAGCATACAGAGTTCATTAAAGACAATTTCACAGACTACAAAAAGAACTGTGGTTATCTGACGTATGCATTGTGTTAGCAAGATTGTGCATTTGAGTTAGTTTATCATTGTGAGAATATTAGCCTGCTTTACAATATTAGATTTATCCTGCTTAGCGGGGATAGCGATTTATATATAGAGATTACCCCTGTGATGTATAAGCTATGCACTCTTATGGTAGGTTTTTCAGGTGTTCAATGTTATGATTACAGAATACCTTTTGCTCATTAACCTATACTGAACAATAATCCACATAGCTATATTGCAGGTTCTTCATTTTAGATATTTCCAAACCGCAATATATCTTGCAACCTACAGTAATAGGAAGTAGATATACTTCTTTTTCGGGTACAGTATTATAGTACTCAGAGTGTGGAAGTGGGGTTAGAAGCGCAAGGTAGAGGTTAATAATACTGTCTAATCTTCTTCCAGGTCTCCCTCCCTGTGTGTTCCCTTCCCTTCCTCCCCTTTCCTTGTTTGATCCTCTGAACTGTCTGTGCTATCACAGCAATCAGCAGCTGCGAATATCGCAAGGTGGACTAATTGAGCATTGCATCAAATCTAAAGAGTCCCTCTGACTGACAGTGTGCATGGGTGGAGGCACAGCACAGTCCTAAACCGCAGCAGCTACCCCACTGCTTATCTCCCAATGTAGCGCTTTAGGGCCTTTTGTATCATGGTCTCTTGGCCAACCTACACAAGTGGGGTACAGTTCATATCGGGAGATGTGTCAAAACTCAGGGTGGTAAGAAATGTGTGGGTCCCCGCAGATTGTAGAAATTTTCCACATAGAAATGTGTGGACAATGTGTTTTTTAGCCTGGTAAGAGCCACACAAGCCTTCCTGCCCTGGATAACTCCAGGTGTCCAGTTTTAAAAAAATGTGCAAGGTTGCTAGGTTTCCCGAGGTGCCAACTGAGCCACTGCTACACACTTTGTTAAAAAAGGGTCAGTTTTGAGTGGGAAAATGTGATGTATCCCTGTTGTGTTTGGGGCCATTTCATCTTGCAGGCACTAGGCCTACCCACCCAAATGAGGTACCATTTTTATCAGGAGACTTAGGGGAATGATTGGTGGAAAGAAGTTTGTGGCTATCCAAAGATTAAAGAACTTTCCTTCTCAAGAATGTGAAGAATATGTGTTTTAGTTTGAAATTGCAAGAGATTCTGGGTAAAAACCCTTGATTTCCCAAGGTGTCTTGTTTTAAAAAATGTGCACATTTGCTAGGTTTCCCAAGGTCCAATTTAGCTAGGGAAAAAAATCCAGAGCTTTCCACATTGGAAAAAAGCATCAGTTTTCAGTGGAAAAATGTGATGCTTCCGTGTTGTGTATTGGCCCATTTCCTGTCATGGGCTCTAGCCTTACCCACACAAGTGAGGTACCATTTTAATTGGAAGATATGTGGGAGCATATTACATTAGAAAACTTATTACCAATTAGATTTTGCTGTATTTGTGCCTTCCAAATGTAAGCCAGTGTGTAAGAAAGAAGACATTTTCAAAAATACTGTCTAAATCATATGCTTGGGGACACGCATTGGAGGAGCCGGGAGGAGGTGTTACTGCCGCAGGGCAAGGAGCCCTTTAAACTCACGTCGCGCTCCCGCCATCGCGGGACGCGCATTGGAGGAGCTGGGAGGAGGTGTTACTGCCGCAGGGCAAGGAGCCCTTTAAACTCATGTCGCGCTTCTGCCGTCGCGGGACGCGCATTGGAGGAGGTGTTACTGCCGCAGGGCAAGGAGCCCTTTAAACTCACGTCGCGCTCCCGCCGTCACGGGACGTGCATTGGAGGAGCCGGGAGGAGGTATTACTGCCGCAGAGCAAGGAGGCCTTTAAACTCACGTCGCGCTCCCGCCGTCGCGGGACGCGAATTGGAGAAGCCGGGAGGAGGTGTTACTGCCGCAGGGCAAGGAGCCCTTTAAACTCACGTCGCGCTCCCGCCGTCACGGGACGCGCACGGGCGGCGTCCGGGCGAAGCCCGGGCCAAGGGCGGGCCCGTCCTTAGCCCGTCAGAGACCGGAGGAGGCTGGGCTGGGCCCCCTCTCTTTCACCTGCAGTAAGAGACCTGTTCGTTATTTAAGAGTTATTTAAGAGAGCATAGATTATAGTACTATTTTATATTTTTAAAACTGAGAAGCCCAATCTTTACTCAGCCCTACCTTCATCAGTCCCTCCTCTAAGTTCTCCCACTGTAACTGCAATTTGGACATAATTCGGAGGGTTCCACTAAATAAGTACATAGTCAATGAGCGGGACACCCCTACCTTTCAGCAGAGGCTGATAGGTAGGACCAGACATTCTTGAAGCCGGACCTCTAACCTAAAAAGAGCATTAAAAGTATTTACCTGTACTGTAGAGGATTTTGTCTCCTAGCCTGTTCAGGGACCAAGTATCTTGTGCCTGGCATTTTAGGTCACTCCAAATACTACCACCGGGCAAGAACCCAGGGTCCTGGAACTAGACCTAGTAGAGGTAAAGCATTAAACAGGTGACAAAAGGCATGGGGAAACGCAAGGCATCAGAACCCCCACGGGGGAAGGAATGCAGGCGAGAATTGTACCATAGCTGAAATCGATGATCTTATAGAGGAAGTAGAGTCATTATTAAGTAACAGGGCCATCCCTCGGGAAGGTCCTGATAAAAAGATAACCTCCTATTATACAAAGAAAGCTGAAATAGAGAAAGATAAACTGATCAAGAGTGATAGTCAGCAAGAGGGAACTATACCGCCCGTTATTAGGATAGTTAGGCCCAAAGATGATAGAACCTGAGCCATACATCCAAGTACTGTAGGTAGTACCAGGAAGAAGGGATACATGCTGAAGAGTGATATTGCGTGCTCTAACAAGTACGCAGCCCTGGCAGAATCCGCTACCAATAAAGCACAGAATGCACAGGAGGGGGAACTTGTGGATAACTCAGATCAAACCATCCCAATAGTACAGTCAGCTATAGAGAAGATACCACTACCCAATCAAGATCCAGAAAATTACTTAAAATGCAAAACAAGAAGTTTAACAGATCTTTACGATCTACTTTTTGGATTAATCCAGGAAGTCAGGGAGTTAAAACATGAAGTAAGAACCCTATCAGCTATTGTGGAAAAGGGGGGAGACAGGGGAACCCATAGAGTTCAGAGTGAAAAAGAGATTTCAATAGCATCACTACACGTACAAGATAGACCCATACATCCACAAAGTCTGAATGGCCTCCCTAACTCTATCCCAACTATAGCTAAGATTCCATATCAACCACAAGGATATGCGAGAGGGGTAAATGAGGGGAATATTGGATTGTGCAACTATTCCATAGGTAAGGCTGGAGTTCTACGTCAAGAATCAGGGAACTTCCTAAGGGAACCCCGCCTGGAAATAGGGTCACAAAAAGAAAAGGTGGAACCCATATTGAAACCCTTTACCATAGCTCATAATGACTGTATTCCTTCCACCATACGGAGCTGTTACTTTGAGGGGAAAATGAGTCCCCCTAGGACTAATGTTGTTTATTTGCTAAATGTTCCGAAATTGGCCCAAAATAGCATTGAAGACAAGGATTCCCTAAAAAATAAGCTCATACACTGGGTCAGATATAAACGCCACTGCCTATCCCTAATCCGCTCAGATATTATGAGGGCAGAAAGAATGCCAGGAGAGACGGGGAAGCAGGGCATTGTTGTACTGACATTAAAGGATGGAAGATTAACTGAAGGTCTGATTGACATGGAACAGAGAACCAATGTCCCCAAAACTAATGCTATGAGATTCAGCCCAGATTCATTCATTACTAAATCCACAGCGCAGAGGGGCAAACATAGAAACGGGGGAACGCAAATGAGAAAAGAAGGCTCTGATCTTGAAACAGTGAACTGACTAACCCAACTAGATCAGGTATACGTGGGACCAAGTGGAGACCCAATAGTAGCCGAGCCCCATGAAGGGAATAAACATCAAGCTATAGGAGTAGGGAGCATAGGGGATCTTTTGCCCTGTAGAAAGGAACTTACCACATCCCTGAGCCCCATTTCCAACATCACGACCTCAACTGGAAGGGGAACAGTCACTATGATTTCCTGGAATGTAGCAGGCCTAAAAAGTAAGCTTGTAGACCCGGAATGGCAAGACTATATTGATAAATTTCATGTTTGTCTCTTTCAAGAGACTTGGTTAAAGGATCCACCGCACGAATTGGGATATAAAACCTTTTTTATCAGTGCAACTTCAGCAGCCAGAGGGAGGCCGTCTGGGGGGCTGGTTGTATGGGTGAAAATTTCCCTAAATACCGAGATATGTATACATGATGCAGAGTCTGAGGATATCCTGTGGTTGGTACTGGGGAAAAAAAATAAGGTGCTATCCCACTTGTTTAACGTGTATATAAGGCCTAGAAGATCAAATCAGGTGTCACTCGAAGTAGAATTATTAGATGGCTTGCTCAAAAAAATTCCAGTAGGAGAGACAATTATGATAGGGGGTGATTTTAATTGTAATTACTAACCTATAATTGGTCTTGAACATCTAGCAGAAGATGAAGATCTAGCAAGAGCAATCCCCCATTTAACAATAGAAGAAACTGTCCTCGGTACCGTGGCTGCTTTGCAACTTATGGGCCTCACACTAAAGCATGGATTGAGGGCGTGTAATGGTAGAGTGGACCAAGGCGGCCTTAATATGGATACTTTTCAGAGAGGCAATACTACCTCAAAAATAGACTATATTATGCATAGCACAATCACATGGGAGAGAATAGTGACTTTTAAAATAGATAAGAGGAGGGAAAGTGATCATTTCCCGTTAGTAATCGAACTTAGGGGTTACCTCTTAGATTTGGAACATATGGAACATGATAAGGTGGAGTTACAACCCACTCTTAGCAACAATAGAAGGGCAATAAAATGGCCAGCAATATTAGGCAATTTGGGTATCATGACAAATATCTATAACACATATGCAGACCTTTTGGAACCTCACGCACATAAAAATCATAATGACATCCCTATTATGGCCATCCACCAGTCAATGAGTACTGCACTAAGACCCTCCCTCACCAAACAGATAAAGCAAGAGCATAAAAAGGGAAAGGTGCAAACCACCCCATCCAACCCATGGTATACCACTGAATGTAGGGAGTGGAAAACAGTATTGGTAGAGGCCCTAAAACAAAAAAATCCATTAGCCGTACAACAGGCAAGGGCCGGCTACAAGAAAACACTGGCCACAGCTCAAAAAAACTGGGAGGACCAAAAATGGTATGATTTGCTGGAAGCAGCCAAACGTAATGACGTAATGGTTTTTTGGAAAATAGTTACTCACGGTAGTAAAGAGGGGATATCTAATACTGATCATCATATAGACCCCATAGCGTGGGATTACCATTTTACATACCTTTATTCTGATCCCCCCAATTCTCATTCTCATCCTCCCCAGCACATAGATCTGGCCACCTGGGGCACCTTATCTGACATACAATTCAGTTTGGAGGAAACGGTGACTGCCATTAAAGCGATCAAAATAGGCAAAGCCCCCGGTTTGGACAAGATCCCTGGGGACCTGTTCAAACACAGTATAGAAATCTGGGCACCCTACATAAATTTACTAAGTAATGCCATAGCAAGGGGAGGTCCAGTACCCGAGACTTGGAAAGGGGCGGAAATAATCCCAGTCTATAAAAAAGGATCTAGGGAAGACCCTGGGAACTATAGGCCAATCAGCCTCATCGATGTCACGCAAAAAATGTATGCTAGGCAGTTGCTGAATAGAATTAGCTGCTGGATAGAAGAGAATAGTATCTTGACTATATACCAGGCAGGATTTAGACAGCAGACAAGTACAATCGATCAGGCCTTTAGGTTACTAGCAATATTGTGGAAATACACAAAACTAATGAAGGGCCATCTTTATTTTGCGTTTGTGGACTTGCGGGCGGCCTTTGACCTGGTGCCAAGAGACTCACTATGGGCTGCGTTAGGGAAACAGGGCATGCCGGGGAGTCTCTTGTGCCAGATAGAGAGGTTGCGCGAAAATACATATGCAAAGGTTCAGTGGGGTCCAAAGGGAGAGCTGACAGACTCAATACCTATTAAGAGGGGGTTGAGGCAGAGTTGTGTGCTTGCCCCAACCCTCTTTTCATTATATATTAATGATTTGGTAGAGTACCTAAAACAGAGCAACCATGACTCGCTAAGACTGAATGGAGACCCAGTTCCTGCCCTCCTTTTTGCAGACGATACCATCTTACTATCCCAAACTCCCATGGGTTTACAAACCCTACTAGGGATGTTTAGTGAATACTGCAGCTCGAAGGGGCTAGAAATAAACACAAATAAGACAAAATATCTGACTGTAAACCCCCATAAAGCACTTAAAAGAAGCATCCTGATTAGAGGGCAGGAATTGGAACGAGTAAAAAACTTCAATTATCTAGGGATATTGTTGGATGCTAAGCTGTCATGGACGCCGCACGTCAACAAAGCTGCAATTTCCTTAGCTCACAGTTCCATGGCAATTAGCAAAAATTACAAAAGCTCAAGAACCAGGATTGTTTCACCAGTGTTTGATATCTATAGATATAAAGCGCAGGCTGCAGCTTTATATGGTGCTGAGCTCTGGGGAATCACAAATCTAACCCCGCTGGCAATTCAGGAAAACAATTTCATGAGGGGGGTACTGGGATTGCCTCCATCTACTCCACTGATTCCACTTATCTATGACATAAACATGAAGCAAATAGGCAAATTGGCAGCCCTGAGGCCGTTGCTTTATTGGTGTAGACTTTGGTCAACTCCTGAACTGATCCATTATAGGCAAGTATTAATTGAGATAATGGACCTGGACAAGACTGTCTCCCTTCTGTGGCTCCACCACATAAGGTATTGGTTCTATAATCTAGGGCTGAAATCTTATTGCGAAGAACCGCACACACTTACGTCACAATCCAAGATTCGACTAAAGCAAGTATATTGGGATTTCTCTCTAACCAGCCCCCTCCACAGTAAGGACCTGGGTAGACTGACCTCAAGCTTTTTGGACATTAAACCAATACCTAGAGCTGAGGAATGGATAGATACAATCCAACCTAGGAGAGCAAAATGACTATTTATGAAGTTTCGGTATGGGATTCTCCAGATCAAGGCATTTACTATTAAATGGGGCTCTCAGAGTGAGAGAAGACATGAGGCGAAATGTGGGTTGTGTAATATGGAGACCATTGAAACGGCGGATCATGTTCTCTTAATCTGTAAAGCCTATGACAAACCAAGAATAAAATGGATTCGAACCATCTGCAGGAACGTAGGAATCAGAAACTACAATGAAGCGGCCAGATTCCTGAGATCTAGTACCATTCCATTTGTTGTTTCTGGATTAAGCCGTTTTCTTTTAGCAATTTCATTTATCAGAGACAAGGCGTGTTACGACTCGGTCGTCCCATTTCCAGGGGGCGCTGTAAGGGGACTGTCAGAAGCCTGGGAATCACCTTGAACACCTATCTAGAGTCCCTTGCTGACCCCTGTGTGTTTCTCTTTTCTCTATGGTACACTTGTATAATACTACATTTGCTTCTTGGAACTGCAAATCCCATAATGCACAGCTTGGTAGTCAGGAAAACCCGGATTCTGTTTCCCATTGTTTTCAATGGGAGAAGTCCAGTTGCTCCTTTTCACTGGATCCTCTCCTCCAGGACTTGCAAGTGTCCAAAACTACACACACCTGAAACCTCTCCTGTGCAGCCCAGCTTGGAACTGCTTATAAGCAGCCATTTCCTTAAGCTCCCTGTCGTGCATCGGACTTCAATTCCTTTGTGTTACAGACCCCTTGTCGGATGGTGTTCCAGTTTTGTTCCTGTTCTGTTCCAGCCTGATCCTTTTTCCTGTTTCTCTGCCCTGCTCCTGATTTTTCCAGCCAGAGTCTGCTCCCTATTTCTTAGCCTTGTACCTGTTTGTTTCTTCCAAAGCCTGCTCCCTGTTTCTCTGCCCTGCTCCTGCCTTGTTTCAGCCTGAACCTTCTCTCTGTTTCCCAGTCCTGTTTACTGCTCATTTCCTACTCCCTGTATTCCAGTCCTGTCCTTGCCTGTTCCAGCCAGAGCCTGTTCTCAGTTTCCCAGTCCTGTCTCTGTCTGTCCCAGACAGAAGTTTGCGCCCTGTTTTCAAGTCCTAGTCCCGCCTTTGCTTCAGCCTGAGCCTGTTCCTAGTTCTTGCCTCTGCCTCTTTGTTTGTTCCCTTCTGTTTCTGTTTCTTCTTGGTTCTTTGTGTCTGGTAAGTGTTCTATCAGTCTTCACCAGTGTATACGTGTCCTCCTGTGTACTGGGGTTGGCTCCTGGTTTCCAGGAGGCAATTCCAGCCCCCATCCTTGTCCAGTGTTATACGTTGTATATCGTGCCTAACAGTGACAGTGTGCTATTGCTGTTTTCTCAGGAATCGCCACTGTGTTTCCAGCTGGACCCACAAGAGCGTGTCCTGTGTATGTAAGTACTATCCTTGTTTGTGCTCTAGGGTCCAGAGACAGAATCACTTCTGCCGCCTCCTTTCTATGGGGCTGGCAGGGTGACTATCTGTAAGAGCAAACTGCACAGAGGCATTGAGATTCCCTGTCACTGTGGGAGGTTCTGCGCCTTACTCTGTGTACAACCCCAGCGTGTTTGTCCACTGGTAATCTGTTTCCTGTTTGTTCGCACAAGGGTTGCTCTGCTTTTACTTTCCTGTTTCCTGTGCCTATCCATAGCTGTCCTTTCCGTGTATGCCTTTAGCTGCTCCTCTGCCCCAGTGTACTACCTCTTTAGGATATTCGGTGACCTCAAGGGGTGTCCCAACCAAAGTCCTGATCAGACCCGCCCGAAACCGTGACAGAATGCACGACCCAAACATTTCAAGCTCCCCTGGCAGTAAAGGCACACACAAACCTAAAGGGCTTTCCTATCATGTTAAGACACCCCTTTCTAAGCCTAAACATTCTCTGAAATCCTCTAAAAAAGACCTTAGTTTAAAGGATAGACTTGTTAAAGAAAACCATAACTTGCAAGTTCAGTACTATACTGAGTGGCTTGCTAATCTTTCAATGATAGACTATTATGTTATTTGTGGCTATGACCCCCAGTCCCTGTCTGTAGAAGAATTACAAGGACGTAATGAGTTTTTGCAATATCTATTAGCTGAAGCCAGTAAGAATGTTCGTAACCGTGGAAGTGCTTTTGCTACTTCTGCACAAGACATTTACTCTCAAGAAAACCTGGTTAATTCCTTGCCTCATGCTAGTGCATCCCAGATTCACTTCCAGCACTCTGCCAAAACAAAGAACCCTGACACTGTTCAAGAAGCCACACTACCGATTCCCTTGTTTTCTGTTGAGTGCTTCAGCCCATCTAGGCCAGTTTCTCAGAATTCAAAGTGCAGTGCTGACTCTTATAAAGACCTATCAGTCCCTCAGAGTTTTCAAGTCAGCAGGCTAGACCCTGTATCTAAGGGATCAGTAAAAACTGTGGGATTCCTTAGTTCAACTCAAATGGCTTGTGCTCCTCCCAAATTGGATGAAAGTACATCAGTCTCAATTCCTAAGTGTTGTGCTGACTCGTGTAAAGATCTACCAGTCCCTCAGTGCTTTCAAGTGAGCAGGATAGAACCTGTATCAAAGGGATCAGTAAAGACTGTGGGATTCCTTAGTTCAATTCAAAAAGCTTGTGCTCTTCCCAAACTGGATGATAATATACCAGTCACAATCCCTAAAAGCTCTGCTAAACCCTTTTCTATTCTGAGTGGGTTTGATAACAATATGGACATACACACACTAAAAGAGCAGTTTTGGCAGATTAAAAGGCAGATATCAGACTTCTATGATGACTATGTTGTAACATACACAAGAAATCTTGCACATGGGCTCTTTTCATCAATGCATATTTCACTGTTGGCAGAACCAGACATTCTGTTTATCTGTAAGGTAGAAGAAGTAACAGAGCAGCTGATGGAAACTACTGCAAGGCAATTTGAAAACCTGAAAAAAGAAAATGATCACCAGCTTTGGCTTAAAGAACAGTATGCTACTTTGTGTGCCTCTCCAAAGACTTCTATCGAGCAGATTGTCCCTTCTATTTATGACAGTCAAAAGACAGCTCCAGTTATAAATATATATCAGCCTCTTCCTCAGACTCTCTCTCAGCCTGTAGTTATGCAGTGAAAATTCCTGTACAGTTGACTGAATCTCTCAAATCTCTGAGAGATTTGACACCTCTTGATTCAAAGGATGGATCAGAGTCTTCAGAAGGAAGTGTCTCAGCCCCTCTATCAGAACAAATAAAGCCAAAGGAAGAAGAGAGTTCTGATACAGACTACAATAGCTGCACCTTAAGAAACCAAGATATGACTTTTCTGGAGATTAATGGCAAGTTGTGCAACAGTGTTGAAGAATCTGAATCTAGTGATGACAGTGGTTCCTGCCTTGCCGTGAACAAACCTGCAGATAGTGCTGTTCAAATGGCGCACACACCAGAATTTTCAGATTGTGGGGATACTCCTGCCCTTTCAAACAATATCATAGAATTTTCAGATAATGAAGAGACAGTTTCTGTTTCAAGTGAATTAATGGATTTTTCTGACCGTGAAGAAATACCCGCAATTACTAAGAATGTAATGGACTTCTCAGAAAGTTTAAAAATCTCTTCTGTGTCAAAGCAAACCGTGGAGATTTCAGACAAGGAAGAAAGCCAGCAATCTGAAACTGAACAGCCTGCCATAAGAAATGAGAGCCTTCTCCTAGAACAGGACACAGTTGCAGCCTCAACCACTGATTCTGAGTTGCTGTTCCCTGCCACTGCGTTTCCTGTTTCCAGTTCAACGGTTAGTGAAGAACAGATCTCTGATCTACCGGTATCTGATTTTGATGTAAAATCAGCCACACCAATGCCACCTGCTGTGTCTCTGAAATTAAAGACTCCTGAAAACCAGCAATCTGAAACCGAAGCTCAAGTACTGAAAGATATAATATGTCCCACTAAAACTAAAGACTTGAATTTGAATCTTGTATTCGAAGATCTGATGATAAGTACTGTTCTTAGTGTTTTATTGCAAGAAACCATCATCAATTCAAAGGCTAGAGCTGAAAATTTAGGTAACAGTGTAAAGGTGATTTCTGAAGAGACTCCAGTTCTATTTCTTTCCAAAGAACAACCTTTCAATGTTAACAGAGTTGAAGATCAACTACCTGTAGTAGAAACACCTTGCAAAGAAACCATTTCTGATACCACGAACACGCCACAGAGCACTTGCAATGAAGAAATCCCAGTCTTGTATGAAGATCACCCTAAAGAATTAGTTTGTGGAACTTCTACATTTTCAGATGTTAATCCAGTTTCTAAAGACTTAAAAACTCTTGTTGCTCCTGAATTTGATACTCCGAAGTCATCCAAGACGAAAGAAAATTCTGACTTTTTCATGTTTACTTTGAGAACACCAGTTACCCATGTTTCCCAAGTCTCTATGCTTTGCAAGCCTCAGACCACAATCAATGTAAATACTGCTGCAGAAACAGACAAATCCTGCTTGTCAGAGGGTGTTACAGACCTCACAGTTACTAATACGCCAATTATCTCCTCCAAAGAAGACAGTACTGAACAGGGAACTAATGTCCTAAAGACTACTGCCCATAATGCCATTCCAGATCTCCTTGCTCCTGAATCCACTTCACCAGAAACCAACTCCATGCACTCCTCCCGTATCAATCGAACAATAAAGAGGAAAGACATCAGAGCCCATATGGGTATTAATACATGCCTTGCTCATGGGAATATTCACCTCTGGCAGGACTGTAAACTTATCAACCAAGGTTGGTGTTGGATTTACTTGCTGTGGCTTTTCCTCTTCAACTTTTTTCAGCCAAAGGATCGCCTTCTCTTCTTGAGCAGACTGGTGGGAGGGGGTATACTGTTACGACTCGGTCGTCCCATTTCCAGGGGGCGCTGTAAGGGGACTGTCAGAAGCCTGGGAATCACCTTGAACACCTATCTAGAGTCCCTTGCTGACCCCTGTGTGTTTCTCTTTTCTCTATGGTACACTTGTATAATACTACATTTGCTTCTTGGAACTGCAAATCCCATAATGCACAGCTTGGTAGTCAGGAAAACCCGGATTCTGTTTCCCATTGTTTTCAATGGGAGAAGTCCAGTTGCTCCTTTTCACTGGATCCTCTCCTCCAGGACTTGCAAGTGTCCGAAACTACACACACCTGAAACCTCTCCTGTGCAGCCCAGCTTGGAACTGCTTATAAGCAGCCATTTCCTTAAGCTCCCTGTCGTGCATCGGACTTCAATTCCTTTGTGTTACAGACCCCTTGTCGGATGGTGTTCCAGTTTTGTTCCTGTTCTGTTCCAGCCTGATCCTTTTTCCTGTTTCTCTGCCCTGCTCCTGATTTTTCCAGCCAGAGTCTGCTCCCTATTTCTTAGCCTTGTACCTGTTTGTTTCTTCCAAAGCCTGCTCCCTGTTTCTCTGCCCTGCTCCTGCCTTGTTTCAGCCTGAACATTCTCTCTGTTTCCCAGTCCTGTTTACTGCTCATTTCCTACTCCCTGTATTCCAGTCCTGTCCTTGCCTGTTCCAGCCAGAGCCTGTTCTCAGTTTCCCAGTCCTGTCTCTGTCTGTCCCAGACAGAAGTTTGCGCCCTGTTTTCAAGTCCTAGTCCCGCCTTTGCTTCAGCCTGAGCCTGTTCCTAGTTCTTGCCTCTGCCTCTTTGTTTGTTCCCTTCTGTTTCTGTTTCTTCTTGGTTCTTTGTGTCTGGTAAGTGTTCTATCAGTCTTCACCAGTGTATACGTGTCCTCCTGTGTACTGGGGTTGGCTCCTGGTTTCCAGGAGGCAATTCCAGCCCCCATCCTTGTCCAGTGTTATACGTTGTATATCGTGCCTAACAGTGACAGTGTGCTATTGCTGTTTTCTCAGGAATCGCCACTGTGTTTCCAGCTGGACCCACAAGAGCGTGTCCTGTGTATGTAAGTACTATCCTTGTTTGTGCTCTAGGGTCCAGAGACAGAATCACTTCTGCCGCCTCCTTTCTATGGGGCTGGCAGGGTGACTATCTGTAAGAGCAAACTGCACAGAGGCATTGAGATTCCCTGTCACTGTGGGAGGTTCTGCGCCTTACTCTGTGTACAACCCCAGCGTGTTTGTCCACTGGTAATCTGTTTCCTGTTTGTTCGCACAAGGGTTGCTCTGCTTTTACTTTCCTGTTTCCTGTGCCTATCCATAGCTGTCCTTTCCGTGTATGCCTTTAGCTGCTCCTCTGCCCCAGTGTACTACCTCTTTAGGATATTCGGTGACCTCAAGGGGTGTCCCAACCAAAGTCCTGATCAGACCCGCCCGAAACCGTGACAAGGCGGGCCTGAGGCTATAGTTAGTCTAGCCCTGATAAACCCCTACAGATAAACTTATGATGCCTGAAATGGCAAATGGGATTTCCTTCCTGCAAGTCAATGGACCCCGGATAGACATTATGGTTAGGATGTAATACCAGCTAATTTACATAAAGAGAGAATACAGATGGCCATTCTGGCACTTTATGGAGTATTTTCACATAGCCGTCAACTGTTACAAAATGGTTAATTAGCTTTCTATCGAAAGCCAATGGGACATTGGTAATATATTGGGCAGGACACAAACTATAGAAATACTTGGCTTTTTAATCCAAGGATTGATGATAATTGACTGTAATTTAATGTTTTTTTTTTTTTTTAGGAGTACTACTCACTATTCATGTAATTATTTTTATAGTATTTATATGATTATTTATTGTTTTATGATGATAATTATTGTGATGTTTTACTCTTTCATGGCTGATAGCCGAATAAAGGTGTGTGTACATAATAATAATAAATAAATAATAATATGCTTTTATGGGTACCCACAAAATCAGATGTACGAATAACCACTGCCTCTAAACTCCATATCTTGTGTCCATTTCAGAAATACAAAAGGTTTCCTTGATACCCATTTTTCACTATACATATTTCACCATATAAATTGGTTATACTCGGTACATAATGACAAAATATTATACAGTGCAGCTTACTTGTTGGCTCTGGGTACTTTGGGTTCTTAGATAACCTACAAACCTTTTATAACCTGCAACCATAAGAATCTAGCAGATGTGATGGTATAATGCTTTTGTAAATCGGCCATTATGACAAAAAGTTTACACATGAAAGTTTTTTCATAATAATTTCCAATATCTTGTTATTTCAGCAGTTTCTTTGGGAAAACCTTGAGGGATCTACACATACGACCCCTTGCGGAATTCAGAATTTTGGCTACTTTTCAGAAATCTGTAGCTTTCCTGGATCACCTATGGGTTTCCACTGGGTCCACCAAAAACTAGAAGTAGGTTTAGAGCCCAAAAATTTAAAAATGGGCTAGCTCTTTGAAAAATTCCAAATCTATTGTAAAAAGTAGTTTTTTTTTTATACAACTCTGCATGTTCCTGCAAGCTGAGAAGATGGTGACTTACCACAGCAAATCGTTCATAGATGCCACTTTTTAGAAAAACAACACTTTTATCCAGAGCACTTTTTGTCAAAAAAGGCAAAATAAAGCTATATTTTGCTCATTATCTTGGACCTCTCAAAGGAAATTCAACAAGCTTGGGTACCTTTAGCATCCTCAGGATGTTGGGAAAAACAGAATGCAAATTTGGTGTGGATACCTTATATGGAAAGAAGTTATGGAGCCTTACACACAAACTACCCCAAACAGCCAAATAATGGCTCAGCATGGGGGAGGGGCAACCCTTAATGGGTTAAACAAGTACAAAAAGAGAGGCTGAAAGGGACAAAAAATAACCTTTTATGAGTGCCCACTGCAGGCTTTGTTGGGCCAAGGACAAAACAGAATTTGACAGATTTGCTTGTCAAGGGTCAGTGCTACAGATACCACACCAGGCCACAACATTTTCTCAGCCCCTGGCATAAACAGTTTTGTGGAAGGGTGCCTGGAGGCAAGGATGATACCCACCAGGATATATTAGTGTATGTAGGTAATAAAAATGGTTAGAATATGTAAAACAGATCATCTTAAAATAAAGATTAAAGATAAGGGAACAGACAATATTAAAAGCAATGCTATAATAAAAAAAATGCTTATGTGGCAAAACAAAACTAGAAGATTGAGAAACAGCTTATTACAACTTGCTCACAACAATAATATGATTTTTAGCTTGTGACGTTTTGAAAATCCACGACTTTGGGTGGCAGATCAAAAACAGTCAACTGAAGCTGCTCAATTTCCATGCATTGAGATGTAGATTGTACAGATTCAGGTAAGCAAACCTGCTCTGCTAGTGTAACAAATGATCCTATGGATGTGGCATCCTGATCATGCTCATGCACAGACATTCCATGTACCACACTCTCCTGTCCCAACCTAGGATGAGTTTGGCCCAGTCATTTTTTATCTTGTTTTGAAATTTAGGGCAGGAGAGGCAGAGGTGGGAAGACATAAGGAGTCCTCTGTTCCATTCTAGCAGAAATGCATCTTCTCATGAATATTCTCACAGATATCCCAACTCATACATTTTTTGACAATGAAAGTTGTTGACTGTGGCAAAAAATCTAGCCAAGGTTCTCCTCACTGTTAGAAGGTCCTTGTGTTACCTCAGGATGTAGATGCCGGCAATGATCTGGCAGAAGCTGTCTGCTGAGTTTGCCCACTCCAGCATTTAAGTACCCTGCCAGTTGGTTCACAATCAGGAAAATGCCCTGATGCTCTAACCAATTCCAGAAGAAAAGAGCCTTCTGGCATAGGACCTAGAAACCTATTTGTAGCCGGGCGGCGCAATGAGGACATGTAGTCAGTGGTCGAATGCTACAGTGAATTTTATTTACAGTTAAAGGTATGAGTCCAGTAGTTTATGTTTCCCACGTCTATGATGCCTGTTTCGTTAATTCTTCTCCTTGTCTTCTCGTTTGAGGGCTCTCAGGCGGCGCACGTGGGAAAACAAGACAAGGAACCGGTAAGTACGCTGTCCTTAGTTATGGGTTTTTGTTTTCTTCTTATTTCCTGTCCTTCCTTCCCCTTCTCCCCTTCTGTCTTCTCTCTGACCTTTTCTCTGTCTCTCTTTTACTTTTGTCATATGTTGTCTGCTTCTTCTTCTCTCTTTTCTTAGTTTCTCTTCTTATATGTATTCAGCTTCCTTTTGATTGTTGCTCCTTTTCCTCTTGCTAGGTTTCTCTCTGTTTTCCTGGGTCTTCCCTTTCCTTTTCCTTCTACTCTTTCCTGCCTCCTGCTTCAATTACTACTTCTTTCTAAGTTCTTGGGGTCCTGTCTCCTCCCTCTAATTTCCTTCTGGTGTTCCCTTGTCTTGTACTGTCCCCTCACCACAATACCCGTCTGTTATTCCCTTCTCTGTGCTGTCCATTCACCAAAATACCTGTCTGTTATTCCCTTTTCTGTGCTGTCCCCTTACCCTTCTCTCTAAGTAACAACAAACAAACAAAAGGAAAAATAAACAAAACCACTACAGCGCTTTAGCCTCCTCCCGTCCACCCCATCCTTTCCCCAGGTTAGGGGGGGCCACGCTTTTCCCTAAGCGTGGCCGGAATTCTCGCTGGGCGCCTCCAGCGCCGCTGGTGCTGGCCTCTGGGTCTCCGAGTTGTGCTTCGGATCCACCGTCGTCCGTCTCCTCAGCTCCCGGTGAGGCTTTCTTCCGTGCTGCTGCTCCTTTCGCATCTTCCGTCCGTCTCCTCTCTCACCTTCCTCCGACTCCGGTTTTAAATGTCCAACGGTGCAAAGCCGCTGACTCTGCCATTCTGCTCCCGGATGTACAAGGGGATTGGACGGCTCGCACTGCCCTTCCGGGTCGGGAGTGGCAGGGCTGTGAAGGTTCATAGTATCGGGCGGGTCCGTTGCTGTTAACAACGGCCCATTACACTATTCCTCTCTGCTTGTTGCAGTATCACATGGCAGTGGTGCTGTCCGTGAGAACCTGCGTCAGTGTCCACTTAGTGGACATCAAGAAGCCCTTGAGAGCCTGACAAATGGCCATCAACTCCAACAGATTTGTATAGAGCTGGGTTCCTGTTTGAGACAAGAGTCCTCTGATTTCCACCTCTACCAGGTGTCCTCCCTAGTGTACCAGGGACACAACTGTCATTATTTAAGCTCTTTCATGGGGAGGGAAGGGGGCCTGCCGCTAGATCAATCGCATTAGAGCAGCCATCATTGCAGATTGTGAGTCATCTTCTCCAGCATCTGGAAGACATCCATCATATTTTCTTGATGCTGGACCCAATGAAACTTCAGATTCTATTGCAGAGAAGGAGGATGCAGGAGGCTAAGAGGCCAAGAAGTTTTAGAGCTGCTCTCATCAGAATGTAGGACCAAGGCTGAAACATCTAAATCATTGCCAATAGATCCTGGACTTGTTGCAATGAAGGGATGGCATAACTGCACTTTACCCAAAATATCTCCAATGAACGGGAGCCTCTGTGGAGGATTCGGGTGTGACTTCAGTTTGTTGACAGTGAACCCTGACAATGTCAGAAGGTTCGCCGTCATCTGGAGATTGTGTGTAACTGATTATAGCAAGCCCGCTTTCAACAGGCAGTCATCGTGGAGTGGGAAATTTGATATCCTCAATCTCTGAAGGTGGGCAGGGGGCCATCGTCATCACTTTTGTGAATGCCTGAGGGGCACTGGTGAAACTGAAAGGTAGCACAGCAAACTGAAAATGCTTGGGACCTACCTTGAACCACAGGCAATGCCTGTGAGACTGCAAGACATGCAAATGAAAATACATGTGTTGTAGGTCCTAGAACACCATCCAGACCAGAGTCTAGAGCAGACACGATCTGTGGTGCATGAGTGTAGGAAGTTGGCTCTGTATATGCTATTTCAAAGTAAGAAATAGTGTGCACGGAGTCCAAGGGTTCCCCTTACAGGTAAGATAGTGGCAAAATTAGATAATTCTAATACTCTATTTTGTGGTAGTGTGGTCGAGCAGTAGGCTTATCAGAGGGTGGTGTTAGGCATTTGTTGTACACACACAGGCAATAAACGAGGAGCACACACTCAAAGACTTATTCCAGGCCAATAGGTTTTAAATTGAAAAATATATTTTCTTAGTTTATTTTAAGAACCACAGGTTCAAGTTTACATCAAACACTTTAAATGTAAGGTACTTCACTTAGATACTTTAGGAACTTTGAATGAAAACAATATCATGTACAGTCTTTGTAAAAATTGCAATAAGCTATTTTCAAAGTGGACACAGTGCAAAAATGGGGGAGGTAAGTAAAGGTTAGATTAGGAGGTAAGTAAAACACTTACAGGTCTCAGTCCTGGGGCATAGGCAGCCCACCGTTGTGGGTTCAAGGCAACCCCAAAGTTACCACACCAGCAGGTCAGGGCCGGTCAGGTGAAGAGGTCAAAGAGGTGCCAAAAACACATAGGTGCCTATGGGGAACAGGGGTGCTCCGGTTCCAGTCTGCCAGCAGGTAAGTACCTGTGTCCTCGGGGGGGCAGACCAAGCGGTTTTGTAGAGCACTGGGGGGACACAAGTAGGCACACAAGACACACCCCCAGCGGCACAGGGGCTCCCGAGTGCAGTGTGCAAAGCAGGAGTCAGGTTTCAGGTAGGAAACAATAGAGGGACCCGGGGGTCACTCTAGCGGTGCAGGTAGACACAGGGGGGGCTTCTTGGGAAAGCCACCACCTGGGCTAGGCACAGGGTCGCCTGGGGGTCACTCCTGCGTTGAAGTTCGGTTCCTTCAGGTCCTGGGGGCTGCGGGTGCAGTGTTGGTTCCAGGCGTCGGGTCCCTTGTTGCAGGCAGTCGCGGTCAGGGGGGCCTCTGGATTCTCTCTGCAGGCGTCGCTGTGGGGCTCAGGGGGGTCGTCTCTGGTTACTCACGGGCTCGCAGTCGCCGGGGAGTCCTCCCTGAGGTGTTGGTTTTCTGCAGGTCGAGCCGGGGGCGTCGGGTGCAGAGTGTAGAGTCTCACGATTCGGCGGGAAACGTGAAGTCTTTGGAAGTTGCTTCTTTGTTGCAAAGAAGTAGTTGGTTTTGAACAGGGCCGTTGTTCACTGGAGTTTCTTGGTCCTGTAGACTAGGGCAGTCCTCTAAGGCTTCAGAGGTAGCTGGTCCCTGTCGGATGCGTCGCTGGAGCAGGTTTTCGAAGTTGGAGACAGCCCGTTAGGGCTGGGTCCAAAGCAGTTGTCATCATCCTCCTTCTCTGCAGGCTTGTAGGTCAGCAGTCCTCCTTCTTTCTTTAGGTTGCAGGAATCTAGTTTCCTAGGTTCTGGGGTGCCCCTAAATACTGAATTTAGGGGTGTGTTTAGGTCTGGGAGGGCAGTAGCCACTGGCTACTGTCCTTGAGGGTGGCTACACCCTCTTTGTGCCTCCTCCCTGAGGGGAGGGGGGCACATCCCTATTCCTATTGGGGGAATCCTCCAAAACCAAGATGGAGGATTTCTAAAGGCAGGGGTCACCTCAGCTCAGGGCACCTTAGGGGCTGTCCTCACTGGTTGGTGACTCCTCCTTGTTTTTCTCATTATCTCCCCTGGACTTGCCGCCAAAAGTGGGGGCTGTGTCCAGGGGGCGGGCATCTCCACTAGCTGGAGTGCCCTGGGGCATTGTAACATGAAGCCTGAGCCTTTGAGGCTCACTGCTAGGTGTTACAGTTCCTGCAGGGGGGAGGTGTTAAGCACCTGCACCCAGAGCAGGCATTGTTCCTGGCCTCGGAGGGCACAAAGGCCCTCACCCCAGGGGGTCAGAAACTCATCTCTCAGCAGCAAGCTGGCACAGACCAGTTAGTCGTGCACTGAAGGTTTGGGTAAAATACAGGGGGCATCTCTAAGATGCCCTCTGTGTGCATTTTTTAATAAATCGAACTCTGGCATCAGTGTGGGTTTATTATTCTGATAAGTTTGATACCAAACTTCCCAGTATTCAGTGTAGCCATTATGGAGCTGTGGAGTTCGTGTTTGACAAACTCCCAGTCCATACACTTAATATGGCCACACTGTACTCACAATGTCTAAGAATAGACTTAGAAACTGTAGGGGCATATTGCTCATGCAGCTATGCCCTTACCTGTGGTATAGTGCACCCTGCCTTAGGGCTGTAAGGCCTGCTAGAGGGGTGACTTACCTATGCCACAGGCAGTGTTTCGTGGGCATGGCACCCTGAAGGGGATGCCATGTCAACTTTGCCTTTTTCTCCCCACCAACACACACAATCTATAATGGCAGTGTGCATGTGTTAGGTGAGGGGTCCCTTAGGGTGGCACAACATATTCTGCAGCCCTTAGGGACCTTCCCGGGTCACAAGGCCCTTGGTACCAGTAGTACCTTTTACAAGGGACTTATCTGTGTGCCAGGGGTGTGCCAATTGTGGAAACAATGGTACATTTTAGGTGAAAGAACACTGGTGCTGGGGCCTGGTTAGCAGGGTCCCAGCACACTTCTCAGTCAAGTCAGCATCAGTATCAGGCAAAAAGTGGGGGGTAACTGCAACAGGGAGCCATTTTCCTACAATGAGCACTTAATTTGTTGTTACACAGGAAGACATTCAAAGGTCCAAAATATGTTGCAGACCCTGTTCTTCTTCAGCACAACAGTAACAACTCTCTCCTCTTTCCAAGGCCTGAACCCTCTCAGTAACACGATTCAAAGGTAACACACACCCCTCTTGTATCAGAACTGACAGATACTCATCTGATAATCATTCTAATGTGAGGTGAAGAGTTGTGGGAGCAAAAAGAAAGGCAGGGCATAACCAAAGGTAAACGATCTGTAGGAACCACATTTCAGATGTCTAGAATCGCTTTGCTGGGAGGAAGAGCGGAATCCTAACCCCTAACCACACACAACATAGACAATTGCTACAAAGCCCAAACAAATCTTGGTGGCTCTTGCTGCAGAAGAAGGGAACTGGGAGGAACTGATGCTCATGCTTCCTTGGGCTGATTGTCAGACCCACATACATGACACTCAAAAGGACTCTGTGATGGACGTATTGTAGTAGAGACTATTTTTGCCTATATGCCAGCACTCTGGAATAACCTCTGAATCATTTGAATGAAGCAGGAACTGTTTGGCAGGGGTCAACAGGTAAATGGAGCATATCATGGCTGTACTATCTTTAAAAAGCTTAAACCAAACATTTTGTTTCATTGAAAAGGTATGAGCCATCAATGGGCATATTCATAAGAGAGGCTTTTATGTGTTCAGAAAATGCTGTGTAATGCATCCACACATTAGCTGACCACAACACTGGTGCCAGATGCTCTTCCCAGACAATCAGAAGTATCTAGGCCAACACAATCCACATAGTTTGCCGTGTTTATTCCATCATGATTTGTCTGAGCCAAAGAGGCCATAAGGTCTACTGAGGCCACCAGTAAGATCTTGCTAGCCACGTCCCAGAGGACGAGTGTAGCGACTCAATAAACATACAGCATTTACCAATCACAATCCCAGGCTGGAAGCGGAAAAGATATGTTTGACAAATGCCCCAAATCATCTTGAACTTCCTATCTTAAGGAATTGTAGAAAATGAACTGGGGTTCACCTTACCGGTTGAAGCCTAAACCATAAGGAGCAGGATGTTTAGTAAGAAAAATCAGGGTCATCAGGAGCAGATTTGTGATCCCTGTCCACCTGCCTATTCACCAGTAGGCAGGGCCAAGACTCTGATCAAGTGTCCATCAAGATATTGGTGAAGACCTCGTTATAGAGGAGAAAAGGCTGAGACAAGGCTGGCCCGGGCTGCAAAATGTCTGTAAGGATGTTTCTTTTGATCTTGACTGTAGGCAGCTGCAAATCCAGGACCCCACTCTCTTCTATTGGTGGTTCAAGTGGTGAGTCAAACCCTGTCTCGGGGGTAGCATCAAGCCCACTGGCCACTTGTAAATCCATATAAAAGGTGTCATCTGTTTAGAGAGGAGGGAGAAAACATCCCCCTCCCCATCATCAACTCCATCCTGGGATGTACCTTTTTCTGAGCCACAGCCAAAAAGACAATGGAGCCTCTTCTGTCATACTGGCCATGGTAGAGGCCCTGGTTCAGAGTCAAGCTGTAAAATGACCAGTTGAGCTTTTGTAATGTTGTACAGAGACACTGGTGGACTTCCAGGCAAAGTTAGTTTGTGGTGGAGGTAAGAATCATCACAGGATCATTTTTCTGCAGCAATGGCTTTAGCACTGGCATCGCAGTGGAAGGGCGCAGGTCTCTGAGTCAGAGTAGAAGCTTGTACAGGAGTCGGTATAGAGCCCAGAATGGGACCAAAGCAATCATACTGCATTGAGGATGGATCTGCTGGCAGCAGTTGGACTAGAGAACCCTCCTATTCTTCAGGGCCTCAAAGCATTATCCAGGAGCTGGAAATATGGCAACATTTTTCAGCAATGGCCTCAATGAAGGCTTCAATCTGCAGTGACATGGCTGAATGCCCAGGTATTTTAGGGGATATACCAGGCTGAGTTGGAGAATTGGCTCAGCGACCATTTATTTAGAGGGAAAGCAACTCACATCATGATGACTTTGCTCCTTCTCTTTTGATACAGCATGGTGGGAAGAGGTCGAGTCCTGCTTTTGTGTTTGGACTTCAATTTTGGACTAACCAGAGGACTTAAACTGCAAAGAAGACCTCTTGAGGGAACAGCCTCGGAATCGAGTGTGCATCTTGGAATGGGAGTGAGACAAATGCAAGGGCAGCAACTTCTTCGTATGTTCAGAGAATTACAGTTTCGATTCACGGATACCTTTTGGGTGCATGAAGGCACATTAATCTTATAATTTTGAGTTGTGTTCCAAGCCCAAATATCAGAGAAACATCTTATGCTGGTCTGTGACTGATATCTGCTATCTACAATCACTACATGGTTTGAAACCTGCCATTTTCGGAGGAGACATTGTTTCCTAACACATTGGATTTGAAATCCATTGGAAAACCAACAAATTGGGGGTCAGAGCTCCAGATAAGTGGTGGAAAGCATAAAAAAGAAGGAACTGATGTCAGTATGCAGGTGAGGTGTTTATATGTGGATCCACTCTGTCACTTGTGAGGTGGTACAGAGCCAACGTGAAGCAGCACAGTGCAAACTAGCACTGCACAGGTGCATTTCTGGAGAAATGTTTCCAGATTCAGACTGGTGTCAGAGGAGTATTCTACGGTGAATAATCCATGGTTAGAACTACCTATCAGAATATTGAGTTCCCTTTTAATCCTGATGAAGCAACCAGAGATTCTAAGAAGGTTTAAAAACTTTAACATTATATTATTAATAATATTTATATATCTGCCATAATCTGTTAATAGTTGAGCTGAGGTCACACAGACGTATACAATATTTTTTTTATGTGAGCCAACACTTGATTAAACAAGAGTAGTGATGCTGTTAGAATTGAATTTAGCTTCCAATGCTGTTTAACAATGAAGTGCACAGGTAAGCTGAGCTGCACTGTGGGAGTTAGGGTGACAAACGGGGCATGAACTAGTAGGATGACAACTGAGAAAATAATGGCGGGTGCTGTTCACATTACGGAAAGAGTATGAGCAGTGAATGGAGTGAAAGTCAACAAGAATCTTCCATTACAATGTTATATTCAGCTATATTGGCAAGGCACTGGAAAGAATGTACACCTCTTGTTGGGGCACACCATGAATGGCAACCAAGGTGCGGCTCTCTTTGAACTGTGAAACCTTAAAAGAGTATTAAGAAAATCTAAGCACTGTTCAGATAAATGGCAGCATTACATTCTGCTGTGCAGTGTAAGATCATGGATTATAAGAACAGAGTTAATGCAAAGTTGAATAAAGGTGTAGAAGACAACCATGAAGGCAATTCATCTTTAGGTACACTTGTGCTGTTACTGAAGGTTTCCAATATGTATAACAAGGCCGTTATGGCACCAAATGGACCATTGGCATTGTAAGTATGAGTTTAACCAGCAGGAAAAAAGTTGAGCTGCAACTGCATAAATTATTGGTTATTTCTTGGATGAGGTATTTGGGCAGTTCAGGCAGGTATGTGCTAGGAAAAGTATTGGTTAAGGGGAGATCTAGTGAGACTGTTTGTGGTGTGTAAGGTAATTTATGAGAGATATGTGAACATTCATGTGTATCAGTAAAGTTAACATTCTAGTACACAAGTTGTTCTAGGATAAAGCATCATGAAAACAATTGACACAACGGGCTTAACTGTTCCAAAGCAGATCTTTCCAGAAAGGATGTTAAATGGATGAACTGCTTCTTTAGCATTAAAGGTGGAATATCAAAGGATGCAAATATCCGTGAGGCAGCCACTAAATAAGTAATTGCCTTAGCGCAAAGTGAGACCCACAGTCCATCTAGAATATATGAAGCCTGTAAATGTGAATAATATAATGCATGATGGGCATCATCTATTAAACATATCTGTGTGTCTCTGTGAATAGCTTTAGGTCCTATAAGATCATAGTTGAAGGAAAATGGCATCTTGACCAAAACCACTAAGCTGGCCTAATACAGCAGAGTATCAAAGGGAAAATAATTTTCTCAAAGTCTCAGCAATGGAAGAGACCTATCATTAGAAAAATGCTGCTTCATCAACTCGAGAGCTAATATCTTAAAGCTTTGAATTTTGGACTTGCCATATGCTAGAAGGTCATCGTCCTTTTCAACTGATAAAATTCCAGGTTCATGAGAATAATCTCTATGATGGGGGAGAGAGGTGAAACAACACTAAGAGAACGAAGGATCACACACTAAGGGCCTCATTACGACTTTGGCGGTTTTTGGGCAAGACCGCCATGCAAAATGCCGACACCATAACGCCAGTGGTGGCAGTACAGCAACTGCTGTTTTACAAGTCACAAAGAACAAACCGCCCAAATACAGCCACAAAACCAACACCGCCAGGCCGCCAGACAGTGGAATGCTTACTGATCTAGTGGTGGCCTTGCCACGCCAACCCCCTTCCGACTGCCCTATTACGAATCATTTTACAGCACAGCAGCACATGCACGGCAGTACCGCCGTGGTACAGAAACGCACCACCAATAGTAGCCAACACCCCACTGGACAGTTTGAATACCCCACACCTGAAACACATACACACACCTGCTCATGGCACCATATAACACCCCCCCACACACCAACAATCTGTGCGATTACCACAATCAGCCACAGAGACACGAGTCACGAAGCACACCCCATATACAACAAATACCTGCACACTGCACATTTTGCACACACCACCACAACCCACCAGCACCCACAGCCAAACCCCCCCACACCACCAATCACCTCTCACTGCACCCTACCCGCACTGCACCCCCCCAACATGTCACTCCATAAGCACCCACGGTTCACAGACAATGAATTGCAGGTCATGGTGAACGAGATTGTCAGAGTTGATCCACAACTGATGGGAGTCCAGGTCCAGCAAACATCATTGGCCAGGAAAACAGAGTTATGGTCGAGGATCGTCGTCAGAGTCACTGGATTCAGCACCTATCCACCCACAAGGAAGGATATAAGGAAGAGGTAGAACGACCTCAGGGGGAAAGTCTGTTCCATGGCGTCCAGGCACAGGATCGCCCTGAACAAAACTGGTGGAGGGCCCCCACCTCCACCCCTTGACTTAACATCCTGGGAGGAGAAGGTTTTGGACATCATGCATCCGGAGGGACTTACCGGAATTGATGGAGGGCTCGACGCTGCTAAGGCAACAATACCCTCCAGGCACAACCACTCCTAACCAGCATCCCTACCCACCACCCACCAATCGCCTATCCACCCCATCCAACACTACTGCAACTCCCCAATCACCCCTCCCTTGTATGCCACACCACCCCTCTCCCACCATCCCCCACAAACACCCCCCAATGCACAGATAATGATCACAATGTGAAGGATCACAACTCCCACAATGTATCACACCCCACACAGCTAAAATTCAATGTACCACTTCACAGATAGACACCTGCATGGACAACCATATCACAGCCCACACCTACTGTTTGCTACGACTGCTTCCCAACACATGGCAATGACAGCAATGATAACCACCATCCACAACCCACCATGGCACATAGAAACCATAGCACAGACCCCATAACCAAATCAGTGTCTGCAGTGCTGCAGCTCTCATTTCTATCACTGAAAAGCAAATTGAGCCACTGCATGCACCACACCATGAAAATGACAACTACACATCCACATACAAACTCTCTCTCGTTCCATCCACAGGTAACCCTGCCACTGCCACCCAGCAGAGGATGCCAGGATCAGACAGCCGTCCCCGTGATGAAGGCCCTAGTGGATGTCTGGATGGGGACGAGTTGCCTGGGCCATCTGGGGTGACTGGTCAGTCCACTCCCAGCGGCCCCACTTTGGACACACCGTAGTCCCCATCCCATGTGGGTACAACACCTCAGCCAGCCCCTCCTTCCCAAACTTGTGCCCCAGGGACCTCTCAATCAGAAGTGTACCCAACAGTACAGGGGCCAGAGTCAAGGGCACACACCCCAGACAATGAAGGGCCTGGTGCTACTGTGCCAGGGGCACAGGCATAGGGGGCTAGTGGCAGTGGATCAGTGGCCCAATAGATGGGGCAGACACAACAACTGGCTGCCCAGGAGGCCCTCACCCAAATCCTGGTTGCATAGCACCAAACCCAGGACACCAAGGCCCAGATCCTCACCACTGTGAGGGAGACCCAGAGGCTGCAGAGTGAATACCATCAGGAGGCTATGCAGCAGTGGCAGACCCACAATACCACCATGGCAGCAGTGCTGAAGAAACTCATCACTATCCTGCGTGAGTCCATCTCCCACCAGCAGGCCCCTTCCATTAGCCACATCACTTCTGAGCCCTCCACGTCAGTGTCAGCTAGTGGAATCTAGGCCCCAGAACCCAAAGGATACCAGCACCCCTACCCCTGTAGCTGACGACCCTCCACGCAAGCGAGGACGTCCAACCAGACATCCTGCCGGAACTGATGCCAAGACCAAGACCACTTCCAGGAAGTGACCCTCTCCTGAACATTCTCCCTTATGTGTCACTGAGGCACCCTGTTGACTGTCCACTGTCATGTCTCCGTACTCCCATGGTCAACATTCTGGACCTCGACTACCCACAGCTGGCCCAAGTACCCTGATGAGCCTACCCGCCAATGTCCCACTCATCACCCCTTGCACTTGTACATCCCAAATAAACACCACTGACCACAATTACTGCCTACGTCTTTATTGTCATGAGCATGAAAGATACTGCCATTACATGTGCAACAGTTAACTCAATGTCCTGCCAATGTATGTGTGAGTGACAGAGGGGGAGCGAAATGTAGCAAGGATTACAGTGGAGCAGGCAGTGGCTACAGAGATGGGTCAAGGGAGCCAACAGGTGTGGCAGGGACCAGAGTGCACCACAACAATGTCCTGAAAGTAGAACAAGACAGAGACATCAATCATGATAGTCACCACCATATGACAAATCAACACACATGCACTGTAAGTACAGGAAGCCAAGGTTGAGATGGCAAGTCAAGTTAAAAAACATATGGTCACAACAAATCCACATTCACAAGACATACCTCCAAAATGGTCCCTCCCTCACAGCAAACAGAGCCACACATTAGGCAGTTCACACTGCCATGAACAGTAATGTTGCACCACCTCCCAATGTCAAATCCCTGTACACGATGCAATACAGAGGAAACCACCTAGTGTAGCACACATATTGCACTGGATCTCGCAGTTCAGGGAACTGAGAATTACCAAGTACATATCTTGGAGTTTTCGGAGGTAAAATGCCATTGGTTTGAATCTTTTGGATTACTATTTACTATTTTGGGCTTGTCGGTTTGTTTATTTGTAACATGACAACAAATGGGCTATAGCTTAATTTTCCCTTTTTTTCGGTTTCATAATTATACAGATTTATGTAATTTATAAATATCTTTTTTGCCTTGCTACACCGTGACTTTGATTGCATGATTAGGGGTGTCACCTTTTAGGTGTCTACACGAACGAATATATTAATTTTTCAAAGTACGTTTGGATTATTAGATACTAATTCACCCACAATGCTTCTGGACATTGGGTTCCACTTTGGTTCTAATGTTATACATATTTTTTAATGACTCTAATACAATTAAATTAAAGGTATTTCTATGTCTTTATGATGACTCTTGGGTTCCAGACAAACATATTAAGAGAAGCGACTTTATTCAAGCCCTGAGGAAGTCAAGTGACGAAACACGTGTTGGCTGTGAGGTCGTTGCAAGGAATTTGGACATTTTGATTCAAATTTGATTTCTACTCAAATTAGAGGTGATAAAAAGGATTGGAGGAACACTTATGATTGAACAAAATGGACTTTGGAAATCAATGGAACATCATTAGTTTATTCAGCTAACTTGGAAGGAAATGGACTGGTGTTTTTACACTTTTTTGAAAAAATTAATTAACATCAAGGGGGGATTTTGAATGTTTGAGTATTAAAAAAACAGGAATTCAAGATCTGTGATATTTTTGATGAATTGTCTGTCAATAGTTATTGTATCATAATATTTGTTGTTCTTTGCACACATATAGGAACATATCCAAAAAATAAAAGCCCCCTATTTTAGGGATTTGTACACTAGGTCAATGGGTGCCTCAGCATTTACATAGGTATAATGACTGTTTTCTACAGTCAACATTTGGGGTTTAGGGTGTATTCCCCATAGTAGTGCACCGTTGTAGATAGTTTGATTTGAATTAACTCAATGTGAGTGAATTTTCCTTGGTGCGCCACGTCTCCCTGTAAAATACACCCCCCTTCTGTACAGATTACTGCAGACACCACCCCAATATTCACTCACGCATCCACCTGCCAACTCCCTGCATCTCCTCCACCCCTCCTCCCAGTACACCTAAACACCACACTCACCCACCCAACACTCACCCAGCACACACATGGTATACACCCACACACCTGCACCCAAAGCACCTCCACGTACCCACCTCTCAATCATACCCTCTCACTCCACTCGCAAACGTCCTTCCCATGACCTATTGTGTGCCCCTAAGAAACGTTTCCTGACAGAGATTTTCCAGTTCCTCACCACTGGTCCAGTCCCTGTTCCCCCCATGTGCCCTGCTACCCTTCCTAGACCCCTGCCTTTCACCTCCCAGGCCTCCACTGGTCATCGCCATGCTCCTCCACCACATGGGACATTCACCCACATCCCGCTCACTCCACTTCCAGGGTCAAGCCCTAAACCCCCATCTTGGCTGAACCACCACCGTCCCCCCTCCAAACCCAGCCCAAAGGACCCCCCTCCAAGCCCATCCCAAAAGGCCTCCCCTCCAAGCCCAATCCCTGATGTGCCTGCATGCCCCATTAATGCCCCTGCCCTGTGGAGGCTAACACTTTGCAGTCAGGAGTCAAGTTGTGCCCTATGTTGGTGGGGACAGTTTTGGACTGGTCCTTGGGCCTTATTGTACATAGTTTTATTTGTTTTAAGTTATTTAGTATATCTGCACTGTTGGTGTCGATGGAGACAACCTTGTCCTGGCTTTCCTTCCACATGTATGTGTTGTAGTTATGCGATTTGGCGTGTGTGTGTGTGTGTGTGTGGGCGTGGCCTAACATGTTGTGTGTGTGTGTGTGTGTACTAATGTCCTTCCCTCCAGTGGGTGATAGGCTGGTGTACTTACAGTCGGTGCAAAAACAACAAGTGATGGACGGAATGCTGAACATTGTCAAACACTCACCCCCAGTCATAGATCTGGGTTTAATCCATCGTTCTTTTGCTCACCATGCCACCCCAGTTTGGACCCAGCCATATGCAAATCAGTCTTGACCCTGTTCCTCATGGGAACAGTCCAGGCCGAACTGCCAAGCCAGGTCCTCACTGGACTGGAAACAAGCATCCTGGGACCGGTTTCAGGGTTTCACCCCTCATCAGCCAGGCTAGCTTGAATCCAGTGGCATGGGAAGCACGGGACCCACGTCTGGGCATACCCTTCCCACTCAGGGCGACAAAGCAAAAACAACAAGTGATGGACGGAATGCTGAACATTGTCTAACACTCACCCCCAGTCATAGATCTGGGTTTAATCCATCGTTCTTTTGCTCACCATGCCACCCCAGTTTGGACCCAGCCATATGCAAATCAGTCTTGACCCTGTTCCTCATGGGAACAGTCCAGGCCGAACTGCCAAGCCAGGTCCTCACTGGACCGGAAACAAGCATCCTGGGACCGGTTTCAGGGTTTCACCCCTCATCAGCCAGGCTAGCTTGAATCCAGTGGCATGGGAAGCACGGTATCTTGGTCGGCGTCGCTGGTCCTGGAAGTCAATGGCTAGCAGGAGCATTGGGAAGACTTGCATTTGGCGTGCCATGGCGCCTATGGACGTGTCTGTGTTCCTGAAAGTGAGTGTTCTCTTTTATGTTGTTCATTTCTACCATGCTTTTCGTGTCGGTGAGACCCCCCCCCGAAAATCCTGGCAGTGAGCAGCCTCATAATATGGAGGTGGGAAACTGCCTGACCACTGACCTGGAGATGTGTGCCGCCGGCTGCACCGGTCGGTCCACACTGGCGGTTCAGACGGAAACCTGGCTGTGTTTGACCCGCCACCTTCACTGCGGCGGGCCACTGACCGCCATACTTGTAATGAGGGCCTAAATGTTTTGACATAATCTTGTGACTTTCTGATCCAGCCACAAATCAAAAGGATTCTTTTAACCTAGGTCTTCTATGTCTTTGAAGATCAAGCATCACAGACCATGCTCTCAAGCTACATTAGCTATTCTTTTGCACTTTATGCAGCGGACAATGGTATACCTTATTCAAGGATGGGATAGGCATTTGTGTCCTGTGATACAAATGGGAGAAATCACTGAAGCATGCAGGGGAGCACCACTGATACCTGGGACGTCAATGTCAGTGGCTCTGAGGCTTTGTTACCAGGATATTCCCAGAAAGTAATCATGTACAGGGAGTCTTTTCATTCAAAATCTAGTATGTGCTTAAAACTCACAGCTATACTGGCACAATGTACAAACAAACAATATTTATTATATCAATTTTAGTTCAATTGCGTTCTTATTACTTTCAATACTAACAGTAGTTCATTGGTAGAGGTTCATGGTCATAAAATACTTTAAAGGAAGCCTACATCTTAAAAATTTAGCAGACTATTTTTTATTACTTGCCCTTCTTTCCTTTGTGACCTACATCTGCCTTTACTTCATTGCCTTGCTTTTTTCCTGCAAAATTAAAGCACTCCATTTAATCAGTTAATCTTCATTGAGACACTATTTGTAAAAACAACTTCATACCTGCATTCAATCTTCACACAGATATCTGTTCTATAGTGTTCCTGAAAATAAATTCCTTGTTTTTTCTACTGTTTGCTGAAGGAAGGCAACTTTGTTAACAACTGAATTTGAGCCTTCCCTCTGAACTATACTTACAAAGTCATCCACTTACCGAAAAAAAAAAAAAAAAAAATCTCTTGGGGAGGAACCAAACACAAGTGCTATTTTATTTGAGACCTAGTGATCAGAGGTGTAGCTTAGTCAGTGAGATTCATGGGGCATGGACCTTAAATTTCCCAACCAAAACAACTGTGAATCACAGGTGAATGCGTGAGATAAACGAGGTTTGCTGTGTACTGTTCCCAACTGATTAATATTTGGTGGGCCTTTGGTGCTGATTTGAGCTTGGCAGACGTGCTCAGTTTCCACCGTGATGGAGTACCTTGTCAGCCAAAATCAGATCCGCCCTACCGTATTTTGAGCTGGGCAGCCCGAGAGTTTTACGGCAATGGATCAAAACTTACTACATTGTAAAACTTCCTGCGACGGTCTGATGGAGTAGGCACCATTAAATGTAAGTTATCCAACCGTCCTCCCTACTTAGAGGGGACGGTTGCCTGGCTTTTATTTTATTGCACCCCCACCACTAGGTGTATTCTGGTACTGAGCAACAATAAAAAAAATAAAAAATAAAACGTAAAATGACCCCCACACCATACAACGAAACTCCTGTGGTCTTCAAAAATAAAAAGTCTGGAAACTTTTCACTGCCAGCCTTCATGTTTGACAGAGCCATCCATGACATTTTTCCTACACTGACAGGAACTGCCATGATCATGGTTCCTGCCAATGTATGGAGATTTTTGTGGAGCTGCTAACATATCTAAATTTGCTGGGTGGACTAAAGGGAGTGTGGCAGACGTAAAGTCCTCCACCCCCCTGCTTGCCTACACTGCATCTGCCAAACTCTAAATCAGGCCCTTCGTCTATGGTGGCACAGTAGGTAAAAAAATGGTTTGGCATAGTACTCGAGCGATTGCGTAGTTAAGATTATTTCCTAGCATTCGTTCCAATGTCTTTTGGGCGTCTGAACATCAGCAGTATGCCTGGAAACCACAGTCTGCCACAGTTTTCCAACCCTACTTGCCAATATTTGTGAATTCTAAATAGTAGTAAATTTGCATCCAAGTTTGCTACTTTCTTGTTAAACCAGTCACTATGGCCCTCATTTCAACCCTGGCGGTCGGTGTAGAAGTGGCAGTAAAACCGCAAACAGGCCGGCGGTAAAAAAAAATGAAATTACAAGCATAGCGGTTACCGCCATGCCAAACCACCACTTCTACACTCCGACTGCCAGGGTGGTAACGACCGCTGAGCTGGAGACTTCGGTCTCCAGCCTGGCGGCCATCACTAGAACGCCAGCGGTATCACGACCCAGCATACCGCCATGGATTTCGTGGGGTTCTGTACCGCCACGAAATCCATGGCGGTAGGCACTATCAGTGCCAGGGAATTTGTTCCCTGGCACTGATAGGGGTCTCCCCCACCCACCTCCCCAGAGTCCTCCCCCCAAACCCACAACCCCCTTACCACCCCCCCAAAGGTGGCAGGACACCCCTCCCCACCTCCCAAAACATTGACACACACACCCACCACCCCCCTACACGCACACTCACACAACTACTACACATACATGCAGACATACACGCACACATATACACACACGTACACGCAGACATAAACGCAACATTTCCCATAAACACAACACACCCCCGCATGCATACACGCACTCACCCACCCCCTCTACACACTCACACGCACACCCCCATGCACGCACACAACACCCCCCCAAGCCCCCTCCCCTAACGGACGATCACCTTACCTGGTCCGGTGATCCTCCCGCAGGGAACGGGAGCCATGGTGGGGCTGCTCCGCCGCCAGCTCCCAGTCACCAGAACACCGCCACACCGAATCCTGGGTTGTGATTCCGTGGGCGGTGTTCTGACGACGTGGCGGTGGAGGTGAAGCAGCCTCCACTTCACCGCCGACCGCCAGTATGGCTGCTAGCGGCTGTCCGTCTGGAAAAGGGCGGTAGGCTGCCAGCAGTCATGATACGCTGTGCGGAAAAACACCTGCACTGGCGGTCTTCAGCACTGCAGTACCTCAGCAGTATTTGAAAAAGACTGCAGAGGTCCAAATGAGGGCCTATGTCATTTAAGTTTGTCATCCAAAAAATAAAGGGTAAATCCTATCTTTGAATTAAGGATGATGAGAAAAATGAAAACAGGCACAGTAGACCTGTCTAAGGCCTCCAGAGGCAACTGCCAAGTCCCAAATGCATTTCTTTGGTGGGGAGAGAAGGGGTGGGTGGGATGTGACACACAAACCAACCCCCATGAAGCTACGCCTCTGCTAATTATTTCAATTCCATTAAATGGAGAACCTCAAACACCTGTGCAGCAATTGACTACTAAGCAAAAACAATCTGTGTGATTTTGATTAAATCCATTTCTTCTACCTGGCATTCACCTCCTTTGTCCAGTCTGCCTTAATCTCTGCTCTGATACCTTGTGAACCTTCAATTTGACTTACCCCTTGATTTGATGATGTAACCCAGCATTGATAGCTCCTCAGTTGGATCTGTCAACCGCACTTTTTTAACCCATTCTTTGCTTTGAATTGATTGGAATCTACTGATTTGTGTAGATAAACTGAGAGCTTCAGAAAAAAGATCTGAGCTACAGACAATAAACTACTACATGAGCTGAGTCCATGTTTATTGTTGTCTTCATGCTTACTTTTACTGATAGGAAGTTAGCAATATACATTGGAGCAAATTGAATGTGAAGTATAAATTACAATGCATCCCTACCGTTCAATAGTGTGGGTGCCCACCAAAGAGTTTTATTTGCCTCCTACTGATTTCCCCACATTCTGCTTTTTAAAGTGACAAATCCTCATTGGGTTTTCCTACCACCAACTGCAATCTTTTCCTTGTCATTGCTCACTGCCTTGGTGAAATTGAATGACATTGACCAAATGTTACCCATCTGTACTAGATAACGTGCACTAACACTTTAGCCCTCTAAAGATAAAATCATATCTTTCTTCTAACCTACTGGACCCAAGTCCTTTTAGTCTACCATTTCTGCCATTCTACCCTATTTACTTCCCCCACAATGGTGATACCACGGGGGAAATCTGATACAAAGCGTGACTTGCCATCACCTCACCTGCCACCTCAGAGCACAAGTTCACTATATGCACGAGCATTTACCAATCCATCTTCCAGGACCCTAATTACTAGGTTAGTACTCAACAAGATGGATGAGTGAGCAAATCCACACATGCTTAGCTGTGATATTGCAAATCCACACATGCTTAGCTCTGATATTGCAAAAGATCAAACAAGGTAGCAGCAGAATAAAGTCCTAGACAACATTTGCCTCATTGGCATTAATTACTACTCCATCCAACCTCTTGACCAAGTCCTAAGAGTTGCTTACCCACTTTCGAATTTAACTTTTGAGACCACTCTCTTAAGTCATTAAGCAGGCAGGCTAACTCTTCTACATGGACATATGCTAGCTTTTGAATATGCCCACAAACTCACATCCAAATACAGTGCATCAGTCTGCCTGCTGCATGCCTGGATAGGCACATTATGGGAATCCCAACACTATCCCACCAATTCCCAATACCATTGAACTAATTTATAATAAGTAACTCAATTTTCGCACCAATTCCCTGGGATCTCCCTGGCCTAAAATCTCAATCCATCCAGAGTAGCTTTGACATGGCCTTTCTAAAAACATACCTACTACCTCTCACAGACTTTCCTTTACCAATGATCCACATGACAAAGACTGTTGATTTGGACAAAGTTTATCAGCATCATGCAGCAATATGATATTTAACTACAGTATTGCCTTGTTTTACACTGCTTTTTCTCTTAAGGTATGCCTATTTTCAAGTAAGCCCAGAGAAAGTTGTTTATATCTATTCTAATGTGTAGCAAAATGGGTTCTGCCCAGTGAATCCGCCTGAATTTTTTGCTTTTGCGATCACCCAGTTTAGCACGTTTTACTGTGGGTGAGCCTCAGCTAGTGACTTATCCACAGTAACATGTTAAATGGAAGGCACAAGCTACTGCCAGTAGCAGCCTTTTATCATAAGGACACTGAGATGCAGAAATCATAAGGGACACTTGGTTGGCTACAAGTTAACACGTGTGAGGGCTGCACTTGTAAAGCTATCATCATATTCAGCCCATTTACTGCACACCGGTAGCCTGGTAGAAAGGGGACTCTGCAAGCGATAGATGCTGACCTGGGGTAGGTTTATAATATTGGTGGACCCTCATAGGTAAAGTCAATTTGGTATACCGTTTTGCTGCAGTATCATATTATTAAACATATAGGGGGAAACCTGGCTTAGATGCAGTATCACCTCTTACAAAGTCCAGCAAGGTATCAAACTAGGGTGAAATATGTGCATCAAGTTTGAATATGCCAAACACACACTTACACTTTATGGGTCGTCCACAATTTTCATATTTCCCTGGCTCAGCTAAGGATCATAGTTTAGGCCTTTTGTCACCCTGCTGGGCCAAGATGATTACACTGCTTCTCAGCAGAGAGAATAAAAACATCGCCACACTAAAGGGGCAATTAACGATGCTGCACTCAGCTCCTGAGGAGGAAGAGGTGGGGAAGAAAACCTACACCCATTAATTAGCTGCCACACTGTCCAGGGTTGGAACAGTCCAGGCTCAAAGAGCAAAGGAGAAATCCCAGACCTCTGGAGCCAGCACAGGAGGTGGCTCCCCTTTGAGGTTTTGGTAGGAAAGTCCCTGGCAATGATGTCAACTAAGGGCAGAGCTGACACCCACCAGAGGTGATGCAGTGAACAGTGACCACTTTACAATGCAATCCTGAATTGTTCCAGCATGTTGTGGGAGATGGGACAGAGGTGGAGAGGTGATGTGGCATCCTAGGCTTGGCCAGTGGTACCAGGCTCCTAGAACCTTCCACCCACCATTAAACTTTTTCACAAGAGAAAGAGTCCGAGAACTGGACATTGGAACTGAACTGGAAGCAACTTCATGGACAACTGGAACAACAAGCCCCCTTGATGACTTAATAGACTAAGGACTCTGCCTACAGTTGTTCCCAGGACCAGTGGGTATCTCCAGAACCAGGGAAGCTGTTCCCTTACACCCCCTAAGGGTCAGTTGATGGGAAGGTCTGAACCTCTGCGCTCAAGAGAGAGGAATAGAGCACCTGGGACCAAGGAAAAGGGACACGCCTGTGGAGTGGCAGCATCCTTCACTCTGATGGAATGACCATGCAATCCTTGCAAAGGAAGCTGTTTTTTGAAAAGGCAATGGCAGACCCTGATGCACAATACAATCCACTGCAAGATGGTCCTCTTTTGATCCTCTTTGCCTTTCTTAGCACCAGATAACCCAAAGAAATGTTGACCATCCTGTTGGTGTCCCCTGGTGAGGTCTACATAAAAGTTAGGCGCCCTTTTAGGTTCACAATGGTGGAGACGTTCTTCCTCCTTGGAGGGAAGAGGCAGTAAGCATAAAGCCGGCAAGGTGATCAATTGTCCTCTGTATAAGGACATGACTACCTTGGGCCAGAATGCTGCTTTTGTTCAGAGGGCTCATTTGTCCAGGATGAAAGCTGTATACAGTGGAGCCACGGACAATGCCTAGAGTTCACTCACTCGCCAGCGTTATGGTGATGAGGAATGCCATATTGAGGGAAATTAGGCAAAGAGGACAACTGTGCATCAGTTCAAAGGGAATGCACATTAGGTAAGTGAATACCAAATTAAGGTCCCACTGTAATATCACAAACATTGTTGGTAGAAACATGTGGATTAGTCCCTTCTAAAACCTCATCACGACCAGTGATCTGAAGAGAGATGGCTCATGAGGTAAATGTAAAAAGGAAGGAAGGTAACTATTAGCTGCTGCCACAGTAGGGCCTTTCTGTGCTAAGGACAAGCAAAATAAAAAAAGTCAATTAACTGCAGGGTTCGATGGTCCTTGAGGAATACAGGACAACAAACTTCCTCCAGCATCCGGGCATAAACAGATTTGGTAGATGGATGCCTGGCTGTCAAGATGACAACAACCACTTCAGAGGGAAGGCTGAAAGCAATCAACTGTCGCTGCTCAATCTCCACACGTGGAGGTGTAGGTTGTGCAGGCTCTTGTGTACAACTCAGCTCTGCTGCTGCAAAAGGAGGTTCTCCAGAAGGGGCAGCTGAATCAGAGGACATGTATTCATGGCCAGAAATTCTGAGTACCTCACTGTATGTGGCAAGTCTAGGATCACTAGGATGACTTGACCTCGGTCTTCCTGATCTATTACAGCACTCTGGGCAGGGGGGGGTGAAAAGATATGCAGGAGGCCAGATTGCCAAAGCTGAAGGAAGGAATGTCTGAGTGATGCCTGCCTTAAGATCCCCACAGTGCAAAAGTTTGGACTGCGCATTCTCTGTGGTGGCAAACAGATCTAGCCAGGATTGTCCCCATTACTGAAAGACGCCCTGAGTCACCAAGTTTAAGTACCACTCATGTTCTACTAAGCAACATAATCTAAGTTTGTTCGCCTTAGTGTTTAAAGAATCCACAAGGTGCTAAGCAGTCAAGGAGATATCCTAAGTTTTCAGCCACTTCCAGATGTGGAACGCTTTCTGGCACAGGACCCACAACACCAAACCACCCTGCTCGTTGCAATGCCACATGGCAGTGGTGTTGTCTGTGAAAACCTCTACCAGTTCCAATTCATGATCATTAGGTGTGGGAGGGGTGGAGTAAGGGGCCTGCCACTAGTCCAATCATAGTTGAGCAGCCACCACACAAGTCTTATGCAGTCTCTTTTGACACTTGGATGGAGTCTGACAGGTTGCCTTGGAGATAAGCGCACTGAGACTCCAGATTACACTGCAGGGTCCACATATTCTACCTGGCATGGTTGATGAGTATGATGCAGAAGGTCAATAGTCTAAGAATTCTCAGAGCCACCCTTAATGAGACCGAGGACTAAGGAGGAGATATCCAGATCATAGTCCAATGCCCTGGACTCTCTGATCTTGAAGGAAGGTCTGGTAATGCTCTGAATTCAGGTTGGCTCCAATAAAAGGGAGCCACTGCATAGGAGTCAGGTATGACTTGGACACATTGATAGTGAACCCCACCGATATCAAGAGATTCTCAGTTGTCTGTAGGTGGTCCACTACTGATTGTAGTGAGCCTGCGTCCAACAGCCAGTCATCGATTTTGGGGAAGACTGGCACACCCAACTTCCAGAGGTATGTTGTGACCATCACCTTCATGAACACCCAAAGAGTATGTGTGAGGCTTAAAGGTAGATTAGAAAACTGACAATGCTTGCAGCCCACCTTTGCCCGCAAGTAGCACCTGTGGGTCTGCAAGATGAGAACATGGAAATAGCCATCCTGGAAGTTCAGCACTACCACCACACGTCTCTTGCATCCAGGGCAGATAAAACCTGGGCCAACATGAGCATCTTTAATTTTGACTTCCTCAGTAAGAAATTGAGAGGTCAAAGATTTAAAATAGGATGAAGGCTTTCACCCCTTTTTAGCACAAAGAAATAACAGAAGTACCATCCAATTCCAATTTCCGAGGCCCGGGCTCTTTCTATGGCTACTTTCAACAACAAAAACTTAACTTTTTTCAGCAAAATGGACCAATGGTCATCCAAAAGGTGCTCTGATGCAGAGGGGAGAGGTGGTGGGTGGAAAGGAATGGCAGGGCAAACCCCAGTTGCTCTGTCTAGAGGACCTAAATGTTGATGTTATGGCCTGCCTACTTAGGAGAAAATGAATGATGCTGCCTCCCCCACAGGGTGAGTCTCTGTCGCCAAGAGCAAAGTAAAGCAGCTTGGAGGCTGCTGTCGAATGGGCAGGGGAGTGAGAGGTTTGCTGTTCCTGCAGGCCTTGGACTTTGTTTGTTGGATTCGCTACCACACACTGAAATGGCCTGTGGTGCCTGTAGTTGGGCTGGAGGGCCTTGGTATTGCCTATAAGCAGACTGTTGGAAATGCCTTGGAAGGGGCAAAACTACTGGATGTAGAAAGACATAAGGATCATGCTATGGCTCTACTTTCTTTAAAGTGCTTTCGGGTGGAGCTGAGTTTCTCGACAAAAAGGTGAGACCATGAGTGATGGCTCAACATTACCCGAGAAGCCTGTGGATCTCATCCACATGTTTCGCTGAAGCACCAGGTTAGAGCCACCTGCACTGTCAAAACAGATAGACGTGACCAGGCCTGACCATATTACATATTTAGCCACATCCTTGCCATCCTGAATGGTCTGCTCCAAGTTGGCAAAAAAATTCTCCAGGACTGCTGGCAAGAGTTCTTCTACCAAACCTCATATTGCGTGGAAGTACTTACCTAGCAAAGAGTGCTGACTGACCGAAGGGCAAGGCTATTTGAAGATAACACTTACTTCTTGAATGCCTCCAGACTCTTCCACTCCATATCTAAAGGGGACATAGGAAAAAGAGTTTGGATTGATCCTGCAAGTGGAGGCCTGAAAAAACAGGCTCTCTGGAATAAAGTGGCGTGCCAGAAAGCAGGGTCACCTGGAGCAGGTCTGTGGCATTGTGGTAGTGGTCTATTTACAGCCAGGCAAAAACAAAGATTAGCTCAGATGCCTAGGAGGGTGTCAGCCAGGGCTTTGTGGAATGGAAGCATGGCCTCAGACAAGGTTTGCCCGTGCTGCAGAACTTCAGTGAGTACACAGGTTTTTACTACAGGTGGGCAAAATATTCTATTCCGCTGGCGGAATTGTCAGAATTTTGGCGACTCTGCGTAACTAATGCAATGCGGAGTTCCAACCAAATTCTCCCAATCACAGCATGACTGTATTTTTTGTCTTGCATGGCTCCAGAATGGTAAGTTGGTGAGCGCAAGCAAGATATGGCAGTTCTATTTCCAGTCGCTAGGGTGACATCCTGCATTATTCTAATGCAGGCGGTCAAGACCATTCACGGTCAGAAGACTGCTACTCGAGTAGAAAATCTTCTCAAGCCACAGCACAATCACCGTAAGTAGGTGTGCCCTCCACAGCACGAGCAGTGTCACATGCCTATTTCTTCCCATTGAGAGAAGTCTGCAGAATCTCATGGAGTTTTTATGTAACTCTGCAGAATTCCGCAGAGCTAAATTCCGCAAGTTCCACCCACCCCTAGTTTTTACTTCAACAGATGGCAATTGTAAGTCCACTGCTTCAGCTGCCTGTAAGCATTCTATCCATTACTTTTTTGTATACTTTAGTGTATCGCCCTATGTGGGAGAGGTGTGCCCAGATGTGGGTTCTGTGCACACTGGAACAAGGCTTTACCTAGCTGATGAGCCCTAACTAGGGCAAAACTAGCCCTGGGTTGCTTGTTTTCCGGTTCAGGGAGGACCTGACTTGGCAGTTTGAACTGGACCGTTTCCATTGGAGCAGGGTGTAGGAAAGTACCATCTTGCCTGGCATGTTACCCCCATATTTCACTGTATATATGTTGTTTTAGTTGTATGTGTCACTGGGACCCTGCCAGCCAGGGCCCCAGTGCTCATAAGTGTGCCCTGTATGTGTTCCCTGTGTGATGACTAACTGTCTCACTGAGGCTCTGCTAACCAGAACCTCAGTGGTTATGCTCTCTCTTTGCTTTCCAAATTGTCACTAACAGGCTAGTGACCAATTTCACCAATTCACATTGGCATACTGGAACACCCTTATAATTCCCTAGTATATTGTACTGAGGTACCCAGGGTATTGGGGTTCAGGGAGATCCCTATGGGCTGCAGCATTTCTTTTGCCACCAATAGGGAGCTCTGACAATTCTTACACAGGCCTGCCATTGCAGCCTGAGTGAAATAACATCCACGTTATTTCACAGCCATTTACCACTGCACTTAAGTAACTTATAAGTCACCTATATGTCTAACTTTTACCTGGTATAGGTTGGGTGCTAAGTTAGTGTGTGGGCACCCTGGCACTAGCCAAGGTGACCCCACATTGTTCAGGGCAAATTCCCCGGACTTTGTGAGTGCGGGGACACCACTACACGCGTGCACTATACATATGTCACTACATATGTATAGCGTCACAATGGTAACTCCGAACATGGCCATGTAACATGTCTAAGATCATGGAATTGTCACCCCAATGCCATTCTGGCATTGGGGAGACAATTCCATGATCCCCCGAGTCTCTAGCACAGACCCGGGTACTGCCAAACTACCTTTCCTGGGGTTTCACTGCAGCTGCTGCTGCTGCCAACCCCTCAGACAGGTTTCTGCCCTCCTGGGGTCCAGCCAGGCTTGGCCCAGGAAGGCAGAACAAAGGACTTCCTCAGAGAGAGGGTGTTACACCCTCTCCCTTTGGAAAAAGGTGTCATGGCTGGGGAGGAGTAGCCTCCCCCAGCCTCTGGAAATGCTTTGATGGGCACAGATGGTGCCCATCTCTGCATAAGCCAGTCTACACCGGTTCAGGGATCCCCCAGCCCTGCTCTGGCGCGAAACTGGACAAAGGAAAGGGGAGTGACCACTCCCCTGACCTGCCCAGAGCTCCTCCAGTGTGCTCCAGACCTCTGCCATCTTGGAAACAGAGATGCTGCTGGCACACTGGACTGCTCTGAGTGGCCAGGGCCAGCAGGTGATGTCAGAGACTCCTTCTGATAGGCTCTTACCTGTGTTGCTAGCCTATCCTCCTTCCTAAGTAGACAAACCTCCTTTTCTGGCTATTTAGGGTCTCTGCTTTGGGGAATTCTTTAGATAACGAATGCAAGAGCTCATCAGAGTTCCTCTGCATCTCTCTCTTCACCTTCTGCCAAGGAATTGACCGCTGACTGCTCTGGACGCCTGCAAAACCGCAACAAAGTAGCAAAGACGACTGCTGCAACCTTGTATCGCTGATCCAGCCGCCTTCTCGACTGCTTTCCTGGTGGTGCATGCTGTGGGGGTAGTCTGCCTCCTCTCTGCACTAGAAGCTCTGAAGAAATCTCCTGTGGGTCGACGGAATCTTCCCCCTGCAACCGCAGGCCCCAAAAGACTGCATCACCGGTCCTCTGGGTCCCCTCTCAGAACAACGAGCGTGGTCCCTGGAACTCAGCAACTCTTTCCAAGTGACTCCCACAGTCCAGTGACTCTTCAGTCCAAGTTTGGTGGAGGTAAGTCCTTGCCTCCCCATGCCAGACGGCATTGCTGGGTATCGCGTGATTTGCAGCTGCTCCGGCTCCTGTGCACTCTTCCAGGATTTCCTTTGTGCACAGCCTAGCCTGGGTCCCCGACACTCTAACCTGCAGTGCACGACCTCCTGAGTTGTCCTCCGGCGTCATGGGACCTTCTTTCGTGACTTCGGGTGAGCTCCGGTTCACTCTTCTTCGTAGTGCCTGTTCCGGCACTCCTGCGGGTGCTGCTTGCTTCTGAGTGGGCTCCTTGTCTTGCTGGGCGCCCCCTCTGTCTCCTCACGCAATTGGCGACATCCTGGTCCCTCCTGGGCCACAGCAGCATCCAAAAACCCTAACCGCAACCCTTGCAGCTAGCAAGGCTTGTTTGCGGTCTTTCTGCATGGAAACACCTCTGCAAGCTTCTTCACGACGTGGGACGTCCATCCTCCAAAGGGTAAGTTCCTAGTCCTCTTCGTTCTTGCAGAATCCACAGCTTCTACCATCCGGTGGCAGCTTCTTTGCACCCTCAGCTGGCATTTCTTGGGCATCTGCCCACTCACGACTTGAGTGTGACTCTTGGACTTGGTCCCCTTGTTCCACAGGTTCTCTCGTCTGGAAATCCATTGTTGTTGCATTGCTGGTGTTGGTCTTCTTTGCAGAATTCCCCCATCACAACTTCTGTGCTCTCTGGGGAACTTAGGTGCACTTTACACCTACTTTTCAGGGTCTTGAGGTGGGCTATTTTTCTAACCCTCACTGATTTCTTACAGTCCCAGCGACCCTCTACAAGCTCACATAGGTTTGGGGTCCATATGTTATTCGCATTCCACTCTTGGAGTATATGGTTTATGTTGCCCCTATACCTATGTGCTCTCATTGCAATCTATTGTGACTGTACATTTCTTGCATTGCTTTCTATTGCTATTACTGCATATTTTTGGTATTGTGTACATATATCTTGTGTATATTTACTATCCTCATACTGAGGGTACTCACTGAGATACTTTTGGCATATTGTCATAAAAATAAAGTACCTTTATTTTTAGTATATCTGTGTATTGTGTTTTCTTATGATATTGTGCATATGACACCAGTGGTATAGTAGGAGCTTCACACGTCTCCTAGTTCAGCCTAAGCTGCTCTGCTAAGCTACCCTTTTCTATCAGCCTGAGCTGCTAGACACCTCTTCTACACTAATAAGGGATAACTGGACCTGGTGCAGAGTGTAAGTACCCCTTGGTACCACTACAAACCAGGCCAGCCTCCTACACAGGGTCAGGACTGATTTGCATATAGCTGGTTCCAAACTGAAGTGGCATTGCGTACAAATATTGATGGACAGAAATGTGCCCAGCATAATTACCAGTGGCTGAGATTAATTCAAGCATTCCATTCATCACCTTTTTGTATACTTTCGTATGACGAACACAGCAAATAAGGCAAAATCTTCCGTTGAGGGGTTATGGGGAGAAGAGAGCCCCATGTTAGGGCAAGTGTCCAGTTCACTGGCCTCTTTTTCAGGTCCAGATAAAAAAGTTACTTACCTGCATTAACGATCTATCTGGTGAATATTTCATCTACTTGCACCTGGATCTGGAAACTTCAAAGCTCTCATGTCACCGGCAGGGGGAGCTGGCTTCAGATCAATGCGGGAAGTGCCGTCAGATTATGTCACCAAAACTATATAGCTCCATCCTCAGTGCAACTACATCAGTTTCCATAGTAAAATTCCAGCCTTCAAGGTGAGAGGATGGCTTAACATTGAATATCCATCTAATAGTAATAAGGGTGGGTTTGGGAGATATCTGCAAATAGATGGAGTATCCATCAGAAAGAATATGGTGCTCACCCTATAAGTATCTCTTCGTAGTGTGTAGTTCTGCTATCTAGTATAGGGCTTTGATATTTGCAACTTATTTTACTTCAAAGAAGTCTTTATACTCACAAGTTATATTGACGCCTCCCTTAGCTGGCATTGAGCATAGGCGTCAGCTCCATTGATAGATTGTATCTGCACATTGGGTGAGCGTAAAGATAGAGCGTTACATACAAAAGTGTGATGATTATTTAGGAAGGTATGATTACAGATGTTAAGTGAAGAAATTAGATCTGCAACAACGTGATGCTTCTGGGGACAAGGGTGAGAGCATGTGAATCTACAGCACTACATGCTACAAACAAATGCTTACAGGGTAAGTAACTTAGGGGGTCATTACGACCCCAGCAGTCGGCGTTAATATGGCGGGAAGAACAGGCTGGCGGTATATATGAAATATATGAAGCCAACCCACCAATGTACCACTCTGACCGCCACAGTGGTTACAGCAGCCGGGCCGGAGATATCCTTCTCCAGCCCGGCGGCCGTCACTGTTCCGCCTGCGGGATTATGACCCCGCCTACCACCATAGTTTTCGTGGCTTTCTTAACGCCACGAAAACCACGGCGGTAGACTCTATCAGTGACAGGGCATTCCTTCCCAGTCACTGATAGGGGTCTACCCCCTTCCCTCTCCAGTTAGCCCTCCCCACCCACCTACCTCTCCAAAGCCCCCTGACCCCCCTACATTCACGCCCCCTTCACACACATACACGCATACACACACCCATTCTCAAATTCATCCACGCATGTATACATCCATTCACACACACACATCCACACACACTTTCATACATACACGCAGACACACTTTCACATAACACAAAATACACGCACTCACACCTCCATACATGCACACATGCATTCAACATGCAACACACACCCGCATCCACGCACACACATTCATATACCCCCACACAACACCTCCCACCCCCATCCCCTGTCGGAGACCCAACTTACTTGTCTTCAGGGGGTCCTCCAGCAAGTGACTGGACGCTGCTGCCACCAGCAGTGCCCGCCAGCAGAACACAGCTAGGCTGTATTATGGTTCATAATCCAGCTGGCGGCGGTCTACTGGGGTGGCGCTGCTGGTGGCAGCAGCGCCACTGTACCGCCATCCGCCGGCATGGCCATAGCTGGATTTTCACCATCCTTCTGGCGAAAATCCGGCTGTGGTCAACATATGGTGGCCAGGTGGTAGCCGCGGCGACGGTCTTTTGGCTTCCGTCGTCGCGGCGGTAGGCGGTTTTTAACGCCCTGGTCAAAATGAGGGCCGTAGTCTCTTTGTAGCATGTTTGGTTGTGGATACCTATGCTCTGCATGGACTGTAAATCTCCTCAAGCAGTGGCTAGCCAGAGGATCTTGCAGAGGATTGAAAGAGTTAGGAGTATGCCTTGGACACCTTTAGTATGGTGGTATGCTAAAATAGATTAGTGTTTGGTTAATGTGTGTGGATTGGACAAGGTACCTACCTTATAGATTTCCAGTTTGACTGGGGTGTGAGCCCTGGTCAAGTAGCAGCCACAATTGCTTGTAGGGGAAACCACAAAAAGTAACATAATAAACCTGTGATTAACCATGGGTAGCATAGCACAAAAAGCAGTCAGGCTTAATTTAGAGGCAATGTGTAAAGTATTTATACAGAACACAAACAGTAAAAAAGTGAAAATACAACACAACAAAAATCCCAAACCGGTTTAGACAAATAGAGTAAGTTTTACTAAATTATTTGACACCAAAACAACAAAAATCCAATCAATAGAAGCAGAGTTAGGAATTTCTAAAGTTAAAGGGTCAAAATAGTGCCTAGAAAGATAAAAATGCCAACAGTGGACATCTGGTCACCTTTAGCAACACAACCTAGGGTCCAGGAGTGTGCGGAGACCACTTGGGGTTTTAGGACTCACTCAGGCTGGGTCCATGTGTAGGTGGGAGCCTGTTATGTCCCTGTGGTGCTGAACAGGAGACCTGCAAACTAGCCCTTGGAGTCATTTCTGGAAGTCCTGGGTGCAGGAGAAGATGCAGGGCTCAAGAGCAGGACTGGCCTCCGAACATTCAAGGCAGGCTCCAGGCAGTAAAGCAGTCCTTCTAGGTACAGCAGCAGACTAATGGAGTGCACAGCTGGTCACGGCAGCAGGCAGTCTTCTGAGAGTCCTTCTGCAGGTGCAGTAGTGAAATGAAGTGTGTCTGGGAGCTCTGTTATACCCTGATGCCTTGCTCCTAGAAGCTGGGAGAAGTTTTCAGAGAGGTTCTTTGTAATTCTAGGAGTTTCCTGCCTCCCCTGCCCTGACTCCAAGCTGGCTGCACTGACAATAGATGGTGTTCAAGCCTATTGTGAGGAGGCTGAGAACAGTCTATTCAGGTGCGAGTGGGGCTGTGCTTACCTCCACCCCGCCTATCAAGACAGTTAATGGCCCAATGAGATTCAGCTAATCCCACTATTGTTTGACTGACTGGGAGGAATTCAAAAAGTTGTCAGCTACACCAAGTCATGTGACCCAAGACAGGCTGCAGGCACAAAGGGTCAAGGGCAGGAAAAGTCCAACTTTCCAAAAGGGGCATTTTCAAACTTGTAATGATAAATTAAACTTTACCATTAAAAGAGGTTTCTCATTACAAGTTCATAGGTACCAAACATGATATATCTACCACCTCTCATTTAGGAATTACAAGGAATAAGGAATACCCAATGTTATCGTATGCGAGGGGTAGGCCTCACTTTAGTGAAAACTGAATTTGGGGTCTTCCACTACCCGGACATGTAAAACGTAAAGGTACATGTCCAACCGTTTATTGCAAAGTACGCTGACCTATGGGCGTCCTAGGGTCTACCTTAGGAGTGACATATGTAATAAAAGGGGAGTTTAATACTTGGAACGGGCTTTTAAATGCCAAGTCAAAATGGCAGTGGAACACTGCATTCAGGTATCCAATGGCAAGCCTGGGACATGTTTTAAGGTGCTACTTAAGTGGGTGGCAAAAAAAGTGCTTCAGGCCCACTCGTAGCATTTAATTTACAAGTCCTGGGTATGTGGTATACCAATCTACAAGGGTCTTACAAATAAATTAAGTATGCCAATTGGGTACAAGCCAATTAAGCCATGTTTTAGGGAGAGAGCACAAGCACTTCAGCACTTGTTAGCAGTGGTAAAGTGCACAGAGTCCTAAGGCCAACAAGAAAAATCCAGCAAAACCTAGGGAGAGAAAGGCAAAAAGTTTGGGGGTAACCCTGTAAAGAGGGCCATTTCCAACAATGCTTTAGCACTAACTCCACTGCTCCTTTCCGCAGGAGTTCTGCTGCTTCTTATTAAAGAATGGCAAGATGATCTGGAGTGGGGAAGGAAGTTGGGGGTGGGGTGAAGGGTGGAGGTAGAAGGAAGGGCAGAGTGTAACCGCTTTCCCTAATCTGAAGAACTGACTAGTCCTAAGTAATGGGCATTCAGGACGGCAGAAAGGAAGACACTCCCCTTCCACAGGCTCCAAATGGGTTTGAGGTAAATATCAAATACTGCTTGCCTGGGGTGTGAGAAAAGAGAGGAAGAGGAGGAAGAGGAGGAAAAAGAGCAGGAGGAGGTGGAGGAGGATGAAGAGAAAGTGGCGGAATCAGTGACTCTTACCTCTACTTCTAACCTTGTATTGGGGCACCAGTGGATTCAGGGGCTACTGCATCAGTGTCTTATAGGGGTTTCACTGTTGAAATACCTGGAAAATCCCCGAAAGTGCCAAAGGTGCTTGAAGGCCCTCTATGGTTGAGGCTGTAAAATATTGCACCTCTGTGGAGCATGTGGGGTGGGGTGGGTGGACGCGGAGCGAGGCATGAGTGAGTGACAGAGATGACTTCTAAATCTGGTGGTAAGCGGAGACGGGAGACCAATCCACATTATGTATTCAAATCACACTTGCCTTGCGCAACTGTCCGCGGTTAGCGATTTGATCTTTTAGGCGATATTTTTTACTTTAAACTTTTCAAAATTCATAACTCCAGTTCTACCGAATATATTTTTGAATTTTTGGTGTCAAATAATGTATTGAACTTTACTCTCTTTTTCTAAATTGGTGAGGATTTTTTCTTGTGCTGCATTTTCACTTTATAACTGTTTAAGTACTTCATAAATAGATTACACATATCATTTAAGATAAGCCTGACTGCCTTTATGCCAAGCTACCAGAGGGTTAAGCACACGTTAATTTAGTGACTTTTAGTGGTCACCCTGACAAGGATTGTGGCTGTTGCTTGAGAAGAATCATCCCCTCCCTCACCAACCATCCATTTTCTAACACTCTTCATAGTACATTGAAGCTAATCAATGTAAAGAGCAGTGAGAATTCTAAGATTTATTTTTAATTACAATAGTCATTGTAAATAATATTGGTCTACAATTATTTCAAAAGAGTCGAACCAATGACAAAATATTATAACATTACTGTTTATTTGCTCACCTGAGAGATTCATGGCAACTAATTTTTCCACTAGTATATGTGATAAAAAGCGTTCGGTTCCAAAAAAGATAAATGCGCTGCAGCTGCTTAATAGATTTTCCCACTCGGCGTGGCTGTAGAAAGAGAAAATCACTGATCAGTGATCCGCACGTAGCAAAATAAATGATGCAAAAACAGAGATAAAGCATTACAACTGAAATATTTTAAAATATCCACTGATCTGTATAAACCAAGAGGAAAACAAGCATTGCATTTTTATTTCTGATTTGTGTTCATTTAAATAACCCCAATTTAAACTAGAAATTAAATCATGCAGTTATCAAACTGGACCTCAAATTCAACGCAAAACACACATAGGTCAACTATAAACTGCTATTTTTATTAACACCATACACCTGTTCTAACGGTTTAAAACATGATAGATGGCTGATTCGATAAACTGCCTCATACTATTCACCATTCCATAATTTGCATTTTGTATGTCGGAAAGTACCCACGGCCTACCGTGTTAGGGTTTCGCACCATTTAGTAATCGTTTAAATGAGAGAGCACAACATTTGATATGTATGTCGGATCTATTAAAAAAGACACTACAACAAGATTATATGCAAGAGCTTTGAAGTGTTATATTGCCTTCTGCGGTCTTCAAACTTTTTTGTGCCCAGCCCCCTTGAGCAAAATGTTTTCACGACAAACTCCCCCCATCAAATGTGTACGCTCAGGAATGTAGTGGGGAAAAGGCGAGCAGCGCGGCGTAATAAATTGAATTAAGGCTCATAAACAATGAGAAAATATGCACAATCCAATTTTTTTCATGTTTGAAATACAAACTCAAAACTTCAGATATGTCTAAAGTGATTTGTTCTTGCATTTCAGCGTAATTTAACGTATCCCTAATCCCCTGACTAATAAAGCGAATAGGTACATCACTGACACACAAAAAGTATAGCTTTTCCAAGCTGAGCCACGAAGCATAGCTTTCAAACCGTTGATTCTCCAAGAAGGACGTTCTGGATCGCGATCCCATTTAAATAAACGGAAATGCACATTCTCTGGGAGGGTGACATGAAAGTTAGTGGCGCACTTGCCCTGTTACGATTGTGATGATCAGTTCAAGGGAGGTGACCGTGACACCCTGCAAAAGGGTGAAATGAGATGTATGCATGATACTCTCACGCCCTTTGCCAGACAGAAAAAGTAGATCCCAGAGCTGATTTTTTTTAATTTTTAAACAGGGTGCTTATTAATTTGGAGCATCTTCAAGTGAGTTTACAACTCTTCATTAAACAAATTATTGTAAACTCAGCCCTTGGTAACTAAATAAATAAATAAAAGGCAGCTCAGACCTGCTGCCACTGTTCATTCATGTTGCAGCTTTGAGATGTACCCCTTTCATGCATATATCTTAAAGCCACAACCCTGAGATGTATTGCTTCAGTTTCTTAATTGGAACATTTGTGTCAGTGAGGTATTTCGCTCACGGCTAGGACAAGGTGAGCTGACATACTGCGTCAGGCAGGAGCTGTACACTTCAGCTCTGCTTCGCTCCCCGGGACACCGCTCTGAGGTCCCAGGCCCAGCAGCTTCCTCTTCCTGATTGCAAAGAATCACAACAGACCCCTCTCCTCTCTCTCTGCGCTGGCCCATTGCTCTAAGGCTCTCAGAATGCAGTCTTACTGCCTGCGAAACATCTCAGTGAGCCTAGACCTTACCAACCTATTTCACACCTTGCCCCTGACAAATTCGCCATCACTAAAAGCCACTCATGAGGCGGGACAATGGGCAGCTGTGCTCAGGATGGGCACTAGTGTTGTTAGCATGCAGGGCAGGATGCTCCTCCACTCCTTTTCCATCATTGTGAATGAGGTGTTAAAAAAGACAGGCGGGAGACGTGAAAACAAACAACAAAATGCTTCCAAGCTCTCTACAAGCACAGATAGACTGCCTTATGAGATATGTCTTTGGTGACCTGGCTTCTTGTATGACTCGAAGTTGTGCGTGGTCTGTACTCAGATGAATCCGACAGCCATGCAGAACAGGGAAGCTCATCTGCACGTTGCCCAGCACAATAGGAAGGCCTAGAAGGCCTGGTCCTAGTCTAAGCCGAGACATCAGACGAATTCACATTCCTGAGGCCGTTACCGAAAGAGGTCTTCGTCACACTCCAAGTCCTAAGGGAAGATGAAGGAGAAGAAGCGCAATAAAGTACATATGGCTCCCCTTCTTCCCCCCAATCTCACCGGGAGAAGTCATGCCAGCTAATGTCAGGGTACCTCGAAGTCCTTATACAGCAGAAATCAGGTAAGTAACTTCTACGATCACTGAAATGATAACATCTATGCACGTCTAAATGTATCTCTCTGGGTTCACATTGGGCCGGGTATGGAGCTCTAGTAATCCTGGGCCTCTTCAGAGGGTTGTAACTGCCAGTTGGCAGTCCTGAAAACATGCCCCAATTCCATCAGCCATTCCGAGATTGGTTTATCCTATGTGAGTGATTTCATTTAAAACATTCTACATTTTGTTGCGGGGTTCAATTTAGGCAAAACGTGAAACAGTTTTCTATAAACCACTTACTAATGATTTGATAACATGAAAACCGTACACTGGCTTAATTATGTAAAACAGACCTTTGCTGCTCTGGTGATTCTAGTGGTATCTGGACAGCTGTAACGTACTGATGGTAGAAGGAAATTAAATATTAAGCACGTTTTTATTAATATCGGTAGTCAAATGAATAGTGAAAGAACACCTTAGCCCAGTAGTGAGGGAGCACTCTGCGATAGTAATACACCGAAGAACTTCATCCTATTTATTGTTTTTTCCAAACCTACCGTATATATTTTATAACGCGTTTTAGATTGGGTACATTCCACTTTCTTTTAGCAGTTTCTATTACTGGTTTCAAAACCTCTATCCACGTCAGTATTATAATGAATAACTGTGGCATATCGCCTTACTTGCTTCAAATTATTTATTTAAACTTTCAATTGTTGCCTTGTATTTATTGTCCTTAGTACCGTGCTTTTATGGCTTACTCATAAGCAACATAAAGATTTCCTAACTGACTGATAAAATCTATTCTCAAGGAGGCAAAATAAAAAGATTTGTATTTTTGTAATGCTAGATCGCAGATGATTTTTTTAATGCATGGACCCACTGTTATAATAGAATGAATTGAGTACTGGTCAAACACAGAAACATAATGATTGAGAACATTCAACAGAGCAGGTCAGTGCAGTTTCTTGTTTGGAATAGATACACTAGCAGAACAAAGGCAGGAAACTGTCGTTTGGGTCTTCTGAAACCAAATGACTAAGATGAACACTCTTAACATCCTTCGAAAATACCATGGAAGGCAAACTCAGTGGTAAGGCTTTGCTGGATTAAAGATAGAACAAACAAGAGAACATCTGATAGCTTCGTTTGTAAAGCGTCAGCGTCCTGGGCACCACTCCAGGTTACAAATTTGCACCAGTGCCTCACATAGATGGGTTTCATGGAAGGGCATCTAGCACTCAGGTGGCAAGCAAAACAAAGTCAGTTGCCACCACACAATCTCCGAGTATGCTGGTATAGGTTGTGGACTTTTGGACGAAAGACACTGCTCTGCTGCTGAGACAGGAGATCCTTCTGAACTGTTAGCCTAATTGAAAGATAGATGTTCCTGCTAAATAGTTTTGGCTACCACACTATTTTTCCTAATCCGGAGGAATTAGGATGATTTGTGTCTGGGTGTTTGTGAGCTTCTTCAGAGCTCATGGCAAATGAGGTAGTGGTGGGAAGGAGCACAGGAGTGATTTTTTTTAGTTCGTCCGGAATGTGTCTCCTAACAAATGTTCTTGCAGAAACTGCAACAAATGAAACAGTTGAGACAATGTATTCCTGATGGTGGTGAATATACTTAGCCAGTGTTCTCCCCACGGAACAAATATGCCTGTGCCAAATTGGGATCAACACTTGTGATCTTTCAGGTGACATCTGCTTAATGCTTCTGCTCTGGCATTCAGGGACCATGCCAGGTGGTTGGCAACTAGAAAGATATTCTGCTGCTCCAGACACCTTCAGATATGTAAAGCCTCTTCACATAGTCCCCAAGATCCCAGGCAAGCCCTGATTGTTGAAATACCACAAGGGGCTGTCCGTGAGTTCCTGCACCAGCCTTCCATTGATGTACAGGAGTAAAGCCTTCAGAGTCAAATGAATGGCCCACAACTCCAGCAGGGTAGTGTGGGTTTGGCTCTCTGCTGGACACCAGAGGCTTCTGATCCCACCCTCCCTTGCCTTCCCAGATGACACCCCCAGCACAGTGGTGATGCACCTGTCAACACTGTCAGCTCTGGGTGGGACAGTCTGCTGCAGGACAAATTATAGTCTGTCAGCCACCACTGCAAATCTTTGGCCATCTCCTTCGAGGCATGAATGGGAGGTTGGAAAGGCAGCCTTGATACTGGGTCCACTGAGATTTCAGATTCTACAGCAGGATGCGCATTTGCCACCTGGCGTAGTAGACAAGGAGGGTGCAGGAAGCTAAGAGGTCAGAAAGCCTCTGAGCTAACCTCACAGGGATCTAGGATCAAGCTCAAAATATCAGAATCATAGCCTAAACGCCCTTGACTCATAGTTGTGAAGGAAAAGCCTTGAACCTCATCATATCCAGGATTGCCCCAATGAACTGAATCCTCTGTAAGGGAGGCAGATGAAACTTTGGCTCATTTATGGTGAAACCCAACGATGTTAGCGTTCCGCTGTAGTCTGGAAGTGGATCCTGTTTTAGCAACCAATCATCAAGGTATTAGAATGAGGGAACTCCCACCCTCTGAAGATGGGCAGCAACAATCACCATCACGTTTGTGAAAATCTGATGGGCAGTGGTGAGGACAAAGGAGAAATCAGCAAACACACTTTTCCAGACCACTATGAACTGCAGGCAATGTCTGTGGGATTGCAGGCTGGGTATATGAAAATTAGAGTCCTGAAAGTCTAAAGACACAATCCAAAGTCATTGGTCCAGAGCACATAGGTTTGAAGCCAATGTGAGTATTTTGAATTTGTCACTCTGCATAAAGGCATTCAGGGATCGATGGTCCAGTATAGGCCTGAGGCCGCTATTCTTTTTTTTGGGTCAAGGAAATAGCATGAATACCTCACATCTCTTTTCAAGTCCGGTACCCATTGAATGGCATCCTTGGAAAGTATGAGTTGCACCTTCTGCAGCAGGATAAGCAGATGCTCCTTAGAAAATTGCTCTGGTGCAGGAGGAATGTGGGAAGGGAGGAAATGAGAGGCAGAGTGGAGTCCCTTTAGACAACATGCAAGACTTATTTGTCACATGTGATGGATCAAAAACCTGGGGTAAGATGATGAATTGTGTCTTTCACCAGTTGGTCTTGAGAAGTTTGATGGCCGCTGTAGAGGAGAAGAGCAATTTGAGGATTAGAGCCTTTTCTGGCCTGTGAGATGTCTGCAAGTACCATGTCCAGAGTCTCTACAGGACTGGGCTCTATGCTTCATCAGTGTCTTGGAAGGCCTTTGCCTATGGTCTAATGCCCTGCAGTAGTCCCTAACATTACAGAAATAATTGGGGAATTATTTCACAAAGGTCAAGGTATCAATGAACATGCTTTGCACTACTATCTTTAAACTATTTCATTGTGAAATCTATCTTCTCTCAGATGAGTCAAGACACATCAAAGGGCATGCCCATCAGCAGTGCCTCCCCATAGTCGGACAATCCAGTCAACCTCATTTCAGCATGCCTGTGGAGCACAACACTAATATTAGCTGGTCTGGCAATGTAATCCGTGAAGTCTAAGCCTGCATGAATGACATATTTCAGGGCATTCTGCCCATCATGGATCATCTGAGCCAAAGAGGCCTGTGGCAACTTCTTGCTGACCAAGTCCCTTACGGCATGTGTATAGCAGCCTAATTGATAGACTGCTGTTATACACCACAGTGACAAACTGACAGAAGAAAACTTTTTGAGATTCTCTACCTGGGAGATTAGTCACAAATGTGTTGGAATTAACCTTACTGGTCAAAGCTGTGCAAATAGACTCTCTGAATTTGGATACTTTGTCAAGTAATCTAAATCACCAAGTGCAGGTCCTTATGTCAAGTGGCTAACGGGTGACTATGACAATGGCTTCAATCATGTATCCATGAGGGCATCACTGAATGGGAGCAAGGGCTCTGATGTCACTGGGCCAAGTTCCAGAATCTCTGTCAGAATATTTGCCTTGATCTCAATAAAGCACAGATGCAAACCTAATATCTCAGCTGCCCTCCAAACAACCACTGTGAATGAGGCATTTTCCTCCATGGTGGCCTATGTGGCAAGCCAAGCTCTGTTTCAGGAGGATGTCAAGCCCACTGACATTTTGTAAGCCAAGTTATAAGACATTGGGCCTGATTCTAACTTTGGAGGACGGTGTTAAACCGTCCCAAAAGTGGCAGATATACCACCTACCGTATTACGAGTCCATTATATCCTATGGAACTCGTAATACGGTAGGTGGTATATCCGCCACTTTTGGGACGGTTTAACACCGTCCTCCAAAGTTAGAATCAGGCCCATTATCAGAATAATGAGGGGGAAGCAAGACATTACTCCATACCATCAACATCATTATTCTGCCATGCTCCATATACTGGCACAGGATCAGATTCAAATCCAAAAACAGAATGACATCTCTACTGACAGTTGTATTGTGGTAGAGGCAGAAGGTTAGATGAATAAGTTACTTACTTTCGGTAATGCATTATCTGGTAGAGACAGGATCTAGCCGCAGATACCTTATTTTAGAACAAAGTAGCCTGGATCAGGAAACTTTTTCCATAGTACGTCTGGTCATTGGTAGAGGGCATTGCGCGACTCTGTATCAACGTCATCCATCAGTTGTGAAGTCAGCGGTGTTCATATAACTCCCTCGCCAATGCACCAATGTCAGTTTCTTCTGTGACTATTTTCTGCACTCAAAACGTGGAGCCACACATAGAAACTGCCTATTGAAACAGTATGCTTTGAACAAAAGACACCCCTGTGTCACATAATCAGTGAATTCCTAACCCTAGGTGTTGATTTCCTTTATGAAATCTTCCGAGACAAAAGAAGAACTTAGTTCACAAAGCAGGGAGGATGAGAGGGCCATAAGGAATCTGCTGCTAGATCCTGTCTATACCAGATAATGCATTACCGAAGGTCAGTAACTTGTTCACCTGATAAAGACATCTAGCCGCAGTTTCCTTACTTTAGAATCAGGTACCAAAGAATAGTGACCCGGAGGAGGGACTGCCAACTGAGATCTTCTAAAAAGTCTCATGGTATTACAAAACCAGTCTAGAATAAGAGAAAAAAGACAGGATCATCATAACAATTGAAAAGAGTAACAATATACTCTACGATATCAAAACTTATGGAAACAACCACTGGTAATAAAACCATAAAACATGAGCGCATGGAAATAAGCTCATCCATGTTAGTATGTAATTTGTGTGTCATAAGCGACTTAACAACATTGAAAGTCTTTTATCCAGAAGAAAACTGGTCTAGTGCTGGAGGAATAGAATATGAACTCATAACAATACATATGAGAAAGAACATCCTGATTAATAAAAGAACTGTGTAAAAGACCACAATAATAAAAACGTATAAAAAACTACAGAACATGGGTATAGGTCACCCATGATTGATACCATTGAAATTATGTTCTTAGAACAAAACCAGTCTACAATGATGCAAAAAGACCAGGATTCATAAGAATGTTGGTAAGCCTTAACATTTCTCGACTAAAGGCTCCTGGGAGGAACCACTGATAAGGATCCATAAACCATCAAAAACACGGAATAAAAAAACAAAAACATGCCAGGTCAAGGAAACGTTGCTGCATGTTATATGTATATGCCCAGCCCTGGCCCACCAGTGAAGATGTATGTTGCAAAAAGAACTCAACACATTGAAGATCTGATCCTGTAGAACAGCCCATTGTGAGTCACTTGACCCTTGACGTGGACACCCTGAGACGACCTCCCTACACCCCCACAGCGATGCCTGCAGAGAGAATCTGAAGGCTCCCCCTGACCGCAACTGCCCAGTAACAAAGGAACCCGACGCCTGGAAAAAGCACTGCACCCCCAGGCCAGAGAGAAACCAACTACCGGTGCATGAGTGACCAGCAGGCGGCCGTCTTCCTTGCCCAGTCAGTGGCTGGCCAGAGAAGCCCCCCTGAGCCCTGCCTGCATCACCAGAGTGACGCCTGGGTCTCTCCATTGATCTCTACCTAAAACCCAACATCTACTTCACACACTGCACCTGGCCGCGCCTGTGCCGCTGAGGGTGTATTTTGTGTGCCTGTTTGTGATCCCCCCCCAGTGCTCTACAAAACCCCCAGGTCTGCTCTCAGAGGACGCAGGTATTTACCTGCTAGCATACTGGAACCAGAGCGCCCTATTCTCCATAGGCGCCTATGCTATTTGGGCCCTACTTTGACCTCTGCACCTCACCAGCCCTGTGTTACTGGTGCTGGGTGTTTGGGGTTAACTTGAACCCCCAACAGTGGGATGCCTATGCCCCGGAGACTGAACTTTTAAATGCTTTACTTACCTGAAAAACTAACCAATACTTACCTCCCAAAGGAACTGTTGATTTTTGCAGTGTCCACTTTTAAAATAGCTTATTGCAATTTTTGCCAAAACTGTGTACATTACTGTTTTAATTCAAAGTTCCATATTTACCTATGCCAAGTACCTTACAATTTATGTACTTACTTGAATTCTGAACCTTGTGGTTATAGCATAAATTAGGAAAAAAATATTTTCATATATAAAAACCTATTGGCCTGGAGTTAAGTCTTTGAGTGTGTGTTCTCATTTATTGCCTGTGTGTGTACAACAAATCCTGAACACTACCCTCTGATAAGCCTACTGCTCAACCACACTACCACAAAATAGAGCATTAGTATTGTCTAATTTTGCCATTATCAATCTCTAAGGGGAACCCTTGGACTCTGCACACACTATCTCTCGCTTTGAGATAGTATATACATCGCCAACCACCTACATTGGTCGATCAGTGGTGGGATCTAAGACTTTGATTTGCTGGACTACTCAGCCAATACCTGATCACACAACTAAAATTCCAAAAATTGTCATTAGAAACTGATTTTTGAATTTTTGACTATTTTTCTAAATTTATAAAAGTCCTGCTAGGGCCTTATTAGCATTTCTTTTTAAGTTTAAAAGTTTGTAAAAGTTAGGATTTAAGTACTAGAAATCATTTTTAGTTTCTTAAAAAGTAATCCCAACTTTTAGAGTCATAATGAGTCAAACAGATTAGATGGTGATGGAACTCAACCTCACCCCTTACCTCAGTCTAGGGATGTCAGAGTTAAGGTCTCTCTGTAAAATAAAAAAGATAAAAACTGGGTCCAACCCTACCAAGGCAAAGTTCCAGGAGCACTTGGCAGAGTTCACAAGGGACCACCCCTCTGATATGATCCTCCTTCAGATGGGGAAATTAGTGAACAGGAGGATGAACTCCCCCCTCCTGTCCTAAATAGGGAGGGCAGGGTGTCATCACAAATCATAATCAGAGAGCCTGGTTCTTGGAGAGGGCATCCTTTTAGCAAGGCTGGCCAAGAGATTGGCTTTGGAGAAGCAGCTCCTAGCCATAGACAGGGAAAGAAAATAAATTGATCTAACTCCCATAAATGGTGGCAGCAACTTAAATAGGGTCAGAGAGAATACTGACATCATAAAAATCCCCAAAGGGGTTGTAACTAAATATGAAGAATGTGATGACATCACCAAATGGTTCACAGCTTTTGAGAGGGCTTGTGGAACCAGAAACATAAGCAGATCTCACTGGGGAGCTCTCCTTTGGGAAATGTTCACTGGAAAGTGTAGGGATAGACTCCTCACACTTTCTGGTAAAGATGCAGAATCTTATGACCTCATGAAGGCTACCCTGGTTGAGGGCTTTGGATTCTCAACTGAGGAGTACAGGATTAGGTTCAGAGGGACTCACAAAATCCTCGAGCCAGATCTGGGTTGATTTTGTTGACTTCTCAGTCAAAACACTAAATGGTTGGATAACTGGCAGTGGTGTAAGTGATTATGATAGACTGTATAATTTATTTATGAAAGAACATCTGTTAAGTAATTGCTTCAATGACAGGCTGCATCAACATCTGGTAGACCTAGGTCCTATTTCTCCCCAAGAATTGGGAAAGAAGGCAGACCACTGGGTCATGACTAGAGTGACCAAGACTTCCACTGGGGGTGACCAAAAGAAAGGGGGCACAAAGCCTACCCCGGGGAAGGGTGGTGAGACATCCAAGGACAAAAATAAAGAGTCTTCTACAGGGCCCCAAAAACCTGCTCAGGAGGGGGTGGGCCAGAGCCTCTTCTCAGTCCACAAATGGGTATAAGGGTAAAATCATTGATCCCAAGAAGGCCTGGTGTCACAACTGTAGACAGCATGGACACCAAACTGGAGACAAGGCCTGTCCCAACAAAAGTCCCACAACTACTACTCCAGTTAGCACTGGAATAACCAGCCTCCACGTGGGATCAACAGTGTGCCCAGAGCAAATGAAGGTCCACACTGAAGCTGCTTTAGTCTCAGAGGGTGGGGTGGATTTAGCCACACTTGCTGCCTGGCCACCTAACATACAAAGATACAGGCAGCAGCTCTTGATAAATGGGAGTAGAGTAGAAGCCCTGAGGGATACAGGTACCAGAGTTACCATGGTGACAGAGAAACTGTTTTCCCCAGGATAGTACCTGGCTGTACAGATATACCTGGCTGGACAGACATATCCAGTCACAAATGCTGACAATCAAACTAAAGTCTATCCCATGGCAATCGTAACTTTAGAATGGGGAGGGGTCACTGGCATGAAACAGGTGGTAGTCTCCTGTACAATTCCAGTAGAGTGTCTGCTAGGGAATGATCTGGAGTCCTCAGCATGGGCTGAGGTAGAGTACAAGATCCATGCAGCCATACTGGGCATCCCGGAAACTGTTGTGTGTCAACACTAGAGCACAATGCAGAGCACAGGGTGAAAAATAAATGTTGGAGTCTGGAATAATGGCCAAACCGTCCAAGAGGAAATGAAAGAAGACTGGGGGACCAGATTCTGCACAGCACAAGAAACAGAACTTCTCTTCTCAGGAAGATGTTCTATCACCTGAGGGAACTGGAGCCTTATCAGGTAGAGCTCTTGGGCCCAGGGGGACCCTCAAGGGAACATCTGTGTCAGGGACAAAAGACTTGTCCCACTCGTGAAGGTCTAAGACAGCAAGCAGCTGAGCAAGAAAAAGGCAATGTCAGTGGAACCCACACAGCCTATTGGGAAGAAGGACTCCTTTACACTGAGACAAGAGATACCACACCTGGTGCAACTAGGAGAGTGGTAGTGCCTCTGGAGTTTAGGGAGTTCATTCTGACCTGAGCCTATGACATTCCCCTTGCTGGGCAATTGGGACAAACCAAGACTTGGGAGAGATTAGTCAACCACTTCTATTGGCCCAATATGTCCCAGAAGGTAAAGGAGTTTTGCAGCTCCTGTGTCACCTGTCAAGCCAGTGGTAAGACAGGTGGCCATCCAAAGGCCCCCCTCATTACACTTCCAGTGGTGGGGGTCCCCTTTAAGAGAGCGGGAGTGGACATAGTGGGTCCACCTGAACCTCCTACAGCATCAGGGAACCAATATATACTGGTAGTAGTGGATCATGCTACCAGGTACCATGAGGCAAATCCGCTTAGGTCCACTACTGCCCCTGCAGTAGCCAAAGCACTCATTGGTATTTTTACCAGAGTGGTATTTCTTAAGGAGGTGGTTTCTGTCAGAGGTACAAGCTTCATTTCAGCTTACCTAAAGTATATGTGGAATGAGTGTAGGGTGACTTACAAGTTCACCACACCATACTATCCACAAACCAATGGTCTTCTAGAAAGGTTTAACAAGACATTGAAGGGCATGATCATGGGGCTCCCTGAAAAACTCAAAAGGAGATGGGATGTCCTCTTGCCATGCCTGCTTTTCGCCTACAGAGAGGTGCCACAGAAGGGAGTAGGGTTTTCCCCCTTTGAGCTTCTGTTTGGCCATCCTGTAAGGGGACCACTGGCACTTGTGAAAGAAGGCTAGGAGAGACCTCTCCATAAGCCTAAGCAAGATGTAGTGGACGATGTACTAGGCCTCCGCTCAAGGATGGCTGAGTACATGGAAAAGGCAAGCAAAAACCTTGAGGCCAGCCAACAACTCCAGAAGTTGTGGTATGACCAAAAGGCTGCTATGGTTGAGTTTCAGCCAGGGCAAAAGGTCTGGGTTCTGGGGCCTGTGGCTCCCAGGGCACTTCAAGACAGACAAAGTAGCCCTTACCCAGTGCTAGAGAAAAAGAGCCACATCACTTAATTAGTGGACCTGGGCACTAGCAGGACACCCAAGAGGGTGATCCATGTTAACCATCCTTAGCTCTATAATGATAGGGGAGATGTAACCATGCTGATGGTTACTGTTGAGGATTAGGAAGCAGAGAGTGAGCCTCTCCCTGACCTCCTCTCAATTGACCCTAAAGATGGCTCAGTAGATGGAGTTGTCTACTCAGAAACCCTCTCTAGCCAACAGCAAGCTGACTGCAGGCAAGTCCTCCAGCAGTTTGCTGAGGTCTTTTACTTGACCCCTGGTCAGACACACCTGTTTACCCATGATGTGGACACAGGAGACAGTTTACCTGTCAAGAATAAAATATTCAGACAGTCTGACCAAGTAAAAAAAAAAGCATCAAAGTGGAAGTCCGCAAGATGCTGGAGTTGGGAGTGATAGAGCACTCTGACAGTCCCTGGGCTGCCCAGTGGTCTTGGTCCCCAAACTTCACACCAAGGATGGAAAGAGAGAGATGAGGTTTTGTGTGGACTACAGAGGGCTCAACTCTGTCACCAAGACAGATGTTCACCCCATACCAAGGGCAGATGAGTTGATTGATAAATTAGGTGCAGCCAAATTCTTAAGTACCTTTGACTTGACAACAGGGTACTGGCAAATGAAAATGGCACCTGCTGCAAAAGAAAAGACAGCGTTCTCTACACCTGATGGGCATTATCAGTTTACTGTGATGCCCTTTGGCTTAAAGAATCCCGCCACCTTCCAAAGGTTGGTGAATTAAGTCCTTGCTGGCTTGGAGCCCTCTAGTGCAGCATATCTAGATGATGTTGCTGTCTTTAGCTCCAACTAGCAGGATCACCTGGTCCACCTGAGGAATGTTTTGCAGGCCCTGCAAGCAGCAGGCGTCTCTATCAAGGCATCCAAATGTCAGATAGTGCATGGTACAGTGGTTTGCTTGGGACACTGTTGGAAAATGGGTTATTGGTAGGGCAGGTAGGTACCTACACCTAGCAACAAGCCACTAACCTCCACATAGGTACAGTTAGGTCTCAGTAAATTAATCTCAGCTCAACCCTTGGTAGCTTGGCAACGAGCGTCAAGGCTTAACTTAGGAGACAAAGTGTAAAGCATTCAAATATCACAAAACAGTAATTAAATAAAACACAGGAAACAGTTTAAAAATCCAAAACCAATTTATAAAAATAGTTTATATTTTTATCTTTAAAATGACACAAAACGATTAAAATCGGTTCAGGGGAACCGGAGATATGAATTTTTAAAGAATTATTACTTTTCAAGCGCTTAGAAACAAAAAGCGCCAATCGGGTCATCTGGTTGCACCTCGACCGGGGCAAAGTCAAACTTTCAGGCCGACCGCGATGGAGCCCTGCTCGGCTACAGGTCGCGGGAGGCCTCGGTTAAAAAGTTACCTTCTGACTTAGTCTTTATTTTGAAGTTTTTCTTCACCGGGACGAACCTGCCAGTTGAATCCGACCTCCTGGAGCCCTTGTCCGGATACGCGATGTGGGTTTCCTCGGTGGAGACTTTTACCTTCGGACTTAGTCGTTTTTTTGAGATGAAAATCCTTCGACCGGGGTAAACCTGGATCTTGATCCGACGTCCATGGAGCCCTTCTCGGATACGATGGCTGGGAGGTCCCGGTCAACTTTTTACGTTCGGACTTAGTTTCTTTTTTGGATGTTTTTCTTTACCGGGATGAACCACAAAGTCAGGCCGGGTCGCGGTTGAGGCAAGCCGGCTAGAATTTCCGCGGCGGGTCGGTCCCTCTCTGGAGCTTTTTTCCAAAAATTCTCAAATCTTTTCCAAACTTCTGGGGCTTCACCCAGATGTTCTTTTAAGGTTCTTTTGGGGTCCACAGCTCACCCCAAGGGTCCAGGAGTTCTGTGATGGTCCTTGGGGGGTGCGGACTTCAACTCCCAGAATGCACCTGGCGCAAACTCCTTTTTGGCCACTGGACAGTGGTCAGCTGGTCGCTTTCTTCAGGAGTTGGTGCAGGGGACTCTGGTTTAGCAATTTTTCACCTGTAGCAAACAGGGAGTCCCTCCTTGAACCAGTTGAAGCCAGGCAAAGTCCTTCTTGTGGTGAAGCCCAAGTGTGCAGCTGGTGCAGTCCTTCTGAGTGCAGGGTCCAGGTGCAGGCCAGGGGTCCAGCAGGGCAGTCCTTCTTCTTCTTTAGTTCCTTTCTTGTTGAATTCTGGAGGGGATCTGAGGCGTGGGTGCAGGTCTGCCAGTTTTATCCTTGCTCCTGGGTGAAAAGCAGGGGGGCCCTGGTTCTCCAATCAGGGACAGGGTCGTCCCCCTGTGATGACCACTTCCTGGGAAGTGTGGCAAAAATCCATCCCAGAAGGCAACAGTCTCTAAAAATCCAACATGGATGAATCTGATTTTTGGAGGTTACATCTGGCTGAGCCCACCCACTGGTGTGGCTAAAAATCATAAACACACCCCTCTCCTGCCCTCTCCTAATCTAATCAAGGGGGCACCTAGCTGTCTGGGGTTGCAGGATGTGGGGGTGTTGCTGGGTGCTGCAAATGTCCTTCTCTGCCTTTGAAGACCAGTTTGGCAGCCCTCCCCCTTCCTGCCTCACCATCTGCTGAGGGGAGATTCTCTCCCCCAAGCACATTCCTTTGTGTGAAGTCAGGCCACTTCACACCTCATCAAAGTAGCCTGGCAGAAGCTGCTGCAGGCTGGCCAATCAGAGCACAGCAGCAAAAACAATGCAGAGCTGAAATTGGCAACTTTTTAGGTAAAGTCTAAACTTTTTACCTGAACTAGTTATATTAAATCCAACAACTGGAAGTTGTGGGATTTATTATAACAATCAATTTGATACCAAATTCTTGGTATGTAACATTTAAGGAGACTTTAAAATTTAAAATAAAGTCTGCCCATTCTAGCCTATGAAGGCCATTTACTTCAATGAGGGAAAAACGAATTTGGCTGTTTTTACCTCACCAGGGCTTATAAATCTATTTTTATAAAGTCCCTGCTTATAGTTACATGGCACCCAGCCCTAGGGGCACATAGGGCACACCTTAGGGGTGACTTATATGTAAAAATAAGGTAGTTTAAGACTTTGGAAGTACCTTTAATTCCAAAGTCGAATTTGCATATAACTTTAATTTAAAAGCAGCCAGCAAGGCAGGCTTGCTTTTAAAATGACACTGGGCACCTCAGCAATGCACCTAGGTGTGCACCACCTATGCTGTGGTCCCTAAACCTACATGCCCTACCATATACTAGGGACTTATAGGTAGGTTAACTTAGCCAATTATAATTAGCCTAATTTGCATATCCATTTTACACAGAGCACAGGCCCTGGGACTGGTTAGCAGTACCCAGGGCACCATCAGAGTCAGGAAAACACCAGCATAAAGTGGAAAATGGGGGCAAAAAGTTAGGGGGCCTCTGCAATCAGCCCCAGTTTCTCACACAACCCCCCCCCCCAGCCCACACGCCCAGGAGACTCAGCCCAACCCTGGGAGAGTCTTCCTGGCTTGTTAGGCGAGGAAGACAGTGAAGAAAACTGGCTGTCCCTTTGCAGGGCCTACTCTGCCTTATATCCTCCTGTCAGGGTCACTCCCTCTGGGTAGTGAAGCCATCCCAACAGTAAAAGGACCCAACTCAAACTGAAACTTCCCTCTAGGGGGGTCTTCCTCCTCTCTCTCTGTCAACTTGGGTAGTGAGGTGCCCACCTCCCCTACTCCTAACTTTGCTAGGGCAACACCTAGCTTACCCAAAGAGGTCACCCAACACTTGAGCAACCCCACCATGACCAACAGGGTCAGGGGGCCTACTTTGCTATTGGCCTTGGGGTCTGCCTCCCAGGCCAAGTACAGTGCTGCCAGGAAGGCTAGCACCCAGCAGAGGCTACTGACAGCTGTCAGTACCCAGAACCACACCCTAAGCTCTCCACTGACAGGTGGCTGAGCTGCTTTAGGGGCATCTTTGGGGTCCTGGCACCCCTCTTGCTGTCTAGAGTGGGGGGCTACCACCTCCTGTGGCAGACACCCTCCTTCCACTCTCCCTTCTGTCAGTGCAGGGGCAACACCTTGCATCTGGACAGCTGCCTGACTACTCAGGACTTCCTTGGGGTCAGGTGAGGCCTCACCAGTGCCAACTCTGGGCTCGCCCCCTACTGGGGCAGAAGGCCCTTGGCTCCCTGGAACTCTCTTTAAGAGTGGCCTACCCTTCCTTTTCTTCTTTCCTTTTCTTGGGGACCCCTGTCTCTTAACTGTAGGGACTGACTCCCCAGGACTTTGGGTTGGGGGGGCGCCCTCGGCGACCACCCCATCTGTGACCAGACTCACCTCTGGGAGGTCATTGCCCAGGATACAATCTAGGGGGAGGTCAGCACTGACTACCACCCTAATCCAGTCAAGGATACCCTCCCTCTCTAGGGGCACTATGGCTACAGGTTTGGAGGTGACCTCCCCTGTGGCTATCCTGACTTTCTTTGTCTTTCCTGGGACATACATGTCTGGGGTCACTAACCGGTCACTCACTATAGTGTGACTGGCACAGGTGTCTCTCAGGCCAGTGGTAGGGATCCCATTCACTTGAATGTGGTGGAAGTGCCTACTCCCACCCTCAGGGATCACCAGCTTACCATCTGGTCCTGTCTCCCAGCACAATGCTAGGAGGACTTCATCATCTGAGGAATCCTCCTCTATGGCTACACTGGACAGCCCAGTGCTAACCACCTTCCTTGGACAGGCTGCATCTCCTCTGAAGTGACCTGTCTGCTGACAGTCAAAGCAAGCCCTACTGTCCAAGAGTTTTTTTTAACCCTGGGTCTCCCTGTCTCTGCTTGTCAGAGTGGGAGTGGGATTTACTCTCCTCCTTCTTAGGGTTCTGGGGTACAGAGGGAGTCTCTGTGGTGGGCTTACCACCTCCCTCCTTAGGTTTTTGGGGACCTGTCCTCCCCTTCTTGGAGTCTCCTCCCTGGGACTTGACAACCACCCTGGTTCTCAACCACTCATCAGCTGCCTCCCCTAGCTCTCTAGGGTTGGTCTGCTTAGAGTCCACTAGATGCTGGCGTAACCTTTCTTGGGTACAATTGGTCAAGATGTGCTCTCTCATGATCAGATTGTATAACCCCTCATAAGTATCTACTTTGTTACCAATAATCCAGCCCTCTAGTGCCTTTAGTGAAATGTCCACAAAGTCAACCCAAGACTGGGTACTGACCTTCTGGGTGTCCCTGAACTTCATTCTATATTGCTCTGGGGTCAGACCAAACTTCTTGGCTAAGCACCTCTTCATACTAGGGTATGAATCTGCTTCCTCCCCCCTTAAGGTCAGAAGCCTATCCCTCCCTGAGTTGGGGACCAACTCCCACAAAAGGGAACCCCAGTATTGAGGCCTAACCCTTCTCATTTGGAGTGCCCTCTCAAAGTCCCCCAGCCACTTATCTATGTCATCCCCCTCTACATAAGCAGGAACTACCCCCTTGGGTAATCTGGGGCAAACTCCCCCACCCATGGACACCTCCGCTTCTTTATCGCTGCTTCCATCTCTTTTCTCTTTGTATGCCCACTTTTTCTTTTCTAGGGCCAGCTTCTCTGCTTCCAAAGCTATGTATGCTAGCTGGGCCTCCAGCTCTCTTTCTCTGATGGATGGGTTCTCTCCTCCTGAAAGGACCCCCTTCCCACCACTAGCTTTGGATCTGCCCCTAGTGACTGTATTTACTGAGGACCGTTCTTCCTCATCCTCACTTGGGCTCAGATGCCTTCCCTCCCCTGAGTGGTTAGAGCTTGCATCCTCCCTTCTTTCTCCCTCCTCTGGAGCTTCTTCTGACTCTACCTCTTGGGCCTCAGCCCATGCTGTCAGGGATGTGATCAGGATTTGCTTCCTGAGATCAGTGGTTGCAGGCAACCCTCTTTCAATACACAACCCCCTAAGCTGGACTACTGTCAGTGTGGGTAGGCTAGCCAGATCAAGCTCCATGGTTCCCTAGTTTTGTGTCAACAAAAACTTTTTGCAAAAATTGGAAACAAGAATTTAGAAAAATTACAAAAATTCAATAATTGAAATTAATCCAAATTAAAAATTAAAAACAATTTTTGCACTAGGACAATTTAAAGGATTTTGAATTTGTTTTACCCAAAACTAACGTGATATTGAACACAAGTACAGGATCCCGTCGCTGCTTCCAATTATGTTGGAAAATGGGTTATTGGTAGGGCAGGTAGGTACCTACACCTAGCAACAAGCCACTAACCTCCATATAGGTACAGTTAGGTCTCAGTAAATTAATCCCAGCTCAACCCTTGGTAGCTTGGCAACGAGCGTCAAGGCTTAACTTAGGAGACAAAGTGTAAAGCATTAAAATATCACAAAACAGTAATTAAATAAAACACAGGAAACAGTTTAAAAATCCAAAACCAATTTATAAAAATAGTTTATATTTTTATCTTTAAAATGACACAAAAACTATTAAAATCGGTTCAGGGGAACCGGAGATATGAATTTTTAAAGAATTATTACTTTTCTAGCGCTTAGAAACAAAAAGCGCCAATCGGGTCATCTGGTTGCACCTCGACCGGGGCAAAGTCAAACTTTCAGGCCGACCGCGATGGAGCCCTGCTCGGCTACAGGTCGCGGGAGGCCTCGGTTAAAAAGTTACCTTCTGACTTAGTCTTTATTTTGAAGTTTTTCTTCACCGGGACGAACCTGCCAGTTGAATCCGACCTCCTGGAGCCCTTGTCCGGATACGCGATGTGGGTTTCCTCGGTGGAGACTTTTACCTTCGGACTTAGTCGTTTTTTCGAGATGAAAATCCTTCGACCGGGGTAAACCTGGATCTTGATCCGACGTCCATGGAGCCCTTCTCGGATACGATGGCTGGGAGGTCCCGGTCAACTTTTTACGTTCGGACTTAGTTTCTTTTTTGGATGTTTTTCTTTACCGGGATGAACCACAAAGTCAGGCCGGGTCGCGGTTGAGGCAAGCCGGCTAGAATTTCCGCGGCGGGTCGGTCCCTCTCTGGAGCTTTTTTCCAAAAATTCTCAAATCTTTTCCAAACTTCTGGGGCTTCACCCAGATGTTCTTTTAAGGTTCTTTTGGGGTCCACAGCTCACCCCAAGGGTCCAGGAGTTCTGTGATGGTCCTTGGGGGGTGCGGACTTCAACTCCCAGAATGCACCTGGCGCAAACTCCTTTTTGGCCACTGGACAGTGGTCAGCTGGTCGCTTTCTTCAGGAGTTGGTGCAGGGGACTCTGGTTTAGCAATTTTTCACCTGTAGCAAACAGGGAGTCCCTCCTTGAACCAGTTGAAGCCAGGCAAAGTCCTTCTTGTGGTGAAGCCCAAGTGTGCAGCTGGTGCAGTCCTTCTGAGTGCAGGGTCCAGGTGCAGGCCAGGGGTCCAGCAGGGCAGTCCTTCTTCTTCTTTAGTTCCTTTCTTGTTGAATTCTGGAGGGGATCTGAGGCGTGGGTGCAGGTCTGCCAGTTTTATCCTTGCTCCTGGGTGAAAAGCAGGGGGGCCCTGGTTCTCCAATCAGGGACAGGGTCGTCCCCCTGTAATGACCACTTCCTGGGAAGTGTGGCAAAAATCCATCCCAGAAGGCAACAGTCTCTAAAAATCCAACATGGATGAATCTGATTTTTGGAGGTTACATCTGGCTGAGCCCACCCACTGGTGTGGCTAAAAATCATAAACACACCCCTCTCCTGCCCTCTCCTAATCTAATCAAGGGGGCACCTAGCTGTCTGGGGTTGCAGGATGTGGGGGTGTTGCTGGGTGCTGCAAATGTCCTTCTCTGCCTTTGAAGACCAGTTTGGCAGCCCTCCCCCTTCCTGCCTCACCATCTGCTGAGGGGAGATTCTCTCCCCCAAGCACATTCCTTTGTGTGAAGTCAGGCCACTTCACACCTCATCAAAGTAGCCTGGCAGAAGCTGCTGCAGGCTGGCCAATCAGAGCACAGCAGCAAAAACAATGCAGAGCTGAAATTGGCAACTTTTTAGGTAAAGTCTAAACTTTTTACCTGAACTAGTTATATTAAATCCAACAACTGGAAGTTGTGGGATTTATTATAACAATCAATTTGATACCAAATTCTTGGTATGTAACATTTAAGGAGACTTTAAAATTTAAAATAAAGTCTGCCCATTCTAGCCTATGAAGGCCATTTACTTCAATGAGGGAAAAACGAATTTGGCTGTTTTTACCTCACCAGGGCTTATAAATCTATTTTTATAAAGTCCCTGCTTATAGTTACATGGCACCCAGCCCTAGGGGCACATAGGGCACACCTTAGGGGTGACTTATATGTAAAAATAAGGTAGTTTAAGACTTTGGAAGTACCTTTAATTCCAAAGTCGAATTTGCATATAACTTTAATTTAAAAGCAGCCAGCAAGGCAGGCTTGCTTTTAAAATGACACTGGGCACCTCAGCAATGCACCTAGGTGTGCACCACCTATGCTGTGGTCCCTAAACCTACATGCCCTACCATATACTAGGGACTTATAGGTAGGTTAACTTAGCCAATTATAATTAGCCTAATTTGCATATCCATTTTACACAGAGCACAGGCCCTGGGACTGGTTAGCAGTACCCAGGGCACCATCAGAGTCAGGAAAACACCAGCATAAAGTGGAAAATGGGGGCAAAAAGTTAGGGGGCCTCTGCAATCAGCCCCAGTTTCTCACAGACACCTTGTAGGTGGAGGCCAAGTTCAGCCACTACAACCCAAGATCAAGACTATTCTGGACTGGGAAGCTCCAAAAACCCAGACTCAAGTCAGGGCATTCCTTGGCTTGACTGGATACTATAGGAGGTTTGTGAAGGAATATGGATCCATAGTGACACACCTCACAGAACTTACCTCCAAGAAGATGCCCAGGAAAGTTAACTGGACCTTGGACTGTCAAAAGGCCTTTGACCCCCTGAAAGAAGCTATGTGCTCAGCACCAGTTTTAAAAGCTCGAGACTATTCTAAGCAGTTCATTGTGCAGACAGATGCCTCTGAGCATGGGACAGAAGCAGTACTATCCCAAACCAATGATGATGGCCTTGACCAGCCTGTTGCTTTCATTAGCAGGAGGTTACTCCCCAGGGAGCAGCGTTGGAGTGCCATTCAGAGGGAGGCCTTTGCTGTGGTTTGGTCCCTGAAGATGTTTGAACCATATCTGTTTGGTACTCACTTCACAGTTCAAATTGACCATAGACCTCTCAGATGGCTTATACAAATGAAAGGTGAGAACCCTAAACTTTTGAGGTGGTCCATATCCCTACAGGGATTGGACTTTGTAGTGAGACACAGACCTGTAACATTTTGCCTTTTGTTGTTGTTAGTTATGATCGAAAGTGTGCTGGGACCCTGCTAACCAGGCCCCAGCACCAGTGTTGTTTCCCTAAACTGTACCTTTGTCTCCACAATTGGCACAGCCCTGGCACACAGATAAGTCTCTTGTAAATGGTACCCTGGTACCAAGGGCCCTGAGACTAGGGAAGGTTTCTAAGGGCTGCAGCATGTATTATGCCACCGTGGGGACCCCTCACTCAGCACATGCATACTGCCTCACAGATTGTGTGTGCTGGTGGGGAGAAAAAGACTAAGTCGACATGGCACTCCCCTCATGCCCACAACCCACTGCCTGTGGCATAGGTACGTCACCCCTCTAGCAGGCCTTACAGCCCTAAGGCAGGGTGCACTATACCACAGGTGAGGGTATTGTTACATGAGCACTATACCCCTACAATGCCTAAGCCAATTCTTAGACATTGTAAAAGCAGGGTAGTCATAAAGAGTATATGGTCTGGGACATTGTCAAACACAAACTCCACAGTTCCATAATGGCTACACTGATTACTGGGAAGTTTAGTATCAAACCTCTCAGCAAAATAAATCCACACTGATGCCAGTGTGGGATTTATTAAGAAATGCACACAGAGGGCATCATAGAGATGCCCCCTGTATACCAGCCCAACTACCAGTGTTAGGCTGACCAGTTTCTACCAGCCAGACCGGTTTCTGGCCACATGGGGTGAGTGCCTTTGTCACTCTGTGGCAAGGAACAAAGCCTGTACTGGGTGGAGGGGCTTCACACCTCCTCTCGCAGGCACTGTAACACCTGGCGGTGAGCCTCAAAGGCTCAAGCCTGGTGTTACAGCGCCCCAAGGCACTCCAGCTAGAGGAGACGCCCGCCCCTCCGGACACAGCACCCACTTTTGGCAGCAAGTCCGGAGGAGATAATGAGAAAAACAAGGCTAAGTCATCCTCCAGTCAGGACAGCCCCTAAGGTGTTCTGAGCTGAGGTGACCCCTGCCTTAGGAAATCCTCCATCGTGTTTTGGAGGATTCCCACCAATAGGATTAGGGATGTGCCCCCTTCCCACAGGGAGGAGGCACAAAGGTGGGTGTAGCCACCCTCCAGGACAGTAGCCATTAGCTACTGCCCCCAGACCTAAACATACCCCTAAATTGAGTATTTAGGGACAACCCTGAACCCAGGAAATCAGATTCCTGCAACCTGAAACAAGAAGAATGACTGCTGACCTGAAAGCCCTGTAGAGACGACAGAGCTGACAACTGAATTGGCCCCACCCCTACCGGCCTGTCTCCAGACTCAAAGAACCTGCACAGTGATGCCTCCAGCGGGACCAGTGACCTTTGAGGACTCAGAGGACTGACCTGCACCCAAAGGACCAAGAAACTCCTGTGGACAGCGGCTCTATCCAAACAACAACAAAGAAACCATCTTTGATTGGACTCCAGCCTCACTCCGGAAGCGTGGGTCACCAACACTCTGTACCTGACTCCCCCGGCTCGTGTCCAGAAGAACCAACACTTCAGACAGGACCCCCAGGCGACCCCATTGACGTGGACACCCTGAGACGACCTCCCTACACCTCCACAGGAACGCCTGCAGAGGGAATCCAAAGGCTCCCCCTGACTACCCGGAAACAAAGGAACCCGATGCCTGGAAGAAGCACTGCACCCGCAGACCCCAGGCCCAGGAGAAACCAACTACCGGTGCAGTAGTGACCAGCAGACAGCCCTCTTCCTTTCCCAGTCGGTGACTGGCCCGAGAAGCCCCCCTGAGCCCTGCCTGCATCACCAGAGTGACCCCCGGGTCTCTTCATTGATTTCTACCTAAAACCTGACACCTGCTTCACACAATGCACCCGGCCGCCCCATTGCCGCTAAGGGTGTATTTTGTGTGCCTGTTTATGACCCCCCCAGTGCTCTACAAAACTCCCCTGGTATGCTCCCCAAGGACGCAGGTACTTACCTGCTAGCAGACTGCAACCGGAGCACCCCTTTTCTCTATAGGCGCCTATGCTAATTGGGCCCTACTTTGACCTCTGCACCTGGCTGGCCCCGTGTTGCTGGTGCTGGGTGTTTGGGGTTAAATTGAACCCCCAACGGTGGGCTGCCTATGCCCCAGAGACTGAACTTGTAAGTGCTTTACTTACCTGAAAAACTAACCAACACTTATCTCCCCCAGGAACTGTTGGTTTGTGCACTGTGTCCATTTTTAAAATAGCTTATTGCCATTTTTGCCAAAACTGTGTACATTACTGTTTTAATTCAAAGTTCCATATTTACCTATGCCAAGTACCTTACAGTTTATGTACTTACTTGAATTTTGAACCTTGTGGTTCTAAAATAAAGAAAATAAAATGTTTCTATATAAAAACCTATTGGCCTGGAGTTAAGTCTTTGAGTGTGTGTTCTCATTTATTGCCTGTGTGTGTACAACAAATGCTTAATACTACCCTCTGATAAGCCTACTGCTCGACCACACTACCACAAAATACAGCATTAGTATTATCTAATTTTGCCACTATCAACCTCTAAGGGGAACCCTTAGACTCTGTGCACACTATCTTTCACTTTGAGATAGTATATAGAGGCATCTTCCTACAATGACCATTTGGTGTTACATGCAAACTAACAAAATTGAATATTAAGCTACTTGCTCTCTGGATGAGAATCCATTCATGAACACCCCGCAAATACTGTCATAAGGACCACAGTAATCTTATCATGAGGACAAAGAAAACATGACTAAGAAACACTACCCATGACGGCAGGACAGTATTACCAAATGAATTAGGACAATAAATCTATTAGATTGAAACTGCATGTTCTACCCTGTTGGAACACAGAGAGGCATAACATGCCATTGAGCAGAACCTCCTACAATGTAAAGCATATTCTAACTAGACCTACATTATAAGACACATATAAAATGTTTATTGCAGAGAAAACATACAATTGCCCTTGTTAAAAAGACACTGAAGACAATGATAGTAACGATTTGGGATATAAATATACCTTTCCCTCCACAAAAAGTAACAAATATATATATATATATATATATATATATATATATATATATATTATTTATTTTAAAAAAACAGAATAAAACAGCAAGTCTGTAAAAGGGGCCTTCATAGAGTAGTAGAAACCAAGGTCAAAACAGGAGTCTTACAATAAATAAGACTCATCTACAGATGACCAGAAAAGGTATTTGTAGGAAGCTGCCCCAGTGTGTGGTGGATACCTATGGTGTTACACCTTAAACTGGGTCCAGGCAAACCTTATTAGTGTTACAGGGTCTAGGTAGCTAGGCTCTCTAGTGGTAGCTGTGGTGTGTAGTCAAGACCTATCTAGGAGGAGAGTGAAGCACTTGCAATACCACAGTACTCATGCAGTAACTTATCACACATGAAAGGAACCACACAGCGTTGCAAAAATAAAGGTGCTTTATTACAGGAACACCAAACTAGATTACTATAGGCAAACCCCCTTCTGGAGGTAAGTTTTCACAAAATATACACAGGTAACTATTAGGAAATAGCAAAATAAATTGCAAGGCCCTGTAGTGCAGGCACACCATATACTAAAATAGTGGCATGCGAAAATGAGTCCCCCACCAGAGGATGTGGAGTAGTTAGCCAAGGGCTGGGAAAAAGTGGAACCCCAAGAGGTAAGTATCTAGAAGACCCTCAGTGACTAGGAGAGCAGAGGTAAGTTATCTGGCTGTCACATAGGCTAACATGGGGACTCCTAAATGGAATATTGCAAGGACAGGACCAGGCCGGTGGAGCCCAATGGTGGATTCCAGATGAAGAGGGACTGCAAAAGAAGGGGACAGAGTCCAGTCCCTGCAGGAGTGTCCAGGTGGGGCTGGAGGCAATGCCCACCGTTCTGTGGGTGAAGATTCAGGTCGACGGTGGTGGATGACGTCCAGCAGCAAAGTCCAGGAGCTGCAGTGGAGTCCCTGAAGTCACCTAGGAGCTGTCCTTCGACAGTCGCCGGATTGCAGATGGGTCAGTGGTCAGGGAGGATCACCAACAAGCACAAGCAATTGCAACTGGAGCTGTTGGAGATTTGCAGAGCTGAAGAGGACCAGAAAGATCCTGGGGACTCAAACCTTGTGGGTGGGGGGCATGGCTGATCGTAAGAACACAGGAGAGCCAGCTGAAGCAGTTGGAGCACCCACGAGCAACCCACTGGCAGCAGGCACAGTAAGTAGCAGTGAGGCCCAGATCGTACACCCAAAGCGGAGTCCCATGTTGCTGGAGCAGCAGAAAGGAGACTGTCCTTGCAGAGGTAGAGTGCTGAAGCAAGGGTTACTTGGAGCCTGAAGATCCCCTGGAGCAGGAATCAACTAGACTTGGTTGCTGCAACAGTCGCGGTGCATAGGGATTCTGTCCTAGAGGAAGAGGCAAGGGCTCACCATCTCCTGAGATGGACAGAAGGCAAAGAGGATGCAGAGGACCCCTCAGAACCACCACCTGTGTAGGTAAATCTTTGCAGGTCCAGAGGACAGCAGATCCCAGCTGCCAGACATTGGTGCCTTAGATGCCTGCAGATGCAAGGGAGTGACTCCTCCACTCCAAGGGAGGTTCCTTCTTGCTTCTTTAGGGCAGCTTAAGTCTTGCTGACCACATAGGATGCACAGTCATGGAAAGGCTACAAGTTGCTGACAGGAGTTGTGGAAACAATGTTGCAAGGAGAGGTCCTCCCGGTGTTGCAGTTGTGTTCGGCTCCTGTAAAGTCCAGCAGCAGTCCCAGTGGCCAGGAGCAGAAGAGGTTGTAACAGAGGAGTCCTGGTGGAGCCTTGCATGCCGAATCAGGGGATCCACCTGCAAGAGAGTTCCTAAATAGCCCCCTTGGCAAGGGGCCACCTATCAGAGGGGATCACTGATGTAATCTGTCTAACCTGACCAGTCAGATGCTCCCAGGGGCCTCTGTCCATCTTGGTTTCAAAATGGCAGAATCAAGTGGCCACCTGGAGGAGCTCTGGACATCACCCATGGGGTTGTGATGGAAAGGGGAGTGGTCACTCACCTTTCCTTTGTGCAGTTTCATGTCAGAGCAGGAACCAGTGGTCCCTGAACTGGTAAAAAACAAACCATGCAAGGAAGGCACCAAATGTGCCCTTCAAGGCAAGCCAGTGGCATGGGGAGGCTCCCCAGCCTTGTAACACCTATTTCCAAGGGAGAGGAGGTTGCGCCCCTCTCCCACAGGAAATCCTTTGTTCTGCCTTCCCCTGCTTGAGCTGGTCAAGCAGCAGGAGGGTAGAATCCTGTCTGAGGGGCGGCAGCAGCCTGGACTGGTCACAGAGTCTGGAGGACTGGCAGGAGCAATCTGGGGGGTCCTCTAAGGAGCCCCCAGAGTCCATGGAATCATGTCACCAATGCTGGCATCAGTATTGGGGTATGATTTTGACATGTTTGATGCCAAACATGCCTAGGTGCGGGTTTACCATTATGTAGCTGAACCATAGGTAGTGACCCATGGCCAATAGATAGCTAAAACGGCTTACTCACACTTACGAAGTCCAGGGACTTAGAACTAGAGTTCATAGGGGCACCTCTGCTCCTGCAGGGGTGCCCACATACACAGGAATCTGCACTCTGCCCTTAGGGCTGGAAGGGCCTACCAAACGGGTGACTTATATTGACCTGTGTAGTGCCCAGCAGTGAAAGGGTGCATGCACATTTTCACGCAGACTGCAAATAGCAGGCCTGCAGACACAGTTTGCATGGGCTCACAGGGGTGGCATATTACAAGCTGCAGCCCATGGGGGGCCCCTGGTGTACCAATGCCCTGGGTACTTAAGTACCATGTACTAGGGACTTACAGGGGTACACAAGTATGCCAATTGTGGGGTGTAAAGGATACCAAGACAGCCAAACTTAGATGAGAGAGCACAATCGCTATGGTCGTGGTTAGCAACATCCCAGTGAACACAGTCTAAGCGAACAGACAACAGGCAAAAAGTGGGGGTAACCATGCTAGAAAGAGGGACTTTCCTACAGTATAAATGATGAAAAACTGGAAAAATGACCAGATTCTTCATGAAAGAATCCATCTCGGTTTGATGATTCATCCTATGACAACACTACTCCAAGTGTGAACCCAACTTACGCCAAGTAGAGTCATGTAAAGATGAAAACAGCTGTACCTATATAAGGCATCAATAATTAACCTCAAACAGAACAAATATAACTATCTTTTTAGAGAAGAAGAACCCATGAAAAGGTTAAACCCTTCTGAAAAGAACTAAGGGCTTGATTAAGAGTGTTGCAGTCTATAGACCACCACCAGCTCCGCCAGGATCTCGGCCACCCTTTTTGATCCTTCAATCTCGTAATAGGGCCCTTTCTTGAGTACAAGTACAAAAACATGGAATGACTGCTAAAGAGTCCATATATTAATCAATCTACACAAAAGACTGAACAGAATCTACAAAGAAATACACCCCTGTGAAGACTCATTATCAATTGACATAAGTTGGGAAAAAGAAATAATAATGCTCAAAGAACATGTTGACACGTGGAAAAGTCTACACTAAAGTGTAAAAATACCTAAATTGTGATGAATATCTAATATTAACCCATTAAGACCAAACAAGGAAAGTCTTAAAGACCTCAAGAAGACACTTTCTGGATTATACAGTCTAATTTAACAGCATTAGGGGAACTGATATTACAGATCACAGGTAAAAGTGAATGTACCCCTCAATTAGTGTATATCAACAGCTAACTTATTTGACAGTACAAAAGGGACTTGAAAAAGAAACACCCTTACTGTTGTAAAATCTGTATAAGAAATCTATTTCAACAGAGAATAAACAATATACTCCCAGACACTCCCAGAGAAAGGATACTAGTAACATTTCATAATTTCACAAGTTAGAAAAACTAACTCTCTGCAGAAGGAGGAATTCTGTACCCTCCATTGAAAATGAAACAACTCACAATTTAAGGATTGTACATCCTATATAACTGCTCTCCAGCAGACGATCAAAGACCTGAATACTCCACTTAGAGTATGGTATATACAATGAAGTTAACAACTCTTAAGCACAAGCTTTTTTTTCCAGAGGAAAGTAAACAATATCACCTTAATTCAGGTGTAGTAAAATGTGATAACCTTCTAGGAGGTTATTATTGACAGAACTTGAAGCAGAAAGTCATTACTTTACATCAAGTAATGATGATAAAGAAAGTAGCCTTGAATTTTAGGTGTGAAAAGCTCCATAGGCTTTCAAGGGCACTATATCACTCAATAACAAGTTAAGGAAAAGGACGACCCACCGGGCATTCCAATGAGATTATAGCAACTATACAAATGTAGCAGAAAAAGCCACACAGCCTTGCTGAATCAAAACTCTTTTGAGATTTCTTTTTAAGAATACCATACTAACGGTACAGAAGTTATGAACTAGCCAAAAGATAGAGAGGAACTAAGCTAACTCATGCTTCACCCCTACTGTCTTGAAAATGCCTTAAGGCTGAGTCAGCCTAAGCACCAAATAAATTGGCATCATCAAATGGCATGTCAATAAATGTAGGTTGGACTGGCTCTGAAAACCCTGAGGTAGTAACCAGGCACAGCGATGTAGCGCAACTAAGGAAGCCATAGCACGACCCACAGTCAGTGGTGTCCATGCTGCAGCGAATTATTACTTTAGCTGTGTGCTGTCCGTCCTGAACCATAGCAGTAATAGTACTCCTGATGTCTTCTGGAAGCGAAGGTAAAATGTTTGCTAATGAGTCCCATAAAGAATGAGAGAAGCGTCCTAGAACACAAGATGTGTACACAGAATGTAGAGCGGAAGTTGTGGAGGAGAAAATATGCCTGCCACAGACGTCTACACTCTTGGACTCTCTATCAGGTGGGAGAGATTCCATGACATGGAAAGCTAAAGCTGCCTGTACCACCAAACCTGATGAGTGGGATGTCTTATTAGACAGGGTAGGTCACAAGGCGCCGGCTGATGCAATCATGAGGTGATGGCATTAAGAAACTGTTAAGGCAAGGCGCGTGAAATGCAGGCTATGTAGCCTTGATCCTGAAACACCTGAGCAGAAAATCTGCCTCTGGTCAGCCCTATTGATTTATCAAGAGTAATATTTTAGGAGTACGCTTTAAAAGGTAAAACCTGCAGATAAATGGAGGCAATCCAGCTATGTGCAACTCAAGATATTGGAGCCTCGCTAGTCAAGTTTTGAAAAGATCATAAGATCGAAGTCTGGTAACAGTATTGATGAAATTTAGCTGTGAACTTTATTTTAATCAACTTTCTCTGGTTTAAATGTAATTTAATATTTAATTATATTTGAGAAAGGATAAATTGATTACCTGTAGTTCTCTTCCAGGGGAATCTTAATCAAAGTCATAGCCATTGAATACTACTCAGATGCGGGGACTTCGGGAGCATATATGTATGTGTGTGTGTGTATATATATATATATATATATATATATATATATATACATTAATCTACATATTGCCTTTAATCAGACATACACATATATTTATATTTACAGATACATATGCATTGTATAATAGGAGTTACACATGCACAAACTTGACACAGAGTTTTCATTTAAAACCATCTCACAATTATTAAAGATTTCTGTAATGCAGAAACAAGAAACCATAAAGTGTAATCATAGCCCTTATTTGAAAAAAAAAAACTGCAAGGGAATGAAAGGTATTGTTGGCCAATAGGCTGCATTTAAGGCATAACAGAGAAAACTGGCACTGTGTCTTTAAGACCTCACAGGACCCTTTGTATCCCATCATGCCCCACAGGTGACAGTTAGGTCAGGTCTTTTGCATGGTAACATGAAAAACAGAAGAAGGGATGTATACGCTGCTGCATGAAAGATTTGTCCAGGGAGGAGGGAGGCTTGCTTATGACTTTGATGAATAGAATTGCAAGCCCATCCCACACCCCTGCGGATGAATCTAAAACATTCAACAGCAGGTGTTACAACTATTCAAAGAGATTCCTTAAAGAGGCCTGCCCTACTTGAGTATCTGTCTGAATCTAGACCGTAATGCCTGGGAAAAGTGTGTACCGATTTCCATGTTGCAACTATGCACATTTTGGAAATGGGTGCAGTTGTCAGTAGAACAGCTGTTGCCACCTTGCCCCTGGCCTGTGAGTGTTTGTTGGCTGACTGGTAGAAAAACATTATACAGGATACTGTACATATCAGTGGAGTTGGGGAAATGAGGGAAGAAATTTCCCTGATAAGTCTATCAAAAAGGCATTCCCCTTTGACCCTAGTCGGAAAAAAGTGGATGCATATTCTAAAAAAAAAATTCGTTGTTTTTTTCTGCAAACAAGTCAATTTGAGGATGACCCCATTCTAGAAAGATGTCTCGTACTATGTTTTAGTGCAGAATTATTTTGTGATTTTCAGTGAAGGTGCTACTGAAAAACTCTGCTTGGGTGTCTGTGGTCTCCTGGCAGGTGAATGATTGAAACTGTTAGGTTCTGGCTATTAGCCAGTTCCAAATGGCCTGCGCCCACAAAGATAGGGGGCGAGAACAAGTCCACCTTTGTTTGTTTAAGTGATGCATCGTTGTCGGCTTGTCTGTTTGGACCAGGAGAGAACTTGTTATGGATGGATAAAAAGACTTGCAGGGTAGATGGACCACCCTCAACTCCAGCATGCTGTTCCTTGACTGACCACAGTTATTGGGCTTGTAGAGGACCCATGTGGTCACCCCAACCCTGGAAGGAGGTGTAGAAGGCTGGCTCAGTTTATGGTATACACCTATGGTGTGGCATCCTATAATGAGTCCAGGCAACCCTTAGTGATAGTGTTAAGGTGCCTAGAAAACCAAAGCTCTCAAGGTGTGGCTGTGGGGAGCAGCTCAGGCTTATCAAGAAGGAGTGTAAAGCACTTACAATACCACAGTAGTCAGTCTGTGATTGTCACACAAGAAAGTGTAGTAAAGTCCCCTCTTTCTGGCATGGTTACCCTCACTTTTTGCCTGATGTCAGTGTGCTTAGACTGTTTTCACTGGGATCCTGCTAATCAGGACCCCAGTGGTTGTGCTCTCTCCTCCTCATTTAGTTGTATTGGTACTTCTTACACCCTACAATTGGCATACTGGTGTACCCCTGTAAGTCTCTAGTAGATGGTCCTTAGGTACCCAGGGCACTGGTGCACCAGAGGACTTCCAGGGGCTGCAGCATGTATTATGCCACCTATAGGAGCCCATGCAAAGTGTGTCTGCAGGCTTTCCATTTACAGCATGTGTGAAAAGGTGCATACACCCTTACACTGCTAGTCACTACACTAGGTCACTGTAAGTCATCCCTATGGTAGACCCTCTCAGCCCAAAGGGCAGGGTGCAGGTCCTTGTGTGTGTGGGCAGCCCTGCATGAGCAGAGGTGCCCCTACGAGCTCCATTTCCAATTCCCAGAACTTCATTTTAGCCATGTACTGGCCACTGGTCACTACCTGTGGTCCAGCTACATAATGGTAACTCTGATGCTGGGCATGTTTGGTATCAAACATTACGGAATCATACCTCAATGCTGATTCCAGTATTGGTGGCATGATTCCATGCACTCTGGGTGTTACTTAGAGGATCTCCCAGTTCTGCTCCTACCAGTCGTCCAGGGACTGCAGGCAGCCCCCGCTGCTGCAGCCCCCATACATGATTCTGCCCTCCTGCTACTTGACCAGCTCGAGCAAGGGACAGTAGAACCAAGTCTTTCCTGTAGGAGAGGGGTGGAACGTCCTCTCCTTTGGAAATAGGTATTGCTGGGCTGGTGGAAGGGTTGCCTCCCCCACGCCACTGGACTACTTTGCAAGGCACATTTGGTGCCCTCCTTGCATAATCTGGTTTGCACCAGTCTGGGAAACACACAGACGAAAGGGGAGTGTCCACTCCCTGTCAAGCTCCACTCCTAGAGTGGTGCCCAGTGCTCCTCCGGGTGGCCCCTTGGTTCTGCCTTCATGAAACCAAAATGGGAAGAGACGTCTGGGAGCATCTGACTAGGTAGGTCAGGTAACTAATGTCAGAGACCCCTCCAGATAGGTGGCCATTCCAGAGAGTGTCCAAACCCCTTTTTTGGGTTACTTAGAGAGTCCCTTGAGGGTGGGTCCCCAGGTCCATCATGCAAGACTCCACCAGGACCTCTCTGCAAAGACATCTTCTGCTCCTGGCCTCCAAAACCGTTGCTGGGCAACACCGGAACTTAACAAGACTGAAAAGGCTGAGAAGACTTCTGCTTGCAACATTGTTTAAGCAGCTCCTGTTAGCATTCTGCAATGTCCCATGCCTGTGCATCCTTTGGGGTAGGCAAGATTTCAGCTGCACCAAGAAGCAACAAGGAATCTCCCTTGGAGTGAAGGAGTCACTCCACTGCATCCGCAGGCACCTAAGGCAATGAGGTCTGGCTGGTGGGATCTTCTGTCTGCCAGATCTGCCAAGATTCTCCAATACAGGTGGTGGTTATGAGGGATCCCTGAGTCCTCTCTGCCTTCTGTCCAACATGGGAGATGGTAAGCCCTTGCCTCTGCCACTAGGACAGAATCCCTGTGCACTGCAACTGTTGCACCAACAAAGGCTCGTTGACTCCTGCTCTGAGGAATCCTCACGCTCATAGTAGCCCCACCCCCAGCCCTCTACCTCTGCAAGGACCGTCTCCTCTCTGCTGCTCCAGTGACGTAGAACTCCTCTTCAGGTGTGCTGACTGGGCATCACTGCAACTTACTATACCTGCTGCCAGTGGGTTGCTTGTGGGGGCTCAGACTGCTTATGCTGGCTCTCCTGTCTTCTGAGGGTCAGCTCAGACTCTCCTCCAAAGGTCAAGTCCCCAGAACCTTGCTGGTCCTCCGCAGGTCTGCAAACTGTGTAACAGCTCCTCTTGCATTTGCTTGTGCTTGTTGGTGGCCATCCTGACCACTGACCCATCTGCAATCCGGCGACCGTTGAAGGACAGCTCATAAGCAACTTCAGGGACTCCTCTGCAGCTCCTGGATGTAGAAGGCTGGCCTGGTTTGTAGTGGTTACCTATGGTACTTACACCTTATACCAGTTCCAGTTATCCCTTAATAGTGAAATGTAGGCAGTGTCTAGAAGCCAGGCTTTTTAGAGGTAGCTGTGGATGAGCAGCCGAGGCTTATCTAGGAGACATGCAAAGTCACACAGTACTCACACACATGAAAAAAACCACTCTGTGTTACAAAAATAAAGGTACTTTATTTTGGTGACACAATTGCCAAAAATACCATAGAGACTATACTCCCTTAGGAGGTAAGTAATACACAAATTATATCCACTAGTATGCAGAAATAGGCATAAAAACAATTAAAAACATTGCAATTAGTGAAAATCACAATAGTTAGAAATGGGCCTAGGGGAACACAAACCATATACTAAGAAAGTGGAATGCGAATGTCGGTTTCCCACCTAGGCAAGTGTAGTGTGTAAAGAGGAGCTGGGAGTACTGGAAAACCCCAAAGGTAAGTACTAGAACCCACCCCAGTGACCAGGAAAGCAGGAGTAAAACACAGTAACTTTTCCAGAACACACACAGAAATGAAAAGAAGAATTATGCAAGAACCAGAAGAGACTGCAAGGCACAGACAGAGGATTCCTGGACCTGAGGACCTGTGGAAGAAGGGGACCATGTCCAAGAAGCACACAAGAGTCTAGGGAGAACAGGAGCCCCTGCTAACCCAGACGAAGGTGCAAAAGAAGAACCACAGTTGAAGAAGAACAGTCAGTATTGCACCCAAGAAGATGGAGTTGGGTTCCTGATTGGTGAAAGTGCTGCCCACGCCGGATGGAGGATTGCAGTCTGGTTTGCGTCGCTGGAGTCCGCCAACAAGCCTTGGCATGCGCAAAGCGCGCGGGTAGCGGAAAATGGCGCTGCTCGGAACCAGGAAGGACCAGGTGGACTCTACCCAGGAGGGGGTGTCAGAGGAGGCTCTCAGAAACTCAGAGAGCCCACAGAAGACCAGGCAGCATGCACAGGAGTCCCACAGCACAGAGACAAAGGTGCAAAAGGAGGCACACGCAGCACTACGACAAAGGCTCTGACATCACCGGAGAACCACTCAGGAAGCTGTGCATCGCAGGATGGAGTGCTGGGGCCAGAGCTGCAAGACGCATGAAGAACTTCGTGGAAGGATGCCAACAAGCCTTGGCAACTGCAAAACATGCAGAGCACGGGGGTACTGTCTTGCGTGGGGAGGCGAGCTCTTACCTGCACCAAACTTGGACAGTGGGATGTCAGGACTATCGGGACCACTTCAGTCCACCACCAGTGATGCAGGATCCACGCAGCTCAGCAGGAGAGGGGATCAATACAGCCAGTGGTCGTTGCAATAGGTGCCTACTGAAGCAGGGGAGTGACTCCTTCACCCCAAGGGAGTTTCCTTTCCCTCTTCTGGTGCAGGCTAAAGACGGGCTGTCCTCAGAGGATGCTAGACCGGGAAACAGTTGCAGTTGCTGGCAGGAGCTGAAGATACTATGTTCCAGAAGGTGTCTTGCTTCTTGCAGTTTGTAGAGTTCCTGGATGGTCCAGATGCAGTTTCTTCGGTGAGAAGCTGAAGTGGAGGATTCAGAGGATTCCTGATGGACTCTTGCAATCCGAATCTGAAGAACCACTCAAAGGAGAGACCCTAAATAGCACTAAAGGGAGGATTGGTCACCTAAACAGGTAAGCACCTATCAGGGGAGGGCTCTGACATAATCTTTGGCACTGGCCACTCAGATGCTCCCAGAGTTTCCTGCCAACTTCGAATCCAAGATGGCAAAACCCAGGCACTCTCTGGAGGAGCTCTGAACACCACCCCTGGGGTGGTAATGGGCAGGGGAGTAGTCACTCCCTTTTCCTTTGTCCAGTTTCACGCCAGAGCAGGGAGGGGGGGTGGTCCCTGAACAGGTGTAGACAGGTTTATGCAAGGAGGGCACTAAATGTGCCCTTCAAAGCATTTCCAGTGGCTTGGGGAGGCTACCCATCCCAAGCCTGTAACACCTATTTCCAAAGGGAGAGGGTGTAACACACCTCTCCCAAAGAAAATCCTTTGTTCTTCCTTCCTAGGCTCCAGCTTTTCAAGCAACAGGAGGGCAGAAACCGGTCTGTGAGGTGGCAGCAGCTGGGGCTACCTGGAAAACCTCAGAAGGCTGTAATGGCAATACTGGGGGTCCTCCAAGGATCCCCCAGAGTGCAAGGAATCATACAACCAATGATTGCAAAATCCTTGGGGTATGATTCCAACAAGTTTGATACCAAACATGCCTATGTTCAGAGTTACCATTATGTAGCTGGACATAGGTAGTGACCTATGTCCAGTACACACGTAAAATGGCGTCCACACACTCACGAAGTCCAGGAAAATTGTCCTGGAGATCGTGGGGGCACCTCTTCTAGGGCAGGGGTGCCGTTACACACAGGTACTTTGCACCCTGCCCTCAGGGCAGGAGGGCCTGCCATAGGGGTGACTTATAAGTGGCCTGGTGCAGTGTAAATAGCAGTGAAAGGGAGCTTGCACCTTTTCATGCAGGCTGCAACGACCCTTTTCATGGGCTCCCTAGGGGTGGCAAAATGTATGCCTGGAACCCTAATGCCCTGGGTACCTAGGTGCTATATACTAGGGACATATACGGGGGCACCAGTATGTCAATTGTGGGAGAAATAGTATGTTAACAGTATGTGACAACCAATTTTAAGGGAGAGAGCGTAACTACTGGGGTCCTGATTAGCAGGATCCCAGTAGACACGGTCAGACACACTGACAAACAGGCCAAAAGTGAGGGTAACCAAGCTAGAAAGAGGCTACTTTCCTACCCTGGACCCCGCAGCTGGACTTCATCCATCACTGTCGAACCAAATCTTCAGCTACAGAAGAGTGGGCATTGGCTCCTGCTCCACCTGAACACTTCTGCATGGACTGGACTCTGTACCCTTCTTTTGCAGGTCTTCTTTACCCAGAATCCGCCCTTGGGTTCCACTAGTCCTTTCCTGCTTGTGCATTCTCCAACCGTGACGTCCCTGTCAGCCTATGGGAAACCCGGGTAACTTACCTCTCTGAACCCATCTGCTGGGGATCTCTAGGTACATACCTTTTGGGGCTCCACTCTCCCCCAGTGCTTGTCTAAGTACTCCATACACTCTGGTGGGGGACACCCATTCGCATTCAATTTAAAGTATATGGTTTCATCCTCCCATAAAGAACCTGCTAATTTATGCTTTTCCCGAGTGCTTACCTGTGGATAGCTTGTTTATTCATACCTCAAAGGGAGGTATACCAGTGGTAGTCTAGTCTGGTGTGCCTATAATAAAGTACCTTTATTTTTGCAACACTGTGTGGTTCCTTTCATGTGTAATACGTTACTGTGTGACAACTGTGGTATTGCAAGTGCTTCACATGCCTTCTATATATGTCTTGGCAGCTTATCACAGCAGCCCTAGAAAGCACTGGCTGTCTAGACACTGTAACACCATCTCATTGGAGTTTGCTGGGCCCAGTATAAGGTGTAACACCATGGGTGGCCACCACACAATGGGCCAGCTTCTTACATTGGTGATGTACTTGCAATTGCTTTACCACTCTGTTACCTGTGACTTTCCACAGAAAAGATTACTACTAGTGCTTAGGGACACTCTACACTTTAGTATCAGGGATTTCTATTCTTTTAGCTTAGATAAATTGAGGGTCTAGCATAGCCTTCATCTAGACCTTTATGGAGTCTACAATCCTAGAGTAGGTAGGTGCACTCACATTACTCTAGGTAACATGCTTTCAGCAGAGGACACAACCCAGACCCCAGAATCTAAGTATGAGGGCTTCACCTTTCAGGAACTGAGGGACTTATGTGCCTCTCGGAAGCTGAATATAGGGAGAAATCCCAACTAAGATCTACTCTTGGAATTACTGATCCAATCTGACCCCCAGAACTTAGAGGACCAGGAAGAATAGGAAGTAGAGACTGATCCTCCAGTGGTAGGGAGCAAAGACTTAGATCCTACTGGGGCCAGGAAGATTCTGGGGAACACCATAGTCCCCTAGGGAGCAGTCATGGTAGTGAAAAGGGGGGACATACCAGTAGGCCCACTTTTTCTCCCAGGGGGTTGGTGCAAATGGTCCCCAGGAGGAGGGAAAAGTCCTCCTCATCTATCCATACCCAAGTCTCAGCAGCTCCTGATGAGACTGACCTCTCTAGTTACGGTGGGGGGGGGGGGGGCAGGGTCTAAAGACAGGGAATTCAGTAGACTGAGAATAGAAGAGGCCAAACTGCAGCAGCAATAGGTAACCCTGGATAGGCAGGCCTTAGCAGAGGAGAGAGAGAGACAGAATTTTGGGTTGGCACCCCATGGTGGCAGCAACAACAGGTATAGAGAGACCAGTGGCAGGGAGGACTCCCATGACTCTAGGAATCTTAGCAAAATAGTCCCATCTTACAAGGCTGGAGACGAAATCCACAAGTGGATCACTGCTTTCGAGGGAGAACCCATAGAGTTCAGAAGGACTCTCAGAGGCAGTGGGCAGCCATCTTGTGGCTTTCCTTCGCTGAGAAGGTGAGGGAGGGACAAACTCCTAACTGTCAGGGAGGAAGATGCAGACCATTTTCAGATGCTT